>NC_051320.1:74782636-75086953 GCF_015220235.1 Choloepus didactylus | reverse complement strand
AATAAATCTAGAAGTTAACTGTAAAATAAGCAGCACAGTCCCCCCACTGCATCTCAAATGATGTACTATTAGGTGACCAAGCTTCGCCAGTGGGTGGACCTGGGACAAAAGATATCAGAGACTCTGGGAACAACTTTTATGCTCTGTTAGCCCTGTGACCATTTTACTATTTATGGTGTTCCCATAAGAGCAAAATGAAGAAAGGTAAAGTAAAAAATGAAGTCATTTAATATCCTATCAATTAAATTAGGGGTAGAGCAGATAAGAATTCAAACTGAGGTTTGGTGGGTTTCTAGTTGTATTAGTTATCTATTGCTGTACTACAAACTACCATGATATTAGCAGCTTAATGCAACACACATTTGTTATCTCACAGTTTCTGTGGGTTAAACATCTGGGTATGGCTGAGTTGGTGAGTCTGATTCAGGATCTTTCACAAAATGTAATCAGGAAGCTGGCAAGGGCTGTGGTCTCATCTGAAGGCTTGACTGGAGAAGGATCCACTTCCAAGCCCACAGCATTGTGGGAAAAATTCAGTTCATCAAGGGCTATTGGACTGAGGGCCTCTCTTCCTAGCTGCTGTTGGCTGGAAGCCCACCTCAGTTCCTTGTCACATGCACCGTTCTAACCTAACAGCTTGCTTCATCAATGTATGTAAACTGAGAAGGCAATAGAAAGAGCCTGCTAGTAAGGCACTTGTCACAATTTTGTATAACCTAATCACAGAACTGACATCCCATAACCTTTTCCCTACTGTACTGCTTAGAAGCAAGTCACTAAGCAAGCACACACTCAATGGGAGTGAATTACACGAGGGTATGAGTAACAGCAAGATCATTGGAAGACATCTTAAAGTCTACCTGTCACACTAGTTAATCTTAGATCTTCCTGACTAGAGAAGAAAGAGCCTGGTTAAACAGAAAACACTCCTTTTTGGTTTCTTTGATATACTCTTGGCATCTTAACTGGAGATTTCCATCACAAAAGTAGCTCTCACTTGAAAAAATATATATTGAGAATATAAGATAGCTCTAAAACTTTATGGTTAACATTGGGAAGACAAGACAGAATTCAAAGTTTTCTATGACTAGTTGAATTGCATAACTGCAAAAAAAAAATTGGGAGACTATAGTAAATATAGGTGGGCCAATCTGAATAGTGGATATTAATACTCTTAATTCAACATATATGCATTGAGCATACTCTTACATAGAGTAGGCGCTTAATACTTATTTGGAAAAAAATATTGTCCGGCGCCGCCCCGCTCGACCCCTGTTCCCCGGCCGGCGAGGGGAGAAACAAGGGATGAGAGAGAGAGAGAGATGCAGACCACGCAAACTGACCTGGCTGGAAGTCACGACTCGAGCCACACGGCGGTTGCGAGAGCAAGTCTTTTACTGAAGCTAGATAAGCATTCTCTGTTACAGGTTTCCACGCGGGGCAGAGTGCCTCGCGGGAGAGCAGCCTCGATGTGGCCGTCAGGTATGGCTCCTAGTGGGCTGTCTCTCCGAGGTTCGCTTGGGCAAACTCTTAAGTACTCTACTCATGACCAATGATCTAGCGCCGCGCATATGCACTCAATTGGCAGATAGGAATAGTGAGTGTGCACGTCATAAGCGGAAGCAGGATATGGGCGCCATCTTGGCTCATTCGATGGGCGGGGGGACTTTGGAGCAGGTTTACAGCGCATGCGCTATGCCCGTCCCGGGAGACGGCTCTCCACATCTCCCCCTTTATTATTTATATCGACCCAGTGTCCCCAGTGATGAGTGTGCTCCCGTGAACCCAGATGGCTCACAATTTGTTCCGGTGCTTTGGGGAGTCTGGACTAGGTCTCAGCCATTTAGCGGCGGAGCCTCTAGCACCGACCAGAATGCTCACCTCATATGGAGACAGGAGAGTCCGTGAGCTGGAAACAACATGACTCTCCCTGCAGTGCTTTGCCTTGCAACTGGGGGACAAAGGCGGGGGCAGGGATAGCATTAACCAGAGTCGGAGGCGTCACTAGGCGTCCCTATGCATTGGCTAGAGTCAAGTCTGGCCACAACTATGACTCTGCCTTAGGGACCTACCTGAGACAAAAATTATGACTGCTGGCGTCGCCCGTTATACCCGGGACACAGCTGCGCGCTTAGCTACAAACCTCGCTCCCGAGTGCCCCGCCCGAGGCGGCCAGGATGGGGTATGGCCATCAGAATGGTAGCGGGGCGGCGAGGCATCCGGGTCTTTGGAACGGTTGCAGACTGTAGGAGCAAACCCCGGAAGGAAAAGGCACCTTTGAGTCTCATTTTTACTCAAGATCCCTTCACAAGACTGGCGGCTCTTCCCTGTAACGTTAAGAAATTCAAGCAAGACTCCCTTACTTAACTCGCCATTACCAGTTTCACAAGTAGCATTCGCCGCAACTGTGGTGTTGACAACCTTGACAGAGAGGTTAGCAAAAGAGAGGATCAGTGTGTCATTGGTGAGGGGGAAGGACTCGTTGAAGCTTGTGGAGGAAATATTTCTGTCAGAAGGCAGGTGGTGGAGACCTAGAGACAGGGTACGAGTGAAAAACACAGGAGAGGCGGGAGACCCAGCAGAGAATGGGGCCAGGGTCGGGGGATGATGCCACAGGCCCCAAAGACCACTCTCCTGCGCTACCACAGTTCCACTAAAAAAAAGAAAAAGGCAGATTAGAAGGATTGCTATAGGAGAGCAAAGAACAGAGTTACCGATCCTCTTTTTGGGCAACCGCGGGGTGGTCAGTCCTACTATTATCGTCTTGTCGGTCGTCGCCATCATCAGCAGGGTCGGAGGCTTGGTGTATATTGCTGAGTGAGGCCTGAGCCTCTCCCTTACCTGTTAGCTTTTTCCAGGCACCCACAAAACAGCGGAAGATCTGGGCGTAGACCTCTTGTGGGAAACCCGTTTGGTTCTGGGCATGGGCGCCTCTCCCCAACAGCATGTCAGCATTCCACCCGCCACGTCTCCCCGCCGCATTCCTTGCGGCCTGCTCTTCAGCTAACTCCTCAAACCATGCTTTCCAATCTATGAATCGGCCTGACGGCAAGCAAGCACGGGCTAGCTGAAAAATATCTGCGGGTGTATGATTTAGAGCAGAGAGGTTCTCGATCATGTTCAAGGTATAAGGGGCATTGGGGCCATACTGATGGACGGCCTGCCTCAATTCCCTCAATAGTTTGTAATCATATGATTCGTGCTGATTGCCACCTTGGGGATTGATAATAACCGGGTACATTTCTGAGACTGGCTGCGGCTCAAGTGGCTGGTAGCCACCCAGCATGCCAAAAGGTCTAAATGTTGTGAAAGGGTTCCATCTCCAGAAATGTCTCCCACCACTACCTAATGGCAAAGGGTCCTGAGGGCCTGTGTACTCGGGCGGGGGGTACGGCAAAGGTTGCCCCTCCCCTGACCGGCCCATCGGGGTTTCCGGGTCTGGCAGCAAAGGATAATTACATTTACTGGGCATGGCCACTAGAGGGAGCTCTCGGCGAGGTCCTTTGGTGGGACCGCCCAAGGCGTCAGTTGGGAGCTGGGGTGTCCCTGGGGGTGCAGCGGTAGACATTGGCAGGGCGGAAGGCCGCACGGGTGTGGCGGGAGGCTCCTCCCACTCAATTAGCGGGGATGCTTCCGCCTCCTCGTCGGTATCGCTATCTGACTCTGAGTCAGAGTCACTGGACTCCGGCGGTTTGCCCTTATAGGAGCCGTCCGCTGACGAAACTGACTGGGTTTCTTGGAGCGCGCACCGTGCTTCTTGCAAGGCAGAGGACGGGCTTAGGCCGGCAGCCGATTCTAGTTCAAGGACCGCACGGACGGTCTCCCATATGGGTACTAGAATCGGGTCCATACACACGCCCGTCTGGCGCGCTCGGTCTATGTCGCGACCGAGCTTCATCCAAGAGGGTAGGCTAAGGCTGCCGGTGCAGGCAAACCAAGGGGCAAAAGTATCAACATCATCAAGAAAACGCTGAAGGGAGCTTTTCCTGACCGAGATACCCCGTTGTTTCAAAAGGTTCTTTAAGGGAGCTAAGAGAGGTGAACTTCCGGACTGCCCCATGATTGCAGTCGGCACTATACTTCAGTCACTCGGAGAGCTCTTCCGAGTCCCCCGGGGTCACCTGAAAACCCACGGGCCCTAACTATCATGTAATAAGACGCACTCACCTTCTCGCGTTGATCAGGCGCGGGAAGTCCGCCGTAAGCTCGATGCGCAGCGCTGCTCTCCTCACAGAGGGACCGTCGAGAGCGAGGCAGGAGGAGGAGCGTTCCCCGTACGGGCCACCACTTGTCCGGCGCCGCCCCGCTCGACCCCTGTTCCCCGGCCGGCGAGGGGAGAAACAAGGGATGAGAGAGAGAGAGAGATGCAGACCACGCAAACTGACCTGGCTGGAAGTCACGACTCGAGCCACACGGCGGTTGCGAGAGCAAGTCTTTTACTGAAGCTAGATAAGCATTCTCTGTTACAGGTTTCCACGCGGGGCAGAGTGCCTCGCGGGAGAGCAGCCTCGATGTGGCCGTCAGGTATGGCTCCTAGTGGGCTGTCTCTCCGAGGTTCGCTTGGGCAAACTCTTAAGTACTCTACTCATAACCAATGATCTAGCGCCGCGCATATGCACTCAATTGGCAGATAGGAATAGTGAGTGTGCACGTCATAAGCGGAAGCAGGATATGGGCGCCATCTTGGCTCATTCGATGGGCGGGGGGACTTTGGAGCAGGTTTACAGCGCATGCGCTATGCCCGTCCCGGGAGACGGCTCTCCACAAAATATCAAAGAGAATTAGATTTAAATGTGTAGATTTAAATTATCCTTGCCAGTACTGTTCATGCTTTGACTTTTACTAAGAGCCACTCTGCTTCTGCTTGCATACATAATGAGGAAATTTTTCCTTAAAGTAGAAATGGAATTGGCTATAAAAAATCAGAAGCCATGCTATTATTACTCACCATAACAGAACTGTGCTTATAAACTGGAAAGGACTGTTTTATCTCTAATCTGAAAAGATGTTCAGATTTTCCAAATGGAAAATAAGCCATATTCAGCAGCATCCAAGGAGTTAAGAAGCTGGGTATGAAACTCTGCCTCCCTCATTATCTGCAGTGCATGGCTGAGATCATTTGAAGTAACTCCCAGCAATCCTTTGCTAAAAACAATCACAGGTTGGGAGTTTATGCCTTTTGACCAGGTCCACAACACACATCTGCCACAGTGAATTTTAATTGGATATTATTCTAAAGAGGAGTCATATGCTAGTATTAAACCAGAAAATATCAATTGCACACTAAATAATTCATCATTCCTGCATAAATGACAGGAATTAGAGTAGAATGGACTTAGAGTAGAAAACTACCTTTTAGCAGAGAGAGGGCTCACATATGACCACCTATCACCACGAGGCTTGGGCCCAACATTACAGAAACACATGTGAAAAAGGAACAAAAGTTTTTATTTCCAACTCATTTTTTCCACAGTACAAATAAGGCAGCTGGTTTTGTCTTGTCTTGTCCTCAGTTCCAAAGAATTGCTTTTATTTCCATAAAATTAGGACAATTTTATCCAAGCCATTGGGTGTATGTATAGATTATCTTATTTAAAGTCTTGATTAGTTCCATTATATTTTGTGTCTTTCTGATCTGCTTCCTTCTTTAAGTTTCTGTTATGCCGTTCCAGGCAAAGTGGAAAGTTATATTTGACACTGAATCTAGAAGATAATTATTCATGTTCGTAGTATTTTTTTCTTTTAAAATTATTGGAGAAATATTTTTGCCAAGAAGACAGGAAGGCATTTATATTTTAAAAAACCAAAGTGAAAGGAAAGGAGAAATTGATATTAAACATCTAATATGGGCCAAGAATTTTTTGACATATGTTCTCTCTCTCATTGAATGGTCAATCTTGCAAGTGAGTATTATTATTCCAATTTGATAAATGAGAAAATGAAAACTAAGAAACCATGGAAAGGAAGAAAACTAACATTTGTTGAGCAAAGAAATACTAACATGGTGTGTCTTTCATATTTATAAACTCATTTAAACTTTACAAGTATCCATCCCCATGTTCCAGTTGAAGAAACTTAGGCCCAGAGACAGGAAATAATTTGTACAATATATTTAGTAAATAGTTAAACTGAATTGGAATTCATGTGTTTTTTACTCCATGCATTTTCCCTAATTGTATCATGCTACTTCAGTATAAAACTCATTCAGTAAAGCTTCTGGAAGAGACTGCAGGATTCAGATGGCTTTCTGCCATCTTAAGAGGGAAAGGTTGCTACTTATCTGCCTGTTCCCCAGCGGGGAAAGACAGCTGGGAACATCTCCAAAGTTAAATTTATCCAAAATTAAATAAATAAAATTAACAAGCCTAAATTATAGAGGCACCTTCCTTGGCTCAACTGGATGTTCCCACACAGGCACAGTCACCACATCTGCTCTGTTATAATTTCTTTTTAAAAAAATCTCTCTCTTAATCCAAACTGGGAGTTCCTTGAGGGAAGATACTTTGATATATCCCAGGCATCTAACGCCTGGCACTTAGCAGGTACTTAATAGAAACTGAATGAATGAATGAACACATGAAACAAGAGGACACCAACCAGGATTAATATTTGCTTCAGAACATTACAGAATATGGCCCTCACACCGAAGGTGATACAATGGTCCCATGAATGCCTCGGGTTGTAGATTTAGCTTGGAATGTATTCAGCCAGGATTCAGCTTGGTTTTCACTCTTACCTTGATTCCTCTCCCCACTACAGTTCAAGATACTCAGAGGTAGGATTGCCAAGAGCTGACAGGCTAAGGACCCTCTGACTCTGTGATTTTCCATTGCATACTTCCCCCCACTCCTCCTTTATTTCACCTTCCAAACACATTTTGCTTTGAAGTTATAATGTCCTTCTGCTCACTAGATCTACAGATCACATGTTAAGAGCACAGGTTTCAGGTCAGAAAAACTAGGTAAAAGCCAGCCCACCACTTCTTTATGAGCAAGTGAACTTCAAAAGCTACTTGATATGCCTAAGTCTCAGTTTCTCATATATAAAATGGGGATAATAGAAGTACCTACCTCAGAGAGTTATTGTGGAAATTATATTAGATGATGAACCAAATATGGCCAAGCATGGCTCCTAACATGTTGTTATTTCTAATAACAGAATGACAGTTAGAAAATATCTTTTCACTTGGATGTTCAGAATTCAAACCAAGAGAAAAGAGAAATCCCCTTTATCCTCCAAAGATATTATTAATTGAGTAGTCTGGTTGCAAGGGCAGGGTCATCTGTGAGTTGGCCCAGGCTTAGATCTTGTGCCCACCCCTGCAGTTAGGAAGAGATGTTTTCATTGGCAATCTGTGTCCTGAGCCCTCCTCAAGGGCCTGGGAGGGAGGTACGTGTCTGTGAGGTGGGGGGCCTGGGAGATGTTTAGCCTCACCCAAACCACAAGGACTCAGAGTGTGAAAGAGGGGAAATGCGCTAAAGGAAAATCAGGGAGCTGATGCCAGAAAGAGTTTTAAAAAGAATCTCTAAAGAACTAAAGCAAACATGGATAGCCAACTCAGGATGACATTATTGACAAAGAGAAATGAAATCATCTCCAAATGCCTGCTTTCTCCTATTCATAACCAAAATATGGAGTAAACAACACAAACAGGTCAATTCAAGGACTATTATAATTGCATTTAATTGGAGAAACAAAGGAATAATTATTCTAAAGGCCACAAAGTAGGGCTGAAGCATTGCTAGTGAAATGGACATAAGCAAATATCTAAGGAGGTTAATCAGGGTTTCCCTTAATAGTCAATTTAGTTAAGAATGTCTTTGTAGGAATTCTTCCTACCCTTCCTCATAAAATACCCAGAGGCTACTTCAAACTTCCCACATTGAAAGATGTATCTCCCAAATTGTAGACTATTCAGTTATCTCTATAGAAAGTTTGCAAATAAGAGAATAGAAGTTATGCAAATAAAATAATTGATTTTCTTATGCTTGTCTGTCCTTACTATATTTGAATAAGGCCTCATGTATTCTCCTGTTTCACACACACAAAAAATGTTTAAAAATGGCATAAAATGCAGGAAAAAAAATATAAATTGCAATACTTCTCAGGGCAGCTTTGTTTCATAACCCTTTGCAGAAGAAGTAAGCCTTGTGGATGGTCACCTCCAAATATTGCTTAAATCAGGAAGTGCTTGCGTATGTGTGAGTATGTGTGAGTGTGTATGTTTTCCTTACATTATCCCCTTAAATTTCTCTTTATAAGAAATTTCCTCTCTACATGGTCATCTACCACCCCAAGCCATCAAACACGGAGGAATGAATACAACACACATTAAGAAAATGCAATTTTGTTTCTTAAATGGAATGTCAGATATACAAGCAAGTTTAAAAAATGCTCATGCGAAAAGAAAGGATCAGCATATGTGGAAGGCAATTATGGAGGTCACAGAAAGTTTCCTTTCTCTTCTTTTGCTTTTAAATGAGGCACACATTTTCAGGGTATAATTTAAAAGAACATCCTGGGAAAATATTGGGAAGACTGTTAAAAAAGGATTTGAAATATGAAAATCTCATGTTAATAAATAATGGACACAATTAAGCAAATGTCCAGCTAGTTTCCTAACCTCAATGCCAAGGGCTATATTCCAGATTTAAATTGAATGGAGAAGGATAGGAATTGATACTGAGCTACACAAACAGAGAAATTTTGCTTGATTCTATTGTGTTGTTAAAACATGGATATCTGAGTGGGCAGTGGATCAAATATGTACTCTGAAACATAACTTTTGTTTATCACCACCAGATTAAATAAACTCTTTAGAAGTACATGTCAAGAAATGAAAACCTGGAACCAATTAGAGATGTTCCCAGTTCTGGGCTAGGTCTGTTTTCCCTGGAGGGTCTGTAAGCCTGCTGCCAACATTACTTCCAAGATATGTCAAATCAAACAACGTAACACTAAATGAAAATATCATTGGATATTGTAGAATACTTTTGGGAAAATGTTTTATGAAAACATATCTCAATCATTGAATTTGACAAGCCAAGTCCATTATTAAACAAAAATGTATCTCTATCTCTCCACAAATCTTATTTCATAATAGTAGCACTTGATTTATGTTAATAGCTTTCTTCTAGTTCCAAAAGAATACACTATCACCATGATTATTACACTGGAAAGGCATTTAACATTGGATTACAAGTGGCCTGTTTCTTTAAAATCTGATCTTATTCCTTCTTTAAAGCCTCACTTATTTATTGTATGTGTGTATGTATATATATATGCATATATAAAGTAAGAGAGAGAGAAGGAGAATTTAATGTTGAAACATACCGTTATGAGAAAGGGTGGCAGTAGGATTAAAAAAGAGTTCACACTGAGATTTAATTCAGGGTCATGGATTAGTCATTGTACTCTACAAGTCTCCATTCACCTGTATCACACTCACAGATTCTATTACTTTTAAATCTCTCTCAATTATCACTTTCACTGAAAAGACTTCCATGACCACCCTCCTTACAACCAGAGAGGAAAAGCTTTTACAAAACACCTCCAATGCTTTGTGCAATAAGATAAAGTGCCAAAGAACATATAATCAGATCATCAATCTCTCCTCCATGCTACCTTGTACAAACTCTTATGATTATGCTTGATCTAACTGTACTGTAGTTGTTCATTTAATGTCAGTCTACACAACAAGAC
Organism: Choloepus didactylus; assembly: GCF_015220235.1. NCBI lineage: Eukaryota > Metazoa > Chordata > Mammalia > Pilosa > Megalonychidae > Choloepus > Choloepus didactylus. Next base: position 75,077,251 of record NC_051320.1, on the reverse strand, counting down.
TGAATTACTTGGGTCTAAAGCCACGTTATCTTCAGTTTTGTATCCAGTAGTAGATGCTGCCATTCCCAGATCCCCTTTAGAGAGTGCTACTATCTCCTAGGTGCTGTGAGTCTTGACTGCTAGTGGTCCACAGTTACATTTTTTCTCCAGAGTGATGTCTTTGGCCAATGGGAGCTCAGAAATGCCCAGGAGCCTTCCTCCAATGAGTGGATGGTTCAAGGGTACAAAGGCCCAGCCCCCTTCACTCAAAGCAGTACAAGTCTGTGGTGTCGGTCACACTCTAAGACTCCCCTAGAGATCAGGCTGAGGCCACATCTCTGTTTAGTCTCTTCCCCTGCCCTAACCTGCTTCCCTCACTTCCTTACCAGCTTCTCCTGAAAGCACTCCATCAACAAATCACTTTCACAACAACTCCCATCTCAGGCTCTGTTTTTAAGAAACCCTATCCAAGATAGGGATCTACACCCTGATTTATATGACAGATAGTCTGTCTCTCCAATTTAACTCTGAGATTCTTGACAAAAACAGACTGCACCTCTTCATAGATAGCACCTAATTTAATGCCTGGCAGATTATAAATACTTTTAAAAATGTTTGTAAATTTGAATTAATATGTGAGTATATTTACCATACTCCTTATCCTCATCTTGTACTGAATAGGTAAATCCTAGGAAAAAAAAGAGATGGATCTAAGGATTATCATTGTCATTTAATACGAAGCTTTCTCCAAGAGCAAATGGATATGAATTGTGGGTAGATTTAGTAAGCTCTGGAGTGAGGGAGGATGGAAGAGCCCTTTCCCCATCTTCTTATAATGCAGATAAACAATGACATTCACCAACTGAATAGATTCACTAACTGTAGTAGTTAATGACTACGTATCAAAACCAAAAAATCAAGCTAATTACCTTTTTTCAGCTTCCCCTGAAAATATTTCCCATTCGTCACTTTCATCTTACTCCCATATTAAATCAGCATTAGGTTGGCAAATATCAAGCCGACTCTAGGAAATAAAAATGGGGCATTTTCTCCATTGTAGCACAGTATATCACCAGAGATTAAAACAAATGTGGGGCTCCAGTCTCTATTGTATCCCCTGCAAATGATCCTATTTCTCTTCACTAAGGAAGATAGATAAGATTCTGCCAAATGAATTAAAAAGTTCATCTAGAAGGACAAGGAGCCCTACATTAATCAAAAGCATGTGGATATATCTAAATTTATCTGAAGCATAAGTTTCTTGATCAGTGTTTCTGCTCAGGCTGGTGTCTTATTAATAAAGTAGCACAATTTCTATGGGAAGAAAATGGAATGATATTGTCAGTTTTCTAATTATAATTCTTATTACTAACAGATTATCTGGCCAAAGTTTGGCCAAGAAAGGGTAAAAACAGTTGACTCTTCACTTTGTTTAGGCCTTCTGATGAGAAGAGGCTCATTAAGTTTCTATTACTCAAACTCGAGTCAGATAGGCAAGATCTACTCTTTCAACCTAATAACAAAACAATCAAACTTTGTCTCTAAACAGATTAACTGGGAAGATTTGTACCTGGTCAGTGCCAATGGGAAACTCTGGCCATCAAATTAAGAGAATCTTTCCCTGAAGTCCTCTTACCCAGACTACAGAAATCATGTTTCTAAACAATTGCATATTTGGATAACCCCATTTTATACACGAGCTTTCTTAAGTAGAAAATCAAAAGGGATCAAATAACTGATAAGGAGACACAATAAAGAGTAGCAGTAAGTGAACCTCTACCTCTTTTTGAAGCTCAACTTTCTCTTTATCCAAAGCCTGGAACTCTACTTGGAAAATGCCTATCTCATTCTTAAACCTCTGCATATCTTGCTGTAATTCTTCATTTAGATATACTTTTTCTTTTTTTTTTTACTTTAATTGCTCTTTTTCACTTTATTATTCTTGTTATTTTTGTGTGTGTGGTTATGAAGGTGTCAGGGATTGATTTTGGTAATGAATGCACAACTATGTAATGGTACTGTGAACAATCAAATGTATGATTTGTTTTGTATGACTACATGGTATGTGAATAACCAAAACTAGTGGGGGGGGGGAGGTGCAAAGGAAATTTAAAGAAGATTGGCACTTAATACTGAATCAGGTTCTCGGGATGTTGGGAATGTCATTTCATCTACTCTTTACAGTAACTCCTGAGAGGAGTGTATTTTAGTCTTCTTTTTACAAGCAATAAAACTTGATTTTGCAGATATTAAATAGCTTTTACAAGGTTATATTGCGAGTAGGTGGTCAAAATGGAATTCAAACCAAGGACTATCTGCCCCATCATCTTTCAACTCTATCATTCTAAGTCAGATTAGCTGGTATTTATTATTATTATTGATTTATTTATTTATTTTTTATTTGGCTGAGCTCTTAAACCTTGGCATCTCTGTGACTCAGGAACTAAAAGAGAAGTTTTTGTAAGCTACTCCCTTTGTTTCTCACACCAGTATTTATAATCCCATTACTTTTCTGCTATGTTACCTGCTCACTGCCAACTAATAAAAGATTTTTTCTAAGCAGTAATTCTGTACCCTAAAAGTGGATGTCACTTCTTTAAGATTATCAAAACGGATTACTGAAAACTAGGGGATGACTAGAGTGCATGCTGAAACTTCAGAATGTGTCAGCAAAAGAAGAATTTCTTCAATTAAGCAAAATACTGGGCAGCCTCATTCTGGGGGCTAAATGCATGTTCATGGCCTTCCAAACTTGGCAGAACTTCCAAAATTATTGCCTGATCCTCCAAGTCAGGAGGAAAGGGGCTAAAGCTGTATGTTACTCTTGAAGGGAATGTGGAGAAAATTGGGCTGCTGTCTTCTGTCATCTATGAAATAGAGAATAAAGTCATCTACTAGAGCAAAGAGTGTGGGACAAAGATGCGGAGACTTAAAGGGAATTGTAAAGGTTAAAGGAGTTTGGATTCAAGATCTCAGGGATGAGAGAAAGGATTGATAGGTGACAGGGTTACTAAAATATAAGCTCCGCAAGATCAGGAAATGTGTATCCCTTGTCTCTTCCTAATGTTTGGTACACAGTAGGTGCTCAAGAAATATCTGTGGGATGAGCAACCTTGGAGGTATTACTTTTACTCATTTTATAAATTGTATCTACAATACAATTTTGGAAATAAATTAAATCCTATAAATAATTTTACAATGAAATGGCTAATTTCTCAGGCCATTATCTGTCTCGCATGTTCCTGGTGACACCCAAAATAGTCTTTGTGCAGTCAAAATTTGGACAAAATGACTACCAAGGGGCAATTAAAGGCATAAATATTAGCCTAAAGATCACCTGTATAAGATGAGTCCAGGTCATCTTCCCAGGCTTTGTAGTGGTGATGGTAAAGTGGTTTGTGAGGGCTGTGGGATGATTTTAAGTGTGGTGTGATAGTTAAATTTCAGCTTTCAACCTTTATTTTCAAGTCTGAGAAGGGACTTTAAAATCTCTGTATGAAAACCAATATTTAAAGCAAAAACTTATTAAATCTGTATCAAAATATTCAAATGGCTAAAGTGTTGCTAATGGCATGACTTTCCATATTCCTCTTGAAAGCTGAACCAGGACAAATTACTTTCATTTTAGACAATAAATTTATTTTTCAATATCCAAGATACTTCACAAATCCATTATAGGTTTTTTCAGTGTAATACAGATCCATCTACATTTGCAAAACAAAAGGCTTAGCTGCAAGAGAAATAAGGAAAAAGCAAGGACTGCATTTTAGAGTAACATGGAAAAACCATTAAACCAGAGTTCACTTTAAACAAATGCTGCAGGACAGTGTGAGTTAAGTGTGATTACTGGTTCTGGGAATCCGTTAGGAAATAAAGAAAAGAAAAGTTAAACACTGCCCTGGAAAATTGATACGGTGAGTCGAATTCATTTATCTACTGAAAAGCAAAGAGAGTTCACTTTTGGTAAGGGAGAGTTAGGATATCTGGGAGGAAAATTTTATCCCAGGGACACAGGTGAGAACAAGTAAGGTTAAGAAAAGTAAAAAGTACAGAGACGGCATTTTATACAGTCTTCCTAGGGTGTGGTGGATTTGTCCTGTGTCAATTTAGCTCAGCTGGAACTGTGTGTCTCAAAATTCCCTTCCCTGCTTAGTTCCTGATTAGCATGAAGTAGCAGCCATATTCTATTTGCACTCAAGAGAGTCATAGCAGGGCATGGCACTCCTTGTAGGTTACACACTTTGTTGCTTATTGCTGGCTCATAGCTCCAGCAGCCCCTATCAGATCCTCCTTGGGCTCGTCTGACTCCTGGGCTATGTGCAGATTGAGCTCCAAGATGAACAGCGCCAACTTCTCCCATCAACAACATTGTAGGTACAAAGCCAATGAGAGACGATCATGGATTTTAGCCTGTTCTGATGGCCTCTAGTCAGTTTTGCATATTCCCATTTGTGCTTGCTTCTCCTCACTTCACATCCATCCTCCTTCCCAGCCACCCCTATGGACTTCTTGTCTCCAGCTCCAGACCCAGAAGCAAAGGCCACGAATAATGGTTTAGCCACACTATGTCCCGCAAGTGTGTGAAGCCAAATCGCCATAATAAATCCCTTATTTAGATGTGTATGTATATTTCATAGCAGTTGTTTCTTTGCTCAAACACGAGCTGAACAAAACACAAGCTGAGAGTAGGGAGGATTGGGGACACAATTGGATAAAGCATCTTTAATTCCTCAGAAGAAAGCCAATATCTTTGAGATATTATTGCTACAATGTTCTCTGTAATACTCAAGAAAGGTCAAATCTGCCCTATTTGTGACCTCCAGATGTGTACTGAGGATAAAACAATTTACTAACAAACTATTTTCTTGAGGTTCATTATCTCCATATGACTTTATCCATATTATTGAAGCTATTAGTCACACACTTTCAAATCACAAACAATATCATAGAGTCCACTGAATATTTATGGCTAACATTTCAAATGTATTCATTAGCAGACATTCTCCAGGCAATACTGCCATTCTTAGAAGCTGATGTTCAATATTTAAAGTATTGTTTCCTACACCATTTTCACTATGCATTGGTGTCTATGGCCTGTTTTAATCTTTCTCCAAAACAACTCTGATAGGGCAGAACAGAGCCAGCAAGTCATTAGGAGGTGGCATATAAGCAGAGAACTGACATTGCTGGAGCACATGCTATCACATTTGCACTTTATAATTCCAGTTAATTCTCACAAACTCTCTAAGGTTAGTATTTTTATCTCCATATTAAAATTTGGGGAACATGAGGCACAGATAATTAAAGTGTCTTGTTCAACATCTCACACGTACTAATCGACTATAAACCAACTCTGTAAAACTCAAAACCCAGGCTCTTTCTACTACATGGTGCTTCTTCAAGGTAAGGGAAATCTGCATTTCTGAAGGTTGGCTAATTAGTATTACCACTTTATGTTTTTACATCCTTCTGACCTATGACTTTGCTGTTACTTAATTCCAGATATGTAAATAGGTTTAGCACTGGCTCTGAATCTGGAATTAATTCTCTTTCTAACTTGAAGAAAGTTATGGTTTCCATACTCAAGAGCTCAGCACAAGTCATCACTGATGCTGGGTATACGATGACCTTCTCTTCTAATTTTTACAACCAGTACTTATGCTACCCAATGGTCCAGATTCATTAACTGAAAACCTGTTCTGTCATCCTTTTAATAAGTACTGAGGGCTCAATATGGGCCAGACAACGTTAAACATTAGGGTTATAATGAATAAGGCATGGAATCTATCCAAAACGAGGTAAGTCTTATAGAAGAGATAACCATGCAAAATAAAATTTCAGCAAGGTACTGAATGTACAAGGACAGCAGGGATCAACTCTACTGGGAGCATGAGAAAGGTGGGCTTCATAAAAGAAGTGCTGCTCGAGTTAAGATTTGAAGAACGGGTAAGATTTTTCAAGGCGAGAATCTCATAGTCAGAAGTAATAGCATGTGCAAAAAGATAGTGGCATAAAATAGAGTTACTCTTTTGGAATGGCAATAGTTTGGTTTGTTGAAATATAGAGAATCAAGGGAAACAGTGGGCAAGGAACCTGGGGAGAAAGGCAGAAGCCAGTTCAAGAAAGATTTTTGGGGTCATGTCAAGGAATTTGGACTTTTATCCTGAGGGCAATGGAAGTCGTTAAGATGTTTAAACAAAGAAGGAGCATGGTTACATTTGCCAGTCTGATACCTGTGTTTGAAGAATGAACTGGAAAGAGAGTCCAAACTAACCCTGGAGTGGCTTCATGTTGCTCAACTCTAGTCTTTTAGAACTGGGATCCTGAGATGTCTTACCATCAGGACCCTTTTGGCTTCCTTCCTGAAATCAAGACCCTTCTTGACTCTCCATTTACTGGATCCTACAGCAAGTGGATCATTTATTGTTTATGAGGTTCTAACATGCTGTGCCAGATCTTGGGGTCACAGCCTGCCTTACCATCCAAAATGCCATACATGCCACTTCTCAGGTTTCCTCCTTACGGTTCTTTTTGCTTTCTGAAGTCCAACCCGTCTCCGTTTGTCCCACTCCAGCCCCTCTATATCCAAGTACTAATCTTGTGATTTTGATACTGGCCATCATCAATGAGAATAATGAAGACATTTTATCTGATTTACCCCAACTATACTGCTAATTCCTTAAAGTTAAAAAACCTTTTGCCAAGTGTTCCAAGTGACTCTAAATTCTTCCTTAAATGTGAATGAAGCCATAAACATAACAGTGGAAAAAATGTAATAACCTTTAGAATCAGAAAATGTTGAGATTCATTATCAACTAAGAAAAATAGGAAAATAAGAGGCAACCAGAACAGTATGATAAGAATTCAGTGTCTGACAGCTGGACAGCAGCAACAAAAAACAAAAGTGAAAATTTTCATCTCTTGAAAATAAGTAAACCACATGCAGTATTCTCAATGCATCTGAAAGATATTACATTTTTAGTATGTTTGAATGAATAAAAAGTTTTAAAAAGATGCAAAAGAAAAAATCAAACACTAGACCACAAAACTTTCAAGTATCACCTAAGCACCAGGAAGGAAGTATGATATTTTAATGAAAAAAAGTCCCCAACGTATAATACCTAGAATTTTCATGTCAGCAATTGTCCCTTCAATATTTGTCTGTTCCAGAGGGGTAATGATAGGTAGAATTTTACCTGAATTCCCCTCAAAGTTTCCAGTTCTCCTGATCACTTCCTCCTCAAAATTCTTCCAGTTACTAATCAACAGTGCCCTGTTATAGCTTCAGTGTAAGTTTGAACAAAAGGAGCCATTTCCCAGTGGTCATAAAAATGAAAATGGACCATGACAGAAAGTTACACTTTATACAGTAGTAGAGCAATGGAATTTTAGGGACATTTGAGATTGATTTCCAATCTTTTACAAAAGAATCAACTGAAAACCAGAGAAGCTAAGTTGTACTAATTAGGATCAAAAGTGGATCCAGGTTTAATGGGGACATTAAGCTTACACAATTCTGAGCGCTAAAAGTAACATAAAATTTCAAATACAAAATTACATACAGGACTTTGGGTGGACCTCACGAAAGTTAGCAGAATTGAACAAGGTAAAATCCATCTCTGATACGTGGAATACAAGTTAAGGTCGAAAAACCCAATCACAGGAAGTGCAGGAAAGCAAGGGACATCGGAAAAACAGGAACCAGAGAGATGGACCTCAAGAGGATTTTTTTTGCCTCTGTTTTTCTCTGGACTTTTGCTTTAATCCCTGCCACTGTAGACCAGCATTCTTCAGAAGCAGAGAGATGCATACATTTCACATTTTATGGCTTCAACACTGTAGAGATGCACTGTCTGGTCCAAGCCAGAATCCCAGGACAGGACCTTAACTGATCCAGCTTGGGTCCAAATCAAATGTTGTCAGATGAGTAGGGTCTTACAAAAACATAGTGGCAACCACAGGCAGAGTGTAGGAGCAGGAGAGGAGCTGTGTAAACAAGAATCTGGACAGAATAAAACAACCACTACATAAGTTATTTGCTCAATGTCAAAGAGCAAATTACTAGTGGATGCAGGATCAGAACCTCAGGGTCCATTCCCAGTATAATTCATTTTTCTGTAAAAATGACAGCAGATATGGAACTATTTAATTTTCTTGGATTAGCATTTTTGTTTTATTGTCATGGAAAATTATCAGAATAACAACATGAAAACAAGACCAAACAAAATAATCCTTTTTTTTTTCATTCAAAGCCACCTAAAGTTCTTTCAGTGCCTTAAATGATAATTATAAACATCACTTCTCACTAGAGATGTATTAATAGAAAATAGAGAACATTTGGATTAAACATATATTAACACATACTAGAGACTGCCCTTCTGATTCAATTTGTTTGCTTTTTTACCGTCTTTTTATCACAGATAGAGAATGCACAAAAAAGTGTTCCAATAGTTGTTTATACCTTGAGTTAAATGGAGTTTTCCATACAGTGCTTTGATATGTGAATATAATCACTACAAGCTACCACTTATTAAAGCCACATTTTTAGAAAAAATAGCATATTGCTAAACATTTCAGACCAAAAAGTTCCTGCACAAGGAAGTTGCTATCGATTTGTATTTCCTAGTTAAGTAATGCACTGTCAATTTATATTTCTGTGCCCTAAACAAAGTGCTTCAATCATTGGAAAAACTGAAATGAGAGGAATTGAAAATGGGGAATTTTGACAAAAGATATCATAATAGAAAGAAAACCCCAAGCCTTCCTTTTTCCTCCCTCAACTCAACTTAGTATCTTTTCATCTTATTTAAGTTCACAAATTCCCATTGTTCTACATTAGCTCCAGGAATGAGTTGAAGGCACTGCTGGAAAGGATTTACCTAGTGCCTAAACTTCACAACGTTGCTTGAGACTAGAAAGGCGGAACTTAGCAAATAATTATTGGATTTCAGTTTTCAGCTCTCTTATCAGGAAGGCTTTCTGTGGGTTAGGCGCAGCTTTATGGCCTGTTAGAACATGATCAAATCTGTGTTTATATCACTATGTACTGATCGGCAAGAGCAGAAAAAAAAAAAAAATCTGAATTCAGAAGTGGATTTTGAGAGTCCAAAACCCTGAAGCTAAAATGAAGGAGTAACAGACACCATACCTTAATGAGACACTTGAATGATCTTCTAAATGAGCAAGAGAACAAAGTCCATCCATACTCATACTCGATTTCCTCTACATAAGCCAAATCCTGCTGAGCAAGCTCATGACACGGGGTTCCTTCCAGAGAAGTGCAGTGAGACGGGACACAGGAGAATGGGTGACAACATGATTCCCCAGCAGATGATGCGTGGTATGGAAATAGTAAACAGGATGGCCAAAGACATGCTGCAAGGGCTTCACAGGGTGAGAACCACTCAGAAACTAGAGCTGAGCACACATTAGCCTGGTAAGCTCCACTGACACAAAGATGCTGAGACAATCTGAAGGCGAAGAGGTAGATTTGCAAGCTTTGCCAAGCTCTTTAAAATACAGTTACAGCTGTGGCTCAAAGGACAGGTTTAACATATATGCAACTGGGGAAAGCTTGCTAAGGTTACTGGAACATTTTAGTTCCACCTGCCTTACACTGTGGCATAGCACTACCTTCAGGATGTTCCCTTTTAATAAAATGCATTTTCCCCTCTCATAATGGTATGTTGTCATTTATAAATATATGTCTATCGTTTTTCCTTGAATTACACCATTTTCTCTATAGATAATGTGCTAAGTGATCATAAGTTAGAATAATAACTCAGATATGTTTAGTGTGATGGAAAGGCTCTATTTTTTTCCATCTGGATTTACTCTCCACCCCTCCTTGCTCTAACCTGGGCCCAGGGAGGATGCCCTCCATGAACTCTGCCACATGGGCTCCCCTCACCCTCTGTCATGCAGTAGGATTTGAACAATAGGTGGCATCATCATGAGATCAGATGATGGGAGGAGGAAGAAGCTGGGGTTCTATTACCCTTAATCTCTCCCAGCTGTGTGGCAGGGGTTGCGTCCTCTGGAGTGGGCATACTCTTGTCACATGGCTACACCTCTCTCCAGGTTGCAGGGGCAGCCTGTTTCCATTGCCCTTGTGAGCCTACTGGTGGTAACAACTCTCGGTCACTGCTAGTCTCAGGGTGCTTTGACAGCTTCTTTTAATTCTCATAATCCTGCCCATACCTCGATACAGGATCCCTTTATTAAATTGTTTTTAATTATTTTTGTATGTACAACTCCTTTCCTTCCAGGACTCTGATTACTAAAGTTGGCAAAGAAATATTATTTGCTGCAATGCCAGGTCTAAAGAACCACAATTCTAATACAAGAAAAGTCGATGCAAAGTGCAATGACAAGCAATCCCACCACTTGGTTTGTTACCAGAGAGCAGTACATCTCATGGATCAGCACATGGCCTTTGATGTCAGGATTCAAATCCTGGTGCCACCTCTTCTTAGATCCATGATCTTGAGCAAGTGTTCTAGCTTCTCAAAATGTGTTTCTTTTTTTAAAGATGAGGCTAACAATATCTCCCTCATAAAGTAGTTGCTGGGATTAAATGAGATAATTTAAATTCATGGTATGCCATAGGCATCAAAACTGACAGTTCTTACTGTAGCGATGGCGTTAAAATGAGTTTCCAAGAATGAAGCCACATCTGAGAGGTATAATATAAACAGTTTAAGGGATGATTCTGTTAGTGACCTATGCTGAAGGAAGTCCATAATGATAAGTATCACTATTAATTCCCTTTATAGATTGCCACTATATTATTACTCTCAAGGAATGATAACCAATATCCTATATTATTTTCTCATTTTCTCAATTAGCCTCAACTCAGATAAGGCTCCCAGCCTTGAAATATCCCCTCTCCCCATCCTAGAAAAATACAGCATGGTGATGAAGATGATGAAGATGGTGGTAGTAACTCTTATTGAGATTAATTAGTGCCAGCACTGTTCTAAATATTTTACATGTATTGTCTTTCATTCCTCATAATATACATATAAGATAGTTTATAATTATTTTCCCCATCTTACAGAGAAAGAAATTGATGCAAAGATAAAACAGCTTGCCCCGGTCACAGCTAGTAAGTGGCGGAAGTGAAGTTCAAACCCAGGAGGTCAGGCTCTGAGAACCATGCTCTAAAACACCCGGCTCACTGCCTTGTTAAGGAATTTTTACCCTATGCTTTGCTGCCATGGACATCTGGGTTCCATGTTTATGAATGAAAACATTTTACTCACAATTATAACACCACTGAAAAATTTTTGTCAAGCAAGCATTTTACAGAGCAAATATCATTAGGCCAGTTTAATTTACTACTGAATTTTCTATTTAGCACAGTTAACACATTTTCATGTTTACTTTACTGAAGTTATTTTCATCAGGATCATTTTTCTGTAAACTCTACACTGAACATCTGATTTACTAATCAGTCATTTTGTCCATATCCAGTGTGACAGATTATAGCTTCTACCCATAGGAAGTTTCTTTTATGGTTATTATTATAGTGGAGTTTCAACAGACCCACATTTAATTTACATGAATTAGATCAGCTTGATTAAAGTTCAAATAAATCTAAGCATTTCACTGATTCCCCAAACTCACCCTCAAGGAATTCCAAAACATTGAAAGGTTTTAGACATGGTGAGGAGACAACTAGGTAGTGATTCCTCTGGATAGGAATTAAAGAATTAGTAGGCAGAGAGGGGTGTGGATGAGAACCATGTTATAAACATAATCTCAAAATATCTCCTTACAGATATAGAAAAATTAGAATTTCCTATACCATGGAAAAAACCAGACAACACCTTAACCAAGTTATGGAAATTAGCTTCAGTAATAGGGGCAGACAGGCATGATGTGCCTCCAGGTGTGAGAGCCTAAGAAGGCCACAACATCACTTATTTAGCAAGCCAACAACCCTGAAATATAACTCGAATCAATATTATGAGGAAACATCATGTGAATTAAGTTGAAGCACAGTCTATAAAATAACTGGCCTCTAATCTTCAAAAATATCAAGGTCCTGAAAGACCAAAAAAAAAAAAAAAAAAAAAAACCCTTAGGAACTGTATCGAATTAAATAAGACTGAAGAAATATGATGACAAAATGTAATATGTGATCAAGGACTAGACTGCTATAAATGATAGTATTGGGATAATTGGCAAAATTGGAATAGGGACTATATATTATGTAAAATGATTGTATCAATATTAAATTTCTTGAATTTGATAACTAGATTGGGGTTATGTAAGAAAATATTCTTGTTCTCAGGAAATACACACTGAAGTCCAAAAAGATCAAGGATCGTGATGTATGCAATCTACTCTCAAATGGTCCAGCAAAAAGCCATGGATGTGTGTGTGTGTGTGTGCGCACGCACGCGCACGTGTGCACCAAGAGGATAAAAGCAAATATGGCAAAATACTAAAAAGTAGTGAACCTATGGAAAGGGGATACAATTGTTTGAAGGCCTTAGAGAAACGCAGACCAAAGTTGGAAAAACTACTCAAATCTGATATAGGTAATGATGATAACTACAGAGCAAGCAAATTTGGAAGTTTCACAAAATTGTGGAAAGGTTGCAAAACACTTGAGTTATTACTTTCTGATTATTATCCTTCCTTGGAATTGCACCTTGTATATATTATTCATTTATACATATATATTATTGTACAAGGCTGCCTGTGGAGAATCTTGTACTCTATATTTATGGGCAATTTAGGGATTTTCCAGGGTAATTTTTACTATACATGATTTTCAACTTTTTTTGAAAACATAAAACCTAGTTTTTAAAATGTTACTTCAGTGTATTTCCAGAAAATTCCAATTTTTCTAGGTCAGTTTTAAACAAATGTAAAATTTTAAAGTGTGGTTTGCGCTACTTGCGGTCTTGCCTTGATCATTTCTTCTGGCCACAGTGTGCTGGCTAGTCTTTTCCCTTCCTGATCTGTGCTCTACTACCTTGCTCTGTGTACAGAGAGACTGACTTTAGGGACTGCATCCAGAGCTTCCTTGCCCTCAGGCATCTAATTGAGTGTGGACAAGGGAAGACATCAGCAGAAGACCAGAGGATCAGACCTGTGACACTGGGTACTTATTCCCGGAGCTCCCCCCTTTCTGGCCAGCAGAGGATGCGTGCCTCTGTGGAGGTCACGGCTCCTGTTGGGTGACTGTCTCCTACAGCTATACCAGTCACCCTGATTTCCAGTAACTGGTCTGTAAAATGCTGGCTCCCTGAAAATGTTACCAAATTAAACGCTGATAAAGCAAAGCCAGGTTTTTTGCTTACCACAGGAAGACAGATCACTACCTTGACAAATTCTTGGCAGCGCCTTGCAGAAGGGTGGGCAAAGTCAGGATATATAAGAGATATGGGGGGTCCAGATTAAGGTGGATCTTTTAATATGGGAACTAGCTTAAAATTGGGCAAAATTCATCATATAATAGTTTAGGATTGGTGAATAAAGCAAGATAAGGATTTCCAAGTGATTTCAAGAGTAAGTAATTGCTCGTTAGGCTCAGCTGAGCTATAATCCTGAGAAAGGGAAATTTACTCAAACAAATGTAAGTAGAATGGTATTGAGATGAATGGATATCCCAGAAGTTCCTGAAACAAACAATAAAGTTATTTGAAACTTCATCTTCCTAGACAAGAGTTTCCTGAAATAGCAAAGTCAGGTTAAAGTAGACAGTGAGCTGTGTGGCTGTAGGTGGTTTCCGTTCTCAGCTCCCATCCTTTTAGGCCTAGGGGTGGTAATGGCTCCCCATTCTAACTAGCCTTAGGGTGCTTCATCAACCGTGGCTGGTTTTCCTAAACCCTGCCTACACCCTTATAGTCTTTTTATTTAACTTTCTTTAGCTATCCCACTCCAGTGTGCCATCTGTTTCTTTTTGGGACACTAACTGTTACAGGTAGAAATTATGAGTTAGATAATCATTTATTCACATGTTTATATTTGTATTAACTCAGTAACTCTCACAGAATTGTTCTGTTGCCCAGTGTTGATCAGTTGCATTACCAGCCCTGTTTACTGAAGGTGCAGCAAAATGCAAACTGTCTGGTAAAAGATTGCACTTCTGTGCCTGGATCTATGTGACCCCACCTAAGGAAGTGGGCTCATTCTTCATCTCTTGCATTAGTCCTGACAAAGAACAGAAGATACTTAAGCTGCTGCAGTGTAATACTGGGAATTTAGTCCTTGCACATCCTATCCTTGATCTTCTGCCCTGGTTCTGAGAACTGCACTTCTTTCTGCTTCTCTCTGTGTCTCTATTCCCATCACGATAATCTACCTAGTGATTCAAAATTGCTTTATTTTTCCCAGCCCCAGTTGCCAAGAACTGGAAACTTTCGACCATGATTTGCAGTCAAGTACAAGGGCAGCTTTCAGCTGACCGTCTTGCCTGTTGCTACTGGCCTATTTGGATTTCTGGTACCACTCCTTGAGTTTGTCTTCCCTCTAGCCACATCCTGATACATGTGTAGATTGTTTTGAACCCCCAGTGCCCCTGCCTTCCTGCACTACTTTCAATATTGCTAAGCCCATTGGCATAGTATCTGTCCCCTAAGGATCTATTAGAGAATATGGAAAAAAAAGAGTCTCGTGCAGACTCTGTACATGATACACTTGCAAAAGCTTGAAAGGAACGAAATCTTTAAAAGAAACAATGCAAGGAAAGTAAATGCATATCTAAACACATTTCCTGAATATGTGAAAGTGCTCTGGTCTTTCTCCTCCATACTAAAATTACCATCATCTTTAATACATATAACCTCACAAACATCCGCAAGTGCTCTATTGAATTATTTAGTATGATTTAGCATGGCTATTTGTTCTGTGTTATGCCTGTTCGGAATGAAATAAAGGAAAGGACGTAAGGCAGACACAGAGGACCATAATTATAGGCAAATCATACTAGGTTTCATTCATCATTTTTTGCTTTCCTTCCAGGAACTATTTCAGTTGAGTTATAACATGCACATTATATTTATTTCAATGAGATACAAAAACACATATAATACATAGCCCGATACTTATAGAGATAAAAGTGAACTCTACACAAATGCCTATGTCACATGCAATTGCACTGGCACTTAAAAAAAAAGAGGGATAGTGTTTTTCTAATGAACATGCTATGAATATCCCAATGTATAAGCAGGGAATATGAAATCTCTCCTTGGCTGAAACAGAGAAAAGAGATACAGCTGTCAGTCGAGAAACTGAAAATCAAGTCATTTCAGTGACTCCACGAGTTTCTCATGTGCTGCATTATAAGGGGACAGCCTTCTTGTTAGCAATATGCATTTAATTTTTATTGCATAAATTACACAGTCTAATATAGTGTTTGGGCTCTCAAATCAGACACCTCTGGATTCGAATTCCAGCCCCTATTTTCACTAGCTCTGTGGAATTTCCAAACTAATTGATTTTATGAAGCCTTGGTCACTTCAGCTGAAAATGGGGATAATATAAGCACCTAGCCTGAAGGTTATTAGAAATAAGGGAACTAATTCATGAGAAACCAAAAGCATGATGTCTAACACAGGGCAAGCACTTAACTAACACTACTGTGTCATTCAAAGTTGCCGATTTAAAATTCAACCAGTGCTGGGGAAGCCAGTTTTCACATTTAAACCTATTGTCTCTATTAGGGTGAAACCCATATAAATAACTCTTGCTGGCTTCTTTCTGCTCCACCCATTACCGATACCCAACTGCCCACTAGGGATTTTCATGTGGAAATCTTACAAAGTCAATGTGTCTGAATTCAAGCGTATCTTCTCCCACCTTAAAAAAGTTCTTCCTCCTGACTTACCATCTTTCTAAATTGGAAAAATTACCTTGTTCTCCAAGATAGCTAGAATAATGATCTGACCTGGTCATGTAACAGACCAAGGAAAACAACTAATAGTTCTTTATATTTGTATGGTACCTTAAAGTTTATCAAGATCTTTCACATATATGAACTCTTCAAGGAAAGGAAAGTACGGTTATTATCTCATTTTACAAATGACAACAGAGATAAGGAAGCTGAGAGAATTTGTTTTCTCGTTAAATAAATATTTACTAAATGATTGTGTACGGGGACACTTTTAGATACTGGGACTATGTGAAGAAAACCAATGGAGTTTCCCCCCCATGGGACTTACATTCTATTAAGACCTTACATTCTACCACATTCTAGCAGAATAAGGAGCTACAGCCTGGTGAAGGGCTATGCTAGATTGGGCTATCAGGAAAGGCCTTGCTGACAAGGTAGGTCACGTGAGCAGATACTGAAACGAAGTGAGGGAATAAGCCACAAGGCTATCTGAAGGAGACCATTCCAGGGAGAAGGTACAATAAGTGTAAAGACTATGAGACAGGAGCATGCGTGGTCATTCAAAACATGGCAAAAAGGTCCATGGAGCTGGAGTTGTTATAGCCAGGAGCCCCATAATGTAAGGTCTGGTAGGCAATGGAAAGGCTTTGGCATCATCATCATGTGCCTTGTCAAAGAGTCGGTAGCTCGTCAGTGGAAGATCTGGGGCAAAATACAAAATAGTGAGAGCAGACAAGGCCCTGGAGGGACTCCTAACCACCACCACAAAGCATCAACTGTTTTATCTCCTCCACTGTACTAGCATCCAGGACAGTTAAAATGAGATCCACCTGTCTGGTTCCAACTCTCCTACACATTCAGCCCACATTCTTGGGCATCCCTCCTCACTCTCCTTTTGATCAAAACCTGCCAATGGGACCACAAGGACTGGCAGAGCCAACACAGAAGAGATGATCTTCTAGCACTCTCTGCTTTAACCACTTGTCAAAATTTAGCTTGGATACAACTCTGTCACACTTGCTATTGAAACATATAACGAGTCCCTTAAACCTCTTTGTTTTCCTCTTTCTGCAAAATGAAGATACTGATGCTACTAATGTTTTCAATATTTTCATCCCAGAAAAATGAATAAATATGTAATTGTTTTGGTCTCTTTGCCAGAAAGATGCTATGTGAACAAGTATTCATTAGGCAATTCTATGTTCCCAGCTTGTACTAGGCATAGTGGAGGATAAAAGAATAAAGTGCCCAGGCACAGACTGCAGAGACCTCAGATTTTGTTCAAGAGAAGAACATCTCTCCATAAGCAATGGTAAGAGGTTAAGGGTTTTAAGGCTAAGAAAAGGGCCACAGTGATTTCGCCAGATCCCTTAAGCCCAGCTCCCTAGAAGGGCCATCACAATCAGTAGACACCTACTGGATGAGGCGTCTCTAAATTAGTAGGAAGACTTGGTCCTGATTTGCCCTGTCAAGGTATATATACTCTCTGTTTTTAAAAGAAAATCACAACAAGTTTTAAGAATAGAAAAAGAATGTCAAAACCATTTAGTGTCCCCAGGGAGATCAGGGATATCCAGAGTTAATATATTTATGTTCCATTCCACAAGGCAGACCAAGTCCCTGTTTTCTAGTGATTTCTGAGAGGACCCTTTGCTCATTGCCACTTTCAACCTTTCCCACTGACTCAACCAAAGTGCCTGTAATTTCCACTTGTGGTATCACTTCTTTAAAATAAACGTATCATGTTTATTGAAAGTCCTTGTTAAAAATGCAAGCATCTATCTTCTCATAATGTACTTGTTTCATTGTCAGAGACATATCATTAGGCTAAAAAGGCCACTGGACGGTATCAATATGATGATTCTGGTGTGTGTCTGTATGTGTTTTATGCAACATAAATGAGATTATACTGTTTGCAGAATATCTTTATTTTGGAGCATAAATTGTTGAATGATGCAAAGCAAATTGTATGACACAAATCAACATTGCCTGGTACAATAAAATCAGGTTAATAACTGAAAAAAAATGCAAGCAAGTTACCAAGAAGAGGTAATACCTTAGCTGATTAGCATGGATGAATAAATCATTTTCATGCCGGAGAGAAATGCCTTAGGAGACTATCAATTTGAAAGAAGAGATATTGTTTGAGAAGACTGGAACAAAAGAACCCAGAATCAGAGACTAACAAGTTCTTCCTTCAAGATAAGAACACATATTGAGTCAAAGTGCTCAGAGGAGAAAAGGGGTTGTGTACGAAAAGCAGGAAAAAAGAGTCCGCAAAACTCCAATTTTGTCTCGGGCTCCTCTGGTATTCTACAATGAGAATGGACAATCAAAAATAACTTGGGGATCCCCTACTTAAACTCCTCCTTTTTGTATCTAAGGAGTCGACGGTCCAAGGAATTGACTTGCCTAAATCCACTAGGAGAGCAAGTAGAAGAATAAAGAGTAGAAATCTGGATTCCTGTTTCCAAACCTGCTTTGCCAAGTGTCAGGGGGAGGGAGGAGTGCCCTCTCCCCAAAGATTAGGATCTTTGGTTAGTGTTTGCTCCAGATCCTATTTTCAAGGTTTTTAAGCCTGTGAATTGAAGGTTCTTTCATTTTGGCTATTCTGAAGGTTTAGTCAAGCAAAGGCTATTAGAAAGGGCTCAATTTAGGATTAGAATGCAAAGAAACAAACCCCTGCTAGAGAATATCTTGAAATTTAGAAGTAGAAAAGTTCTCCTAAATCAGAGGTGGGTGCAATATGCAGACACACTTCCTCTTTTCTTCCCACACTCTCTTCTTAAAAATAATACTAGACAGAACTAGACATCAAAGACAGTTGGCTGAGA
This sequence comes from Choloepus didactylus, assembly GCF_015220235.1. Lineage (NCBI taxonomy): Eukaryota > Metazoa > Chordata > Mammalia > Pilosa > Megalonychidae > Choloepus > Choloepus didactylus. Next base: position 75,058,588 of record NC_051320.1, on the reverse strand, counting down.
CAGGAGGAAGTGACTGTTCAAACAGGGAGGGATTTGGCAAGGTAAGTTCCTAACAAGTATAAGTCCTGGTGATAAATGGGACAGAGCCATGGCCACATTTATCAACATTTCCAAAGCATATGGATCTGGTTCACGAATATCATGAAAAGTTTCCTGATAATGTTGGTGATTGATTCCATTATGTAGAAGGATCACGCTTGATAAAAACAGCTATAAGAATAGAAAATATCCCACTTCTTTTGTTTTTAAGCCCAGGGAAGCATCATGGTACAATGAAAAGAGAATAGTGTTTGGAGTCATACAGACCTGTATTTTAATTCCTGGCTCCAGGATAAAGGAAAGAGTATCAAAAAGAGAAGTGGGAGGGGGGAAAATACTAATTTTCTTTGTTTTCCCTATTTATCTGGTATTTGTGTCTTTTAGAGACGTTATAGCACTTTGGTTAAGGGCAGCATGAAGAAGCTAAGAAGCTCTGTATTCCTAACACAGATCTACTCTTTATTGGCTGTAAGAACATGGGAAAGCTATTAACCTTGCTTCCCTGCAAATAGCAACAATAAAAACCAACTTATAACATAGTCATGAGGATTAAAATTGAAAAAAAATCACACATAAAACATCTAATATAATGCTTATCACACAGCAAGCACTCAACAAGAATGTCATTCCCTTTCCTTAAGGTGTCCTCACAGGAAAATTATCTATATAAAGTAACTTAAGAAGTATTGGTAAGTATATCCTAAATATCCCTAAATATCTTCTAAACCATTTAAAATTTGGGTTACTTGCTCCTTGAAAGTTTCTTGGTCCTTAAAAATATCACTAAGAGGAACAACACCTGGAGTTTTAAGATAAATGTGGAAGGCATTCATTTAAGACTGAGGAGAGTGATGAGATAAATATTTTAAATTCATATGTGGGAACAGATGTGATAAGCAAAGTTAAAGATAAACAGCAGACTGAAAAAAAATTTGCAATGCAATGGTTAATAGTTCTATTTTATTACAAGTTCCTATTAGTCTATAAGAAAAAGACAAAAGTCAATAGAAAAAATGGTCAAAAGATTTGGACAGGCAACTTATAAAAGCTCTCCAAATAGTCAACTAAGCATATGAAAAGATGTTCAATTCTTTAATAACAAAAGAAACACAAAGTAAAACAATGAAATATTTTGCAAATCAGATTGGCAGAAATGAAATAGATTGATAATATCCAGATTGGCAAATTTAAAAGCCAAAGGCAAAGCCACATTTTTGGAGGAAAATGTGGTATTAACTATAGAAAATTTAAACACTTATACTTACTGACCCAAAAATACTACAACAGAAAAATTATGGATATATTCAATGATAAAGGTACAAAGATATTTGCTAAAATATTATTTGAAATAGTAAAGTAATTGGAAACAACTTAAATATCAATATATCTTAGAATGTTTTTGGCTGCAAGTAACAAAAAAATTTTCAAAATGGCTAAAAAATAAAATTTTATTATTTTATGTGTCAAAAATTTCATGGAAAGAATACTTCTAGTGATGGTTAATTTATTGACTCAATGATGTCATCAAGAACAATGGTTGCTACCATCATTTCCCTCTGCTGGGGTGTAAACATTGTTTTCAAAATAATACCATTTATCAAAGTACGTAATATGGTAACCACAAATCCAGGCTTTACAACAATGTTGAGCAGCAGCATAGCCCTCTTTTTTTACCCATGGAAATGTCTTTCAAAGAAACCTTCTGTCAGACTTCCTCTCATTTCCCTTTGGCCAGAACTGTATCACATGTCCATCCCTAAGCAAATGCCTGGTAAGGGGAATGGGATTCTCTTACTTTGCATCAGGAAGAACATGGCCTTACAGCAGTAGATGGGTTATCCAAACTACATCTGGAATCCACCTGAAAGGATAAAGGAAAATAGAAACAACATGGAAGTATTCCATGCTTTGAAAGAAAAAAAAATGGTTACCCCTGTTGGGTAAGATTGAGAGGTCAATGAGTCACAATAGGAAAGGTTATGCTGTGATAACAAATAGACCCTGAATCTCAGAAGCTTAATCCAATAACAATAAAGGTTTGCTTTCCATCATAACATCAGTTCTATGGAAGTTGCCTGGCTCTCCCCTTTGGCAGCTCATTCCAAAGCAGTGGCATGAGGATCCAGGCTCTACCTAACTCGGGACCCTACCATCTCAAACACATTTGTCTCTAAAGTCACTGCAGAAGGGAAAGAGAGAGCATGGATGACTGCACTAGGGATTTTATAGCCTTGGAAGTGGGTTACACCACTTCCTAACACTCCACTAGCCAGAACACAGCTATACAGCCCAACCCCTAACTGCAGATGGGCTAGGGAATGTAGTTTATTTGCCCAGGAAAGGAAAATAAAATCCCTATTTCATTGATACATAACTTTCTCTATTAGAAGCAATTTTAAAATAATTTTTATTTTTTATACACTCATCCTATTTTTTTCATTGCATGAAACTTTCATAACTTTATAAACTAAAATAGTTATATACAGAAAGGGGATAAAACAAAACACAGTCCCTGGTCCTGCCTGATAAGTCTTTTCACCTGGTCCTGATAATATTTAATCTCATTTTCTGTATATAAAAACCCCCACAGCCACCACCATCTGCCATGATGGGGGAATTTGATAGAGAAGAAAGTTATACTAGAAAGTCTGGAGTTTATGGACTCATCTTGACGATCAAGGACCTAGGATGCAGAAAGGCAAAGGAAATCAGATGTGCTGGACAGAAATCTTAGGAACACACAGGATATGTGGAAACTGGCCTTACTACTTTTAACATGTGCTAGATGACTTAACGTGAGTCAGTTAGGTGATGATGTGCTAGTTTATCTGAAGGCAATCCTGTTCAGAAAAAGGGACTTATTCCAGTATGTGACCTTTCAAAACAAAGAAGAATAAGCCACAGAGTAGTTGGAAGAGGTAAACACACAGATGGGATCGCAATAACACATGGTAAATGCGATGATGGATATTTGCATGGAGTATTTGTGGATTACAGAAGAAAGCAATAACCCCAAACTGAGCAGCCTGAGAGGGATTCAAAGGAGGTGATAATGAGTTTCTGTATTAATGGATTAAGTGATATTAATCTTAAAAATCACATTGGGGAAAAGAAAGAAAGGCCATTTGAGATAGAGAAAAAACCTTGAAAAGATGCTTTGAGACGCCTTAAGCAAAGTGGTAGCTGAACCACCTGCTAAATGAATTATAGCTCTGATATGAGGCCAGAACATCGGAGACTGCAGTAAGGATGGTAAAATTGGAAGACTATGCTGTAACAAACCTCCATCTCTGGGGCCAATCTTTCACTCAAATCCAGTCTCACTTCTTTCAAGGGCTTCAGTTGCATTTAATTCACACACATTTTAATACTGAAAGATACATTGGCTTGCATTCTTCTTTATCTATATTGTGTTTCTGGTTGCCACAAGCAGATATTATACTCCTTCAGGGCAGAGACACATAGAAGACATTGCACTGAATCATAAAGGAGTGTCAACATGCCTTAGAGGCAACAGAAAAACAAGTACATCAGAAAAATTGTGAGGTAAAATCTTTTATTTATTAAATAAATAAATTTAAATAAATAAATAAATAAATAAATAAATAAATAAATAAATGATCACGATATGTCCTAGCCTAGGCTAAGATGAGGATTAGTGGAAAAAAAAACTAAGCTTTAAGGTAATGTTTGCCTTGGGGCTTGTCTGGGTTTTGGCTTGAGCAGCACACCCTTTTCCTTTGGTAATTTCACCTTGCTTCTACTTCCTGCACATCCTGTAGATTTGCTTGTTCTGTCAATCAAGGCCTTAACCATTGCCAAGTCAAGGCATGAGCAGTTGAGCCCAGTTGGCGCTGCCACTCACAGCCCAGAGCTACCCTGGAACCAAAGGACAGGCTCTTCCCAGCGCCAGTTTTGGGATGACTCAGCATCTTTATGGTCCCCTTAAAATTCAAGCTTCGGGAAGAGCAAATTTAATCAGCTTATTTGAAGCCACATATACCCCTCCCTTCTTGACTGCTCAGACCCTAGTTTATTCCAAAGCTATGGAGAGCATAGAGGGTTGCATCCACTGCTAGAGAAACACTCCCACTAAGGCATAAGACTGCTAATCTCTGTACCTCTACCACCAACCCATGCAAAAATAAGTCTCTTCATCTCAACCTTTCTCCATGACCCTAACTCCTGACCAAGAATTTCTCTGTTTAGCCTAAGTCACGTCTCCTGATTACAGAAAATAAGAAAGGAAAAGATGTATTTCTATATTTATACCTTGCACTGGGGTCATTTTTGTTGTTGCACACATAATGATGCCGGAAGATCCATCTTTTTAAAAGAATTAACAGCTGTCCCCAACTTACACAGTACCCAATGTTTTTACATCAGGATGACTTTTAAGATGAGGGAAATAAAGGAAGAGAGACATAGACTTTCTTCTGAGTAAAAAAGAAATGCAAAAGGACCAAATTCTTGGAGAAATGGAAAAACAGGAGGGAAGGAATGTTTCAGGTAGCTCCAGGATAATATTTTCTTAAAAAAAAATTCAATACACTTGCCCAAAGACCTGAAAACCATTGCACTTTGGCCAAACAAAGCAGAGGAAGAATGTTGGGTTTCATAGAGATCCATTTCCCTATGTACATACTGCTAGAAAACCAAAATAAACATTAAAAATACTCATCATATTTTAGGCACTCAGAAGATAATGTGTAAGGAACACTGCTTCTTCCTACATTCTAGAGGGGTGAAAACATGTAAAATGAGACAACTGGATTTTATATTATTATTTGAAGAGGTTTTGGACTAGTCATATGTACTTATAATTGCTACAGACAAAAGGTACCACATGCTGAGTACCATAGTGAGTTAGAGAACAAGCTTTGGAGTCAGACAGTCCTAGGCTTGAGTCTGGAATCTGCTCCTCACTTACTCATATATGACTGTAGTCAAGTTTCTTACTGCCTGTAAACCTCATTTTCCTGTTTGTAAAACGGGGATGATAATAGTACCTATCTCATTGGATATGGACTTCCCTTTTTGTATTCAGTTCCTATTGAGATAGTAATTGGTACCTCATAGTGTTTTTGTGAGGATTAAGGGAAATGATTAAAACAGAATGCTTTGCACATAGATGCTTAATGAATGTCTGCTGTTATGTATGCTATGTCTTGGTTCCATCTGTCAGGCTGAACAGCTAATAAATAAGTCCATGCCAACACTTCCCTTCTTATTTTTTTTTACTATTTAACAAGATGACAGGATTTCTATTTTCCTTTACCCATTCACCATTATCGAGGCTCTAGCTCTCCAACACTTTGCCATAGAATATGGACTATTCTATCATCAACGCATCAGAAATGGCCAAGGCCACAGTTTTCTCCAAACATCCTTCTGACAGTTCTAAGACACAGAGCTGGAAAGAATGAAGAGCAGAAAACAGAGCAACCGTCAGTGGAATTTACAGAGAAACATGTCTGTTCAATATAAGAGGGGGCTTTCTAACAACCAGAGTTGTCTGAATATGGAATGAGAAGGCTATCTCTTTAGCTGCCACTGGATTTGAATTCTTTCTACACCAACATTGAAGAGATGCTGTCCCTTCTTAAGCATCTTTACTGACAGGAAACCCACATACTCCCAGAGGCAATCCTGCTTTGAGAAAGGTCTCCAAGAATAGGGAAACTTTTTTTGGTAAAAGACCAGATAATAAATATTTTTGGCTTTGGCTTTGTGGGCCACATACACTCTGCATCCATGTTCTTCTTTAAAAAAAAACAAAACAACATTCTCCAGTCACAATCTGTACAAAAATAGGCCATGGGCCAAATTCCTTCTAGCATAGTTTGCTAGCTCCTGCTCTAAATTTTAAACAGTCTCCCCAGTGTTAAGCCAAAATCTACCACTTCTTGCTTCCATCTCTTAGCCCTATTTAAAGCAAATATAACAAAATCCATCCTTGAGCTTCCACTATGAGCTTATCATTTTTCAACTCTGTGAGATATATACTATGATTATCCCAATTTACAGTAAGGGCAATGGAGGCAAAGATGTTAAGTAACTTACTCGAAGTTATACAGCTAGTTAGAGAGGGGAGCCAAAAACTAGACGCAGGGGTTCATAAGTTCTTTCCACCCTGAGGTTCTAGATCTACACCCAGAGAAAACACAAAGATATTTAGGTCCTCTTCTGGCAGCCCTTGAAACAACCACCAAAACTCATAAATTATTGTCTTCTCCATATTAAACATTGTTGGCTTCCAGTTACTCTTACAACACGGTTTCAAATCTCACCAAGCTGTTCATTCCTCTTTAAGCAAAACCCCTACTTTATAGCCACAGCCAACATTGATCTTTACTCTTCTTACTTATCAATGTAGTTTCATTCCATTCCTACAATGTAGGATATGGATTTATGATACAGCACACTGGGCACTGGATAAGATTAATTATTCAAATCTGTCTGAGTGCCTTTTTAAAGTGGAAGTCACATATATTCAAAGCCTTATTTTGTTTTTTCTTAATTATCATGAACTTTGCATGTGTTAACTTTTCTCTCCCCTAAACTGAGTACATACAATGGGACAAGTAAAATAAAACCTAACTTTAACTACCAAAGGTTACTCAAAATTGGGTAATAGATCCTCAAATTGCCACCATTTCACAAACAAAATATCTGGAGAATGCCCTGCCCAAGTGTGGTAGGCAGCCTCTGAGAGAGCCCCAAGGATCCCCACCCCCAGCTCCTGGCATGCTGATACCCATGACTGTATGTTATCCCTTCTCCTTGAGTGTGGGCTTGACCTGGTGACTTGCTTATAACAAAGAGAATACTGCAAAAGTGATGGGACACCACTTCCTAGATTTGGTTACAAAACAACTCTGGCTTCCATCTTGCTGGCCATAGTGTTCACCCCCACCCACTCTCTTTTTTCCCCTCTTCTCTCTCAGAGCCCTCTATGGTTCTCTCACTTGCTCACTCTGCAGGAATGCTGCTGTCCCACTGTAGGCAGAGGACCATGTGGCAAGGAAGCTCCAGCTAATAACAAGCTAAGAACTGAGGCCCTCACTCCAACATCCTGCAAGGAACTGAATCTTGTCAACAGCCTCTTGAATGAGCTTGGAAATGGATCCTCTCCCAGTCTGGTCTTGAAATGACCACAGACTCTGTCACCTTGACTTTAGCTTTTTTTTTTTTTTTGAAATAAATTCAAAGTTATAGGAACAGTTGCAAAAACAATACTAACCCCATACAAAGAATTCCATCATACCCTGACCCCCCTCCCCTGATAGCTCAATCCACCAACCTTAACATGCTGTCACATCGCTATTTCTTTCCCTCCCTCCCTATCTATCATCCATCATCTATTGCTCTGTCTTCTGAACATACGAGAGCTAGCTGCACACACTATAATTCATGGATACACTTCCCATGAACAAGAACATTCTTTCATGCAATCTCATTAAGCGCAGCTAAGAAGTACAACAGGTACAAAGAAGTACAATGATACAAAGCTTACATTCTATATTTCCTTTACCTTATGTCTCAACTGTGTCCCTTTGAGCCACCTGTCCTCTATCCTCTAATTCCATCCAAGTTCATCCTTGGCATTCAATCATCTATTTAGACTGTCTTTTTTTTTTTCAGTTGTAGGAACATATATACAGCCTAAATCTTCCCATTCCACCCCCTCCCTAGCCTTCCATTAGTGGGATTAATCACCTTTAGAATGTTGTAATGCTCTTTCCCACCATCCATTACTAGAAATTTCCCTTCACCTCAAGCAGCAACTCCACACTCATTTCTTAACCCCCCATTGCCCCTTCCCCCATTTTTCTTAACCCAAACTCTACAATTCATCTCTATGATTACATTCTCTGATAGTTTCTTTGTGTTTGCTGTGGGGGTTAAAATTAACCTCTTAAATCCATATCAATCTTGTTTTTCTTTGACACCACCTCCACTTCAATAGGACACATAAACTATGTTCCTATACTCCTCCATTCCCCTACCTTTATATAGTTGTCTAAAATTACATATTTTACACTGAGTTCAAAACCACTGATTTGTCATTAGGGTTTGTGTAATTTATATCATGTAGGAAGTAAATAGTGGAGTTACAGTTCAAAAATTATTGACTTCTACTTGTATTCCATTGTGGTTGGAGAATGTGCTTTGAGTATATTCAATTTTTTTTTTTTTTTAAATTTCTTGAGGCTTGTTTTATGTCCCAGCTTATGGTCCCTTCTGGAGAAAGATCTGTGATCGCTAGAGAAAAATGAGTGTCCTGGTGCTTTGGAATGTAAGGTACTATATATTTCTGTTAAAATTCTCTATATTTCTTTCTTCTTTCTGCTGTTTCTCTGTTGGTAGGGTTCTCTTTAGAATCTGAAGTAGGGCGGTCTTTTATTGGCAAAGTCTCTCAGGATTTGTTTGTCTGTGAAAAATTTAAGCTCTCCCTCGAATTTGAAGGAGAGTTTTGCTGGATAAAGTATTCTTGGTTGGAAATTTTTCTCTCTCAGTATTTTAAATATGTCATGCCACTGCCTTCTAGCCTCCATGGTGGCCGCTGAGTAGTCACAACTTAGTCTTATGTTGTTTCCTTTCTATGTGGTGAATTGCTTTTCTCTTGCTGCTTTCAGAACTTTGCTCCTTCTCTTCAGTATTTGAGAGTCTGATCAAAATATGTCTTGCAGTGGGTTTATTTGGATTTATTCTATTTGGAATTTGCTGGGCATTTATGCTTTGTGTATTTATATTGTGTATAAGGTTGGGGAAGTTTTCCCCAACAATTTCTTTGAATACTCTTTCTAGACCTTTACCCTTCTCTTCCCCTTCTGGGACACCAATGAGTCTTAAGTTTGGACGTTTTATTTTATCTATCATTTCCCTGTGATCCATTTCGATTTTTTCAATTTTTTTCTCCATTCTTTATTTTGTTCTTTCATTTGCTGTTCTGTGGACTTCTAGGACACTAGGATGTTGTTCAGCTTCCTCTAGTCTTGTATTGTGAATATCCAGAGTCTTTTTAATTTGGCCAACAGTTTCTTTTATTTCCATAAGATCTTCTATTTTTTTATTTAGCCTTGCAATGCCTTCTTTATGCTCTTCTAGGGTCTTCTTTATGTAGCTTATATCCTGGGCCATGGTCTTCTTGATGTCCTTTAAATCCTTTGCCATGCTTTCATTCCTCGATTGTATTTCTTTGATTAATTCTGTGAGGAACTTTGTCTCTTCTGGTAACTTGATTTGTGTGTTTGGAGTTGGATTCTCCATATCATCTGGTTTTATCATATGCACTGAGATTTTCTGTTGTTTTTGGCCTCTTGGCATTTGCTCTGCTCGACAGGGTTCTTTTAATTTGTAAAAAAAAAAAAACCTATCTAATTTTTCAGAAACACTGTTTGGTGACATACACTTTCTCTAACTAACCAGAAGATGGCGTCTGTGAGTCACCTATACCTCTCAAGTCAGTGCTCCACCTTGTCCCCGCCGTGAGTGGGGAAATGATTCTTGTGGGGTCCAGCCGGAGAACTCAGCCTGGGTGTGTTGCTGGAGCTGTCCGCTTGTACGGGTGGTCAGGGAGGAAGGACAGCCTCAATATTCAAAACCCCCAGTTCCTGGAGATTCAAGGCCGCCGCAAGAGTCCAAGCCTTCATTTCATTTCAGCCCCAGCCCCTCTCTCTCGATGTCCCACAAACCACTGGACTTGGCGTAGTGCCCCTGGGATCTGAGCAGGTCCCCCCGCCCAGCCGCGATCCTCCAGGACCTCTGCTGAGGTAATGCTGTGCTACATCATCAGCGTGCGCCGTCCCTCAAGGGAAGCCCTGGGCCGCCAGGCCGAGCCGGCTCGCTTTCAGCCTTATGCAAAAATGGCTGAACAGGGAGTCTCCACACCCCCCTCCTCGCACAGTTCCTCCTTCCCAGCTCTGGGACAACTGGCGGGGCTCTGGGCTGTGGGCACGGCCCCAGGCAGGAGTTTATCCAGCCCTCCCAGGAGTGAGCTGCTAGCTGTGGGGATTCTTTCGGCTTTTGGCTCTCCGCTCCGTTCCCCCTGCCCCAGGGATATCTGCAGCGGGCTATCTTCCAGGCCAGTCACCAAGAGGCTGGCCCAGACCCCTCTTGCTGTGTTTTACTGCGTGTTTCCCACGATCGCACCTGCAACCGATGGCACCTGCAGCTGCTCCTGGGTTTTCCCCTTTTTTCTTTTTTCTTTTTTATTAAAAGAGCCTGTTGGTCTTACGCTATTCTACCTCAGTGGTTCTTAATTTTGGCTGCACTTTTGCATCACAAGCAGAGTTTAAAACATTAGGGTCCCACCCTCAGAAATTCTGATTTAATTGGCCTGAAGTATGGCCTGGACATTGACCGGAAATCAACCTTTATTCCTAAGCAGAACAGAGAAATGTAACAGAACAAGCCCTGGTCCCAGATTGGAAAATGTCAGAACTTGGGAACTATACCACTGAGATTACTAGGTACCAATCTATCCTGGAAATATGGGTGGGACTGATAAACAGCACTTGGGCCAAACCAATGTCTGTGAATAACAGGGGGTATGGGAGGGCAGAGCCTCAAACTGTGCAGGTCGGATGAAGAGTCTATTACTGAAAACAAGACTAGAGCCAAGGGTAGGAAAACAAGGCTAGAGAGTTTGGTGTGTCCATGGAGGGAGCTCCCAATGAAAGAGATGCTTTATTGTGCTTCCTCCTTAAGGTGTGGAGGCAGTCATGTAATACAACTTTAATTTCTCTTTCTATTTGACATTGTCATTGTGTTTGGTCAATCCTAATCCAACAGCATAATCCAACATACCCATAAAACCTTAGGTGAGGTGTTTACAGAACAATGGAGAGAGATGTGGCTGCCCCACCTATGCTTCTTTACCAACACCAAGTTGGAGGGGACATCAAAGAGATGTCAGGGGATCCAAGGTGTGGCCAACAGCAAATGAGCACCAGCCCAAAACAGAGCTAAAGGAAAATGCCAGGTGGACAGCCCAGGAGTGGATATGATATAAACCTCTATTGTTGATTCAAACCAATTTGATCATGCAAACACTTGGAGATTAGCCAGTCCACCATATCCTCGCTATCAGGTATAATTAAGACTAGTTTCATATCAAAATTTTGCAGCACATACAAGCATTTATTAACAGGCGTTTATTTTCAAGCAAGCACAAAATTATCATATCACTGGTCCTGTATGCACAAAGATGTCCCAGTTTTATCTTTTTAAAGTGATCTAACCATACCTTGCATGAAAGGTCACTTGCGGCAATCACAAAAATCTTCTGGAAGGAAGATTGCTACCCTAATCATGTTAATTAGAAATCCCCCAGTCCAGTGGCTGGCTGGCTGGAGGACCATTTAGGAATCAAGGCTGGAACACTCAATCTCAGCTCCAGGAAGCATTAGTTATTATCCCAGTTTCACCCTGTTGTGGGTTGAATTGTGTCTCCCAAAAAAGGTATGTTCAAGTCCTAACCCCCAGTCCCAAGAATGTGACCTTATTTGGAAATAGGGTCTTTGAAGATGTGATGAGTTCAAATGAGGCTCAACTGGATTAGAGTGGGCTATAATCTAGTATAATTGGTATCCTGATAAGAAAAGGGAAATCTGGACACAGGGTTAGACAGACAGAGGGGAGAACAACAACATGTGACAATGGAAGCAGAGACTGAGGCACTGCAGCTGCAAGCCAAAGAATGCCAAGGATTGTTGGCAAATCACCAGAACTCAGGAAGATGCAAGGAGGGATTGTCCCCTGCAGGTTTCAAAGGAGCCATGGCTTTGCTAACACCTTGTTTTGTACTTCTAGCCTCCAGAACTGTAAGACAATAAGTTTCTGTTGTTTTAAGCCACCCAGTTTGTGGTCTTCTGTGATGGCAGCCCTAGGTAACTAAGATACACTCCAACATGGGAAGTACTCTGCAATATTTTAGCAAACCCACTCATGTTGCCTAGCAATAATTTCACCACAATAGTCGATGTTAACATTCACTATGTTAATTAACAAAGATTCTGAATAACAGAAGCATTTAAAATAGATGTATTTGGGATGTGAGATTCCCAAAAATAATGCCAGAGGACTGTCCCTGAGTGTGATTCCTGATTGGACAACTAGCTATAGAGGGGTTTAACTTTATCTGATACCCACAAAATGTTTCACATAAAAAAGAGTTATCAAAACAAGCCCCATTCCCCAGATACATTTAAGTGAGAATGCCTTCTGAAAGGGGTACGTCTCACAAGACATAAACATGTAAATAAATGTTTTTTTTCTTCCCTCATCCCAGAAACTCACAGACAACAACTTGAATAGTGCAAGACACACAAGAGATATGAAAAAATGTTTGAATTGAATTCTGCCATTTTATTATTTCTGGATAATAAAAGATATAAAGTATTTACTTTCTATTTCGAGTTCCCCTCTACATTCTTTCTTTGCTGTCACAAACAGCACAGCACTATACCTCTGGGTATAATTTTTTCCCGTGTTAAATGGTATATTAAAATAATTTAAGATGAGAATGGACACATACTTAGAATCTTTAATTCTTACATTTTTCCAATACATGAACTCTATTCTTTTGCAAGAGGGTCATGGAAATGAACTACTTTATGAAGTGAAGCCAACTCAGCTTAAACTCAATTAACAATTGCTCTGTTCTCAAAGGTAGCTATAAGCAGTTATCAATCTTTCTATAATCATATTTTTAATCCCCATATTAAATATTACTTTTCTTCCTCAAAGGGACTTTGGGTCCCAAGGGTGATAAAACATTTATTAACGAGGATGAGCAAAGGGTCATGGAGGGCGTGCACACCCAGATTGGCTTGCAGTAGGAAGTCAGAGGCTTGGCACTTGGGCTGAGCTTCGTTCTTTCTAGTGGTGAGGGTGCCAGCCTGTTCAGTCACGGCAGAGTTCCACCAGCCCTGAAGGATGGACACTTACCAGTCCTCAGGGAGCAGACTTAGGGTGCAAGAACTGAATAAACTATGCCTAGCTGTGGCCCTTCCTTTCCTTCATCCATGGGGTAACCTTGGAGAGTAGCCTCACTCTCAAGTCATTCTCCCCTCTGGGGGCACTAGCAGCCATTTCTCCTCTCCTCCTTTCATCCCTTGTCTCTCCAACTCTTTCTTACCTACACTCCCATTTAGGCTTCTGCACAAAATTCCTCTGCTTTCCCCCACACAATGGCCCTTAGGGACTGATTCAGAAACAGCCTTCATCTCGCCTTAAAAACCGAAACTATTAGCAAGGGGGTGGGGTTTGCCTTTTCTTCTGGGTGGGAAGGCTTTTTTGTTCAGAAGCACAGTTGCTGCTCTTTGGGGAGGGAGGGGGGATATATTCACTTGGATTACCCCCAGAATGAGCCAGATGATTTATTCTAATGGATCAAAGAAAAATACCTCTCCCGCTACAAAAAGTTGTTTTCAATATTAAAATATGCCAAACATCCATATCCTGCAACAGAAATTAAAAGAGGAGTATTGTCATATTGTTATTCATTCACTCATCAAACCTTTATGGGACACCTACCACATAGGAGGTCCTTCTTGTTGTTTCTGTTACTCAGTGGGATGGCAAGGAGGGGACCACTGCTTCCCAAGAATTCCCACCACACACTCCCTCAGAGTCACCCCGGAGCTTGTGCTCCATCTAAAGCCTCCAGTTTCCTACAAAGTCTGCTCTGAAAGCTGGCTCTCCTTAGCAGCCTCTGCTGGGCAGCGGCTGAGGGCAGACAGGAAGAGTGGGAGAACGTGGGTGAGCCCAGGAAGGAAACCAAACCTTGGCTCAGCCTCCCACCAGCTCTTCCTTTCTTCTCCCTCCTACTCCTGTTCTTCAAGGCCCTTTTTCTCCCTTTGGACAAAGAATAAAGGTAGGATGAAGTGCAAATTACTAGTTGGAGCTCATTGCAGTTTTTAAATCACCCACAATTCTCACTTCCCAGGCCAAGTAGGTTTCCCTGGGCCACATCAATTTCCTCTCACCTCCTCCATAAACTTATTCTACATTGACACCCACCCCCAATCCACATGCACCCCCACAAGCGCAAACATAAGCCGTCCACCTTCCCTGCCTCTCTATCTTAGTTCTTTGAACTGCTGGATTGGTGGATTTGTGAGTTGCTTTTCCAGGTTTCAGTCAACTTTGCCACTGAAGGTTGGCACAGCTGGAGAAGTGTACAGACTGGACTGACGTTCCAGGCAGGTGGAGATTCAAATTCCTCATGCTCCTTATTGTCTGTGTGTCCTTGGATAAGTGACTTAAGGCCTCCAAACTGGTGTCGTTTTGTAAAATGGGGGATTTAAGTTCAACAGTCTGATATATAGGCTAGTTTAAATCTCAGCTAGGTTGGGGCTGTTACATAAAATAATTATATATAATGATCAGAATCCTTTAACTTTTGGAGTAACTTTGGAACCTATACTATACTAAAAATGCAGCTTCACTCTCTTTTTCCTTACAATAAACTAATCTATTGCCATGTATTATGGTTATAGAAACTTAATGTCAAACCTGAATAGAGTCAACTTCACAGGCAAGCAAGAACACTTTAGAATTCTACATTCATCCCTCTTCACCCTCAGAGTTTTGGCAGTTACGTTAGAGCAGAGTGGTTACATGCCCGGACACTTGCAAAGAGATTCTCCTTTGTTCCTTCCTTAATCTAGTTTAGAAAGTTTAATTTGTAAACTTCAATGTGCAAAGAAGTATTTTATAGCCTTGAAAGCTGAAAATCATGCATACTACACTTCATAAGTGATATAAGGGATTTATGGAATAATTCTGACTATATTCATTTTTTACCTTATATATGGATTTAAAATTCTATTTTTAAAGTAAATGGCTAGCTATTTTTTAACAGAGCACATGAAACCATAATATACAGATATTCATTCATTTTTAGTATTTGCTGTTTTTCAAATATACTGAGTAATATATTCTTGTATGTGTCAAAACGATACTATAAAAGAAGAGTTAAGCAAATCTGCCGGCAGCCACCACCTTCAACAAGCTTCCCCCTCCATAAAACACACACACACACACACACACACACACACACACACACACCCCACATGCAACAAAGCAACCAGCTTGGTGTGTATCTTTTCAAGCTATTCTCCCCTTCAAATTTGTACATCCATATACACACATCCATAGGAATTTACTTTTGTCATTTTAAGAAAACAGAATCATAATATTCACTACATAGTATATTTCTTTTCACTCACTTCTATATATTCAATATTCCAAGTAATAGTAGATATGGATGTAACCTCATCTATTTTCTAGACTTTATACATATATTCACATACATTTGAAAAATTTTACACATGCTTTCATATCAAACATTCTGAGAAGTTTTTTGTATAGTGTTTATTTTCCTTTTAATTTAATTTCTCTGTCTATACCCTTCCTCCTCCCCTCTCCTATCTTCAGGTACTTTCTATTAATTGTGAGTTTAAGCATTTTATCACATGGTAGTGTGTTTCAAAGAATTGCCTATGTACATCCCTTGCTGATCGTTCTGTTGAGTTTTTCTTGTCAGTTTAAATCCTACATATTCTTAGTATTTTATAGATTTTAAACTGTTAATTGCATCTTTATTGCAAAGGTATTTTACAAATCTACCATCTATATATTAACTTTGGTATCTTTTGCCATATAAAGCTGTACATTCAACATTCAAGTATGTTGATCTTTCAAAGTTTCTGAATTTCCTGTCCTGGTAAAAAAATTCTCTCCCATACCTAGATAATAAGAACCTAGGTAGTAAGTGTACCTTCTAAATTTTTTTCTTTTTTTTTTTTTCATTTTTTTATACTTAAGGTTTTTGAAGTTTGGAGGGCTGGGGAATGGACTCAGTTATATATTTTTTAGTTTGCATTAGAGAAGTTGTGGATTTACAGAACAGTCAAGCATAAAATACGGGATTCCCGTACATCATCCCACCACCAACACCTTGCATTGGTGTGGAACATTTGTTACAATTAATGATAGCAATTTTTATAATTGTACTATTTTTTAACAGTACTTACCTTTGTTACAATTGATGAAAGATTATTAAAATGGTACTATTAACTATTGTCCATAGTTTACATTAGGTGTAGTTTTCCCATGTACCATGCTATTATTAATTCTTTGTATTTGTGTCATACATTTGTTATAATTCATGAGAGATATTCTTATACTTGTACTATTAACTATAGTCCATTGTCTATAATAGAGTTCACTATGTTATACAGTCCTGATTTATCTTTTAATTTATATTCTAGTAACATATATGACCCTAAAGTTTTCCCTTTTAACCACATTCACCTGTAGAATCCAGTGCTGTTGATTAGACTCACAGTACCGTGCTACCATCTCAACCATCCATTTCCAAACCTTTATAATCAACCTAAATAGAAATTCTGTCCAAATTAAATATCAGCTCCCCATTCTCTACTGTCATTCCATTTCCTGGTAATTTATATCGTAGATTCTACCTCTATGAATTCACTTATTATAATTATATATTAGTGAGATTATACAACATTTGTCCTTTTGTGTCTGGCTTATTTCACTCAACAGAATGTCCTCAAGGTTTATCCATGTTGTCACATGCATCAGGACTTCATTTCTTCTTACAGTTGAACAATTTTCCACTGAATTTATATACCACATTTTGTTTGTCCATTCATCATTGGCTGATGGACACTTGGGTTGCTTCCATCTTTTGGCAATTGTGAATAATGCCGCTATGAACACCAGTGTGCAAATATCTGTTCAAGTCCCTACTTTCAGCTCTTCTGAGTATATAACTAACAGCAGGATGGCTGGGTCATATGGAAATTTTATACTTAGCTTTCTGAGGAACTATCAAACTGTCTTCCACAGCGGATGCTCCATTTTACATTCCCATCAGCAATGAATGAGTGTTCCTATTTCTCCACACCCTAACACTTGTAGCTTTCTGGTTTTTTTTTTTAATAGTAGCCATTCTAATGGGTGTGAAATGATATCTAATTGTGGGTTGGATTTGTATTTCCCTAAAAGCTAGTGATGTTGAGCATCTTTTTATGTGCTTTTTAGCCATTTGTATACCCTATTTGGAGAAATGTCTAATCAAGTCTTCTGCCCATTTTTAAACTGGGTTGTGTGTCTTTTTATTGTTGAACTGTAGGATTTTTTCATATAATCAGCATATTAAACCCTTTATCAGACATGTCATTTCCAAATATTTTCTCCCATTAAGTAGGTTGTCTTTTCAGTTTTGTGACAAAGTCCTTTGAGGCACAAAACTTTTTAATTTTGAGGAGGTCTCACTTATCCTATTTTTTCTTATGTTCCTTGGGCTTTGGGTGTAAAGTCTAAGAAACCATTCTTTCTTAAGAATAGTTAAGAAACTATTCTTTCTTAATTGAGTGGACTTGGCAGTCTTGTCAAAATCAATTGGCCACAGATGTGAGGGTCTATTTCTGAACCCTCAATTTGATTCCATTGGTCAGTACATCTATCCTTGTGCCAGAACCATGTGGTTTTGACCACTGTAGCTTTGTAATATGTTTAAAATTCAGGGAGTGTGATTCCTCCAATGCTGTTCTTTTTTTTCAAGATGGTTTTAGCTATCCAGGACCGCTTACTCTTCCAAATACACTTGACAATTTGTTTTTACATTTCTGCAAAGTAGGTTGTTGGAATTTTGATTGGGATTGCATTGAATCTGTAAATCAATTTGTGTAGAATTGACATCTTAATGATGTCCTTCCATTTATTTAACTCTCCTTTGATTTCTTTTAGCAATGTTTTGTAGTTTTTTGTGTACAAGTCCTTTACCTCCTTGGTTAAATTTATTTCTAGATATTTGATTCTTTTAGTTGCAATTGTAAATGGACTTTTTTTTTCTTGATTTTCACTTCAGATTGCTCATTACTAGTGTATAGAAACACTACTGATTTTTGCATGTTGAACTTGTATCCCACCACTTTTCTGAATTCGTTTATTCATTCTAGTAGCTTTGCTGTAGTTTTTTTTTTTTTTTTTTTTTTTTGGCCTGGGGGGGGAGTACTTTCTATATATAGGATCATGTCATCTGCAAATAGTGAAAGTTTTATTTCTTCCTTTCCAGTTTGGATGCTTTTTATTTATTTTTCTTGTCTAACTGCTCTTACTAGAACTTCCAGTACAATGTTGAATAACAGTGATGACAGTGGGCATCCTTGTCTTTTTCCAGATCTTAGAGGGAAAGCTTTCAGTCTTCATATTGAGTATGATGTTAGCTATGGGTTTTTCATATATGCTCTTTATCATGTTGAGTAAGTTTCCTTCTATTCCTATTTTTATAAGTGTTTTTATCAAGAAAGGATGCTGAATTTTGTCAAATGCCTTTCCTACATCAATGGACATGATCATGTAGTTTTTTCCCTTCATTTTGTTCACTTGGTGTATTACTTTAATTGATTTTCTTGTGTTGAACTACCCTTCAATACCTGGGATAAAACCCATTTGATCATAGTGTATAATTCTTTTGTTGTGCTGTTGGATTTGATTTGCAAGTACTCTGTTAAGGATTTTTGCTTCCATATTCATAAGAGAAATTGGTCTTCAATTTTCTTTCCTTGTAGTATCTTTATCTGGCTTTGGTATTAGGGTGATGTTGGCCTCATAGAATGAGTTAGGCAGTATTCCCTCTTCTTCAGGTTTTTGGAAGAGTTTGAGCAGGACTGGTATTAACTCTTCTTGGAATGATTGGTAGAATTTACCTGTAAAGCCATCCTGTGCTTTTTTTTTGTTGGGAAGTTTTTGATGATGAAATCAATCTCTTTACTTGTGATTCGTCTATGGAGGTCTTCATTTCTTCCAGAGTCAGTGTAGGTTGTTCGTGTATTCCTAGGAGTTTGTCCATTTCCTTTAGAATGTCTAATTTGTTGGCATACAGTTGTTCATAGTATCCTCTTAGGATCCTTTTTATTTCTTTGGAGTCAGTAGTAATGCTCTCCCTCATATCTAATTTTATTTGTGTCTTTTCTCTTTTTTTCTTTGTCAGTCTAGCTAAGGGTTTGTCAATTTTATTGGTCTTTTCAAAGAACCAACTTTTGGTTTTGTTAATTCTCTCTATTACTTTTTTATTCTCAATTTCATTTACTTTTATTCTAATCTTTGTTATCTGTTTCCTCCTGCTGGCTTTGGAATTAGTTTGCTGTTCTTTTTCTAGTTCCTCCACATGTGCAGTTAGGTCTTTGATTTTAACTCTTTCTTCTTTTTTAATGTGAGCATTTAGGGCTATAGAATTCCCTCTCAGTGTTGTCTTTGCTGCATCCCATAAATTTTGATATGTTGTGTTCTTGTTTTCATTTGTCTTGAGATATTTACTGTTGTTTTCCTTTGCAATTTCTTCTTTGACCCACTGATTGTTTAAGAGTGTGTTGTTTAGTTTCCGTATATTTGTAGATTTTACAGTCCTCTACTTGTGACTGATTTCCAGCTTCATTACAGTATGTTTACAGAAGATGTTTTGTATAATTTCAATCTTTTTAAATTTATTGAGGCTTGTTTTGTGACCCAATATGTCACCTTTATGGGAGGAATATTTTCCTAGTTTTATTTCTGGTTACCATTATTATAGAGAAAATCTACTGCTTTTTATTTCTATCTTGTTTCCATTTGCCTTACCTAATTTTTAAAAAATTCTTATTAATGTACTATAATCTTATTGGTTTTTTAGGTAAATGATTCTGTCATCAGCAAAAAGAAAGATTTTATAACTTCTTTTCCAAAATTTTTGCTGTTTCATTTTATTTGAAATGGTTTTAATAGTCAATCCTTTAGAATTATATTTTTTATTATTTGGGGTGTTTAAGGTCAAATGCTTATTACAATTTACTAAGCTATTGTGCTGGTTTGGATAGATTATGTCGCCCACAGAACCATGATCTTTTAATCCAATTTTGAGGGATATTTGGATTAGGTTGTTTCCATGCAGATGTGACTCACCAACTGTAGGTGATACTTTTGATTAGATTATTCCATGGAGGTGTGGCCCCACCTATTCAGCATGGGTCTTTTTTTTTTTTTTTTTTTTTTTGCTTAATACAGTATTCTTTATTTACCTTAAAAGAAAAAAAAAACATTCTGATTCCATGTTCCCCTTTAGCTGCTGCACCATTTCTTTTTCCTTTAGCAAAACTCATTGAAAGAGCTGTCTGAACCCACTGTTTTTATGTCTGTTTTCTCTTCAGTGTTCTCCATACTTCTGTCCTCAGCACTCTACCAAAATTAATCTTGTCAGGGTTGTCAATAATATCAGGTCGCGGGCCTCTTTTTACTTGAATTCTCAGCAACATTTGAAAAAGTAAACTTGATCCGTTCTCCTTGAAATATTTTCCTGCTTTGCCGACCTCTTCTCAAAATCTCCTTTGCCTATTTCTGTCTTCTATAGTTTGGAGAACTCCAGGAATACACTCTCTCCTTAAGCAAACTCATCCAATTTTGTGGATTTAAATACATATATCTTATGGTAAAGAGTGTAAGAAAGGTTGATTCAAATTTTGGGAATCATTAGCATACAAAGATCAACTAGAGCTTTACCTTGAAAATTAAATATCTTAAATAATTTCTTTAACCTCATATTTAACAAAAATTAAATTATAACTACCCACTCCTAGAACAAAGAATAAATCAAGTGGTTAATTTGTTTTGGTGAATATTGTCTGACAAAATTATGAGCATAAATATGACAGGTTGTCACTTCACATTTGTCTTTCAAGGAACAGTCATAAATGAGGGTAATCTTGACTGCAACAAATTTCCCAAAGCCTGTCTTGAGCCTTTGAAGCACTTTGTCATGATACTTGTCAATTGTTTCTTCTCAAATTTTAACTGGTCTCCACATGAAGCCAGGTCATTATTTTCCTATTGGTTGTAATTTGAAAAGTTCTCTAACAGCACTTTCATGAACTTATAATTAGATAAAATACTTTTCCAATTATATTTAAATAAGAAAGATCTTAGGCTTGATCTAAAAGGGCAATTTGAAATTATCAGGTAGCATTAAAGGTATATAGTATTTGACTTCCTCTGGCCACAGTTGAGTGTCCAGGGAAGGGCATCAGGCCCAAGATGAGTCAATCAGAAACCCTCCTTGAGATTTCTGAATTTGGAACCAGAGGGAATGAGGCTCAGTCTGTTGGATGATCAAGGTCGTGGTGAACTTGGGAGATGCTGGCAGCCATGTGGTGAAAGAAGATGATTTGAGAGAATGAAACATGCAGAAAACTTTTACCAGTTTTCTTTGTTGCAAACATCTTGAATGTTCTGTCCTTCATATTTAGCAAGAAAGACTTTGCTGGGTGACACTGCTTTCACTGCTACAGGGGTAGCTAGGTTTGAATTGTATTTTGACAAAATCTGGATAATATCTTCTGGAATTGTAGTTACTTCCGGAGGTGTAGGTGTTCTGAGCAGATTCTCATAAGAAGAAATTTTAGGAGAAAAGTGATTCAAAAGATCTTCAAAGTACTTCTCTGAATTTAAAACTAATGAAGTACAATCTTTCATTTCCAAATCATTTGATGAACTATTTGTTTTTGATAATGGATAACTTGTAGATTCCAAAGCTGTACTGTTCTTTGTAGAAGGAATTTTCAAACCAGGAGTGCAGAATGTAGGGGCCAAGGGTGAATTTGTATACTCGGCATCATATTTTCCCAACTGCTGGATTATGGGGCCAGGAGTGGTTAAGAAATGATCACTGGTCATTGCTTTTCTTTCTATAGCTTCCTTGCTTTTATTTTGCTTCACATTTTTAAGCCCCATTGTATAGTCTTCATTTAAACACAGTATATTCAGAAATACCGAAGTGTTCTAATTTAGGAGTTATGCACTCAAAATCATCCATCTTTAGTGTACATTTTGGAGTTTTTAGTACTTTAGTTGGTGATTGTTTGGTAGGTGGAGTTAAAATTTTTGGCTCTTCTTGATAGTTATTCACTGCCTGTGAATGGTTTGGTAGAACCTCGGATATCATATAACACTCAAGTCCAAAATCAGAAAGTTGTGGACTACGTGAAGGTGTATTGGAAACAGAACTGCCTGGAACGGTAGAATCAGACAGATCATCCTTCATATCAGGCGTTTGAAGATTTCGCATTTAGCCAGCTCTAGGTTAGAGTTAATGACTTCTTGCTCATCCACTGGATTTTCCTTGGCATATGGATTACATCCATACATCTGGAAAAACTCTTATTTTCATGATATCCCTTGCATTTTTTTTTTCATCAGTGCTTGGGTTGCCTTTATGAAACCAATGCTTTCTTGACTTTCCAAACTTGCTTTATCAAGAAGAATATTAACATCATCCTTTAGAGTCTGGACTTCTGAATGCAGGTCATGTAAAATTCTCATTGGTTAATCTTCCAAGTTGGTCTCTTCTCCGCTCAGCGCTAGCTGCAGCCTGGCAGTCTCGCTATCTAGGGTGACAGCCAGAGACCGCAGCTTTGCGTAGAAGCTGCTGACTGGATCCATCCCCAGGGCCCCAGCGGAGCCGCACTTCAGCATGGGTCTTGATTAGTTTACTGTAGTCCTTTAGAAGAGCCATCACAAGTCCAGACTGCTGCAGCTAAGAGAGACATTTTGGAGATAGACATTGAAAACAGACTTTTGCTAGACCAGAGTTTGCCTGGGAGAAATTAAGAGAATACCCTCAGATGCTTAGAGAGAAACATCCTGGGAGAAAGCATTTTGAAACCAGAACCCTGGAGCAGACACCAGCCATGTGCCTTCCCAGCTGACAGAGGTTTTCTAGATGCCATCGGCCATTCTTCAGTGAAGGTACCCTATCGTTGATGCCTCAGTTTGGACACTTTTATGGCCATAGGACTATAAACTTTGTAACCAAATAAACCCCCTTTATAAAAGCAATACATTTCTGGTATTTTGCTTAATGGCAGCATTAGTAAACTGGAACAGCTGTTTTGACCATTTGAATTATTTGTTTTATAAAAAAATAATATTAATAACTCCATTGATTAGAAGTGGATAGGAACGAAATATCTACTCATCTGCAATCTTGACAACAGATGGTATGTTTCAGTGAAAATACTCAGGCAGTCATTTATTAGAAATCAGGACCCCATATTTCTAAACACAATGAAGTCCCAGAATCTCTTCAGCTTTTAAGAACTCCAGAGAGAACCTTGCTTGAAAAGTTCAGCTAATCTTCTAGATCAATCAGACAGTGAAGAGAGGTTCAAATGGAATTCTAGACCTAGGGGCTTCTCTGAAGGTGTGAATGAGCCCTCTTGAAAGCAGATCCTCCAACCCCATTCAGGCCTTCAGATGACTGCATCTTCTGCAATATCGGGACCTCATAAGGGACCCTGAGCCACACCCAAATTCCTGACCCACAGAAATTGTGAGATAATACATGTTTGTTGTTTTAAACCATCAAGTTTTTGTGATAATTTGCTATGTGGCTATAGATAACTAAGATGGCATATAATGATATACTTGATTTCATTTATTTCATCTTAATTTATGTTAATTATTCTATTTTAACATTTTAACTTTTTCCTTTATCTTTGCTGCTTATTTATAAGTAGAACTGCTTATCAGTTTGGTATTTCTACTGTACATAGCTAGTCTACCAGTGATTGCCCTTCTCTTTCCTGGCAGTTATAATCAAGCCCATTAGTTCTCTATTAGCATTAATTTTACTTCAAAAAATCCTCATGAAGAAGCTCTATTCTTCTAATGCTTCATCCCATCTCCTATGCATCTCTTAGGATTAGACCTTTAAATTACTTGCATCTCCCCATTCTTCCTACCCCAATTCCCAGATTATACCTCTCCATAACCACCCCTCACACAGTCCATTCTCATCACTGTTCTGAGTTTTTTGTTGTTAGTTATGGTTTATTCTCTGGAATTGTCCTTCTAGAGTACCTGGATGGTATATATTTGGAGTCCTTGTACACCTACAAATATTTTTCTTTCATTATTCTAGTGGAATGATATCTTGGCTGCTTATAGGGACCCATGGTTGTACTCCTTCCTCTAAGTAGTCTGTAGATGCCATTCTGTGGTTGATTAGCTCCTGTGAAGATGAAAAGTCCAATGCCAACTTGAATCTTTATAGTAACATTTGAAGTAAATTGTTCTTTCTCTCTAAAAGCCTGTAACATTTTCCCCTCTCTCCTTGGGTTTATTCTTCTTACCTGTGCTGGTTTGGATGTATTATACCTCCCAAAATGCCATGTTCTTTGATGCAATCTTGTGGGGACAGATGTATTAGTGTTGATTAGGTTGGAACCTTTTGGATTGTTTCCATGGACATGTGACCCACCCAACTGTGAGTGACACCTTTGATTAGGGTTTGGCCTCTTGATTGAATGTTTCCATGGAAATGTGGCCCCGCTCATTCACCTGAGTCTTTGGTTACTTTACTGGAACCCTTTAAGAGTTCAGACAGAAGTTCAGTGCTGTTGTAGACAAGAGACATTTTGGAGACAGCCATTGAAAGCAGACTTTTGCTGAGACTTTTCTCTAGAGAAGAGAGGACAGAATGCCCCAAGAGCAACATTTTGAAGAAAGCACAGGATCTGAGAGAGGAGCTGGAACACAACCTGGGATCAGAAGGCTCCGGCCACATGTCTTCCCAGCTAACAGATTTTCCAGACACCATTGGCCTTCCTTCGTTGAAGGTATACTGGTGTTGATGCCTTAATTTGGACATCTTCATGGCCTTCAGACTGTAAATTTGTAACCAAATAAACTCCCTTCATAAAAGCCAATCCATTTCTGGTATTTTGCATAATGGCAGCATTAGCAAACTGGAACACTACCCAAGTCTTTCATCGTCAGGTTAAGAAATTATCCACTACTATTCATTTAATTATTGCCTTTCTGCCAGATCTTCCTGTTGTTCCTTCTGGAACTCTTATTATTTGCATGTTAAGTTTTCTATGACTGTAAGTCTCATCTTCCCTTCACGATTTCTCTCTTTCAGTTTTACTAGGTAGTCTTTAAAAATTTCTTCCACTTCATCTTCCTGAGCTCTAATTTGAATTTGAGTAAGGACCATTTTCTTCTTCAATTAATCCACTGATATTTTAGTGTAAAAATAATGTTATTTAATTCCCAGAATCATCTCTGTGCTGTGACTGAACTCCTTAGCTGTCCTTACTTGTTATTGTTCAAGTTGCTGTCCCCGTTGTCCTGCAGCAATCATATGGGCAGGGCTGCCTCTCCTTATTCTGCTTGCTCATTCCCTCTCTGGACAATAGGACCCCTCAGGTGTGTTGTTTTGCTTTGTCTTCTCATTTGGGACAAGCTGCTAGACTACCTTAAATGGTATGGTGGATTGATCCTGTGGGACTATAAATGTAACCAGAAGGTTTTCATGTTCCTTTCAGATCACCAGAAGAAATCTCTCTGCTCCTTGGTTTCAAGCTTTCCAGTCTCAGGGGTAGAGAGGACACAGCTCACCTGCTTAGTTTTCCTCAGGCACACACAAATGTCAATCCTCCCCAGCGTCTCAGGGACCAACCTGGTACAAGCTCTCCCCAGGATCTGCCTGGTTCATATCATTACCCCAGGGATCTTCTGTGCTGGTCCCAAGAATCTCATGATGTTCAAATGAGGGGAAACTTGCAAGAACCCTAACATTCACATCCTCCAGGCTCTAGCTGCCTTCTGGCCCCAACAGCCTTTAGACTCTTGAAAAAGAAAGACTGACATTGAATTTGAGAGCAGAAAAGCAGCAGGAAGTTTTAGCTACCATCTTTTCAAAATCCTTTCTGTCTTTAGAATCTAACCCTTGACTAAGGTGTGATGCTAATCTGCGTCTAACATATGGTTTTAGGCAGTACCTCAACCCCTAAACATCAATTTGCATGCAAGCCAAGTGTTTTTGAATGCTGTCTATAATTAGGATATTTCTGACACAAGCCATATTGCAAAGACAGATGACAGCAGTTGCTGATGTATACAACACCCCACTTTTCCCTGTCTTGGTTTTGAACCAAATGAGAAATGGAACAAAAGACTAATTCTAGATGGAGTTGGCACTAGCACCTTAATTATTGGCTTAAGTATTATGGTAGTTAGTTTCCAAAACTAGCATTTGAACCACACCTCCTATCATTCATATCCTTTGTAGTCCCCATTTATTGAATCTTGGTTGGCCCTATGCCTTGCTTATAACCAACAGGATACAACAGGAGTGATGCTCTGTCAATTCCAAGGCCAAGTCAGAAAAAGCCTTGCAGCTTCAACCTTAGTCTCCTGTAATGCTCTCTCTGAGAGAAACCAGCCGCCATGGAAGAACTCTAACTACTCTGAGACCACCATAATGTAAGGAAGCCCAACCTAGCCAGGTGGGGTGGTCATGTGAAGGATAGTTGCAGCCATCCCAGCCAAGGCAAGATGTATCAGTGAAAAGGCCATCTTGCACATTCCTGCCCTGACAGACACAATGTGGAGAAGAACTGAGGAACTCAGCTTATGTCCAGAATTGAGGCCCCAGAAATATGACTCAATCAAGCCAGTCCAGCCACCTCTAACTGTTGCAGCCAACATAATTCAAGGCTCTAGTCATCACAGAGCAGATATAGGCCATCCTTGCTGTGCCCTGCCCAAATTTCTGGCCTACAAAATTGTAAGCTTAATAAAATTGTGGTGGTTTTACACTACAAAGTTCCAGCATACCCTTGTCACACGACATGGGTAACTGGGAAAGATGTGTGTAACCAAGGACTTCCCGTTACCAACTCTGTCATTGATGGCACTGGACAATCACAGCCTCTCCATGGAGGTCTGACCCAATATGATGAAGGGTGCAGAGGAGCAGAGGAGAACACAGGCTCTCTGAAAGCAGATTGATTTCCATGAGAAAGAGGAAAGGAAGGGACTGAGAAACTCATGCCCAACCCCCCTCCCACATTCACCAATCATATAGCTCACTCCATTTTTGGAGTAGAAAGAAAAGGGAGGTTAAGAATCCAGGAGCTTTTAGGAAAAGTTCCTTTTCATGGAAAAGAAGGGGTAGGGAAGGAATATTCCCTCATCAAGGGTCCCTGATGCCACAAAGGAAATTGATTCTGCCCCAGCAAGTTAAATCTAGCAAATATTCCTAAGTCTTCAGGAGGATCAGTGGTTCTGAGTAATGTTGTACCTGCCACAAGATCCATTCTTGAGTATGTACACTTCAAGGTAAGGACTTCCATGTAAGTTGAAAAGCTTCCATAGAATTTTGTTATCTAAACATGGGAGCACCATTCCAAGTGAGCTTGACCAGTAGAGGGGAAAGGTCTCCCTTTCTTTTCTAAAGAGAAAATCCTACTCTCAGTGCTTCATTCTATGGTTGAAGAGCAATGCAATACAGAAGGGAATCTCCTGCAGTGGTGGTGAGTCTTCTAGACAAACAACAGAGAGTGCTGCAGCAGGATTTTAGCAGCTCAAGAAAGAGCAAAAGAATAATCATATGGAACTCTATCAGGCTGGAGGAAGTCTGCTGTTGAGATACTTCCAGTCCTCCTGCCTGTCCCACAACTGAGTCTGGCATAAGAGGGGGAAAGAACATTTTCCTTGTTACTCTGCAAGAAAATAATTGGCTAAGAAGAAAACACAAATGCAACACCAATGCACATCATCCCTTCATGAAATCCAATGGATGTTAAATGATTAACTGAACATTTACCATATGTCAAGCACTGTTGTAGGTAGTGAAGATATAAGATAAGGGTTAATGACACCAGAAGCTGACATTCAAACTGGGGAAGACAGATACTGAAAAGTTAACCAGAAAAGATACGCTATGCTATGGTGGAAATCATGCAGCGAAATGGGCATAGGATGGGGGCTACTTTTGCTATGGTGTTTATGGGGGTAACTTTTAAGTTGAAGTCTGAAATGATGAGAGGGAATCCACCATGTGGCAATTTATGGTAAGAGCATTCCAAGCAGAGGAAATACCAAGAGCAAATGCCCTGAAAAGAGGAAAAAACAGCTACCAGTTTTGGTGTGTTCAAGCAAATGAAATAAGGCCAGTGTGGTTCAAAAGTAAATAAGAAGATAAGGTGATAGGATCAGAGGAGTAGGGTCCAGACCGTGTGGAACCTTTCAGAACACAATTATGGCAGCAGGAATGGCAGCAGGAATTACCTGCCATTCCTGTTGCCCACTCGCTCAGGTGAACCGGATCTGACTCCCAGAAGGCCTCTATGAGGTGAGTGGTCATCGGGAGGGCAGGAGGGAGCAACCGGAGCTTTGGGATACTCCATTTTCCTGTCTTGCTGAGAGCCCTTGGCTAACACTGTGCTGCTAATAGGTTAAATCCTCCGTTGCCAGATTACCACGCCTTTTGTACAAAACCAAATTAACTTATCTAATACCTGACACCTCTCTGGGCTCTGAACTGCTTTCTCTCATGCTGGTAGTGAGGACAGAATCTAGAAATTTAGCAGACGGTGGAAGTTTTTAGGATTTAATTTAATTTAACTTACTCCTCTGTTGATTGAAAGGGGTTTTAAATTCTGAGCTCCTGAGATACTTACCAGCAACCATGGAATGAATACGTGACCAGAATGTGGCTTTGACACAAAGTGCTGCTGTCCCTTTGCAATTGACGTCTAAATGATTTGACCAGAAGTAATTTAGAAGGTGAGTTTTTAACTGTTCAATGGTAGGAAAATAGAACATGTATCACCCTTTGCTAAGTAGACATGAACTCATACATGAAGCCTGGCTTGCAGGACGCCCAATAAGACAAGAAAAAGCATTGCAACTTATGCCTTGAGAGCTCAATATTTTTATCTTATCAGTACAGAAGAAAGCTTTCTGTGTAAACTTGATCTTCTGTCTAGTAGTTGTCTTATAGGTAACCAACACCAAAAACTTTATAGTGGTGATTACCAAAGAAATACATAGTAAAACAACATTTTGTTTCCAAATATTGAAGAGCCAGTTATTGATGCTGCTACAGAAGTTCCATGCTCAAGAGCCATTGTAAAAGATTAAGAGGTTTTTCGGTTTTTGTGCATGTTTCTTTTTTTTTTTTTTTTTTAATAAAAACATACACACAGCTGTTAGCACAAAGTTTTTTTTTTAATTCATTTTATTGAGATATATTCACATACCATGCAGTCATACAAAACAAAGCGTACATTCGATTGTTCACAGTACCATTACATAGTTGTACATTCATCACCAAAATCAATCCCTGACACCTTCATTACCACACACACACAAATAACAAGAATAATAATTAAAGTGAAAAAGAGCAATTAAAGTAAAAAAGAACACTAGTTGCCTTTGTTTGTTTGTTTCCTTCCCCCATTTTTCTACTCATCCATCCATAAACTAGACAAAGGGGAGTGTGGTCCATATGGCTTTCCCAATCACATTGTTGTTAGGTCGAAGTCGTTCAAGAATCCACACAATGTGGTGAGTCAAAGTTTAAGTATAAAGTTTAAGATTTATTAGAGGAAGAAGGCAGGTGGGAGCCAGTGAAAAGAAAGACAATGGCTCCAGCTCTCTTTCTGAGCGCGGCATTTTTTAAAGGAAAAAAACCACATGGGGAGGGAATGTTCTAACACATTACCCTTCTTTGATGTGCAGCTACATTATCTATGTGGACGAAGCTGGCCTTTTGGCTTGTTTGTGGTTGTTCATCTTATGGACCTATCTGATCTTGCCTTATCCGCCTTTTGGGGTCAAGGCACCACTATGACTGGGATTTCTAAAACAGCTTTCAAACCTTAGTTTATGGCACACCTGGTTTCTATGAGATAAGCTGCAGGGCCCCTGGATCAGACATTCCTTCTATATGTTAGACTTTTTTCTGGGGTCGGATGATTGTCACCCCTCATAAGCTACATTTTTATACAATCGTCTTCAAGATTCATGGGTTCTGGGTTGTAGTTTGATAGTTTCAGGTATTTACTGCTAGCTACTCCTATTCACTAGAACCTAAAAAAGGTTGTCTACATTGTGCGTAAGAGTGCCCACCAGAGTGACCTCTTGGCTCCTTTTGGAATCTCTCTGTCACTGAAGCTTATTTCATTTCCTTTCACGTCCCCCTTTTGGTCAAGAAGATGTTCTCCATCCCACGATGTCAGGTCTACATTCCTCCCCAGGAGTTATATTCCACGTTAGCATGAAGTTTTAAGGAACATTTCCAGAATGCTAAGCAGCTGTGGTCAACTACCAAGCCCAGGCTGCCTCTCGTTAGGCAATTGAAGGAATACTGTGTTCATGGCAGTGTGGGTGCTGTGTGCCCATGTACATGTATCATTCATGCCTGAACTTGGGTTACTGCACCATCATCTGGATTGTCTCATACACCTTGATCTGAACTTCATCCTGGCAGAAACAAAGTTGCGGGCACAATAGATTAAGAATGCATTCCTCTGGATAAGTTTTTGATCAGGTTGGCCCTGAGCCTTGTCTGAACTTTATTCGGTACTTAGCATGCAAAGCAAAAGTGGGCTGTCAAAGTCATCAACAAGGAGAAGAGGAGCGAAGTGCTAGCATGTCTTCAGCCTCTGCATATCTGTGCACATGGTATACTGTTCGTGATGGCAGGTCCTACAACTTGACTGGGTTGGAGTTTTGGTAAAATCTTGACATTCTTGGTCAGAGTTTAAAGAGATGTAAGACTTCTAGCACTTATTGATTAGTGCCTTATTGATTAGTTTTTGATACATGCTGAATCAGAAACTTAAAGATAATTTTTTTAAATGTAGAAAAAAAAGGAACAGAATTATGAGACTCTAGATCCTTCTAATAATAATTAGAAGCCATAGGAGAGTTTGAATAATGGAAATGAAATGATTAGCTTGATTAAAATCTTACTATGACTATGAAGAGCAAGAAAAAAGCAAGAATTCAATGTAAGCGGTTTGCAGTACCCCAGGCAAGAGATTATGCTTGAATGGCCTAGTGACCTCGCGGGTAAGAAGTGGTTGGATTAAGGACATATCTCCATTAGTGGATAGGGGTTGGGGATTATCAACATTCTTGGATTAATATCGATGTAACCATTGACTCCCAGGCTGGTCAGACTGACAGTTATAAAATTACATAAGAATTCATATACAAGGCCTGGGTTATATTGTCTGAGAAAATATTAAAAACACATTAAAAATACAAATGTACCTGCTTGTAAGGCAATGTCAATGCATATGTAACAGCAATTAGATGAGAGTATTAAGTTCCAAAACCAGGAATCCATCCTCCAGAAATAAGTACTCAAGCATTTTAAATAACTAAAATCTCTATTAAATGGTTGATGTGATGGCATTAGAGATTTTAGAAATAAATTTTCATTGGTGAAATGAATGGTATTCAAGAGATGTGACTGACCAGAAAATTTGTCCACACCCACAACCCCAGCACTAATGACATGTAAGAATCTGGCATGCCCAGCAGCACTCGCGATCTGGGGCCCCATTAGGCCCTGTGACCACTATTTTACAAAGGACTCTGCCACCAGGCCGACAAGAAGATCGATTTATTTTACCATCAGGATACTGTTTGTCTGTCTCAGAATAAATCTCTCTTGCAAGGTGAACTTTTTGTGCCTGGTCCTAACAAATGTTTGTGTGTTTGGCAGAATTTGATCTAAGCCTTGCTTTCATTATAACATTACCATTTGATAGCAAAGTTTAGGGGAGGAAGATTTGGGCCTCTATTTACTTCCAATTACCGAAGGCTGCTGTTTACAAAAAGAACTGACAAATGTGAACTGCCAAATTGTGTGTGCCAGCTCAGGAGTTCGTTCAGCACATCTCCCTTGGCAGAGTATAGATGCGGGGTTCAAGCCATCCCCACCCCCTCCTGGCGTGCAGGGCCTCTCTTCATTGTGGGGTTCTTGAGTGTCCTGAAGCTTCGGGGTGAAGTCCTGCAGCTAACTAAATTCTATTGCCTTGTTCTCTTCCCCTTAGTCCTTTGACCTATTTTAATGGGGGGGGGGGGCGGCTTTGTCTTTCCAAGTTTCTGAAGAGGTACTTCTCTCCTCTACCTGTCCCACTCATTCCTTTGTTTTGTTTTGTTTCTTCCACATTGCATCTTTATGGCTCATTAACCCATTAGCAACTGAAAAATCTGAGATCCATTTTCCCTTGAGGGAAAGAAGAGTTTAAAGTTTAAACCTTCCATGAAGGTGAAGTATTTTTTTTTTCTTTTTCCATTTCTAATGTGGGAAAGAAAAAAAAAAAAAAAAAAAAAAGCCAAAGTCAAGCTTCCAAATGGAAACATTCTGACATTAAGGTCCAGCCACAGAGTTGAATATGCAAAGCACATATCATAAATGGCTACCAGAAATTTCCCCAAACATGAGCAGAATTTCTTACTTAGTGAGCAGAGGTAAATTTGATACCCCAAACCTGTGGTAGTAAGGTAACAGTGATGTCTTTGGATCACCTAAGTACTAGTCATCCAGAGAAAACCTGGCAGTGGGTAGAGCTATTAGCCTGATTCAGCTGAGTTGATCTGGCTCTTTGGTCTTGGAAGAGACAAGATACCTGGGCTTAGCAGACTAGCTGAAGGCTGGGAGCTGATTCAGACAGGAGAGAGGACTTTAACACATGGCCCATGCCAGAGTTGCAGATGTTGGAAGGAGAGAAGAACCCTGTTTCTGGATGTTAGAAGCCACATATGGGGCCGCAATCACTTGGATTCTAGGGAAGCTGAGATTTGCCAGCACACAGAACCAATGTGAGCTGACGGGTGAATAAACTATGGGTAAAGTGATAAGGAAAGAGAGATAGCCCTGAGGTGAGTTAGCAGACACATGGCTGGTTTCCCTTGAGCTGCACAGCCAATACACTGTGAGGCAAGATTAATATTAGTAAACCCACCTATTTCCATTTTGTATTGTTTAATCTCTCATATCTTTTATTATTAAAAAATAATGTTGATATCTGGCAAAAAATCATCATTGAATAGTCAGTATTCATTCAGGACTGGGATTCTAGAGAATATTGGGGAGGGGGGGAGGGGATAAATTAGTGTCTGGTTCTCAACTGTTGCCTCATGTTGAAATCCTCAAACCCTGCAGCCTGCATCCCAAAGCCAGAGATCAAATGGTCTGCGGTACACACCAGGCATCAGGCATTTAAAAAGCTACCCAAGCGATTCTAATGTGTCAAAATTTAGAACCAAGGAGATAGAGCCTTGTTCAACCACAGTGGAGATGAACGCAGTTGAAGGTACTTATTGTAGCCTGCCTGGGGTTTTCTCTCAGCTTACAGCCCTCCAAGGTTAGTGTGCACAAAAGTAGAAGTTGAGGTGCCAGGCTGTCCCTGTCCTAGGGCTGTGGACATCAGATCATGTGTCCTTCCCTGGTCTCAGTCACAGCAGGCTAACTCTAAGCCATTCTTTCAGCTGAGAAATAGCTAGTCCACTTTTAGTTTCAATCCTCAAAAGCTAATTTCTTCAAATAGAGTTTTGATTTTCCACTTTATTCTGTAAGTTTTCTACTTGAATGAGGAGATGACTTAGGTTTCAGCAATTCTCTTTGGAGCCTTAGAATTGCGAATAAACTAGTTACAGCCTGAAAATCTCATTGACATCTGCCTCTTTACAATTTCCCATTTCTCAGTAGAGGCAGCAGTTGAAGAAAATGGAAAGAGGACAGTTCAGCTGCCCTCTAAATCTCCATTTGTGTCTAAAATCCTCTGGATTTCTGAAGCCATTGTTTTGAATAATTCCCAGAGGCTCCATTTAAAATGGACTTTTGTTTTATTGTTCTGAGAATTTTATATCTTTTTTTTCCCCTTTTTCAAATCCAGATGCATTATCTAGTTCACTTGGCTGTGCTCAATACCTGTTGTTGGCATAGGGAGCCATTGAACCGAGCCCCAACTTTTCTTAGTTTCTCTGAAAGGTTGGGAGAAACTTCTGGAAAGAAATAGGCAAAATTACGATTAAATGGGATGTGCACAGGACTTAATCCTTGCAGCCTTGTGAACAACAGTCCACTCCCCATAAGGTATGTGGGATGGGCTCGGTCTCTCATTTTACAACCCTGTTCAGGTGCGTTCAGGTGGAAGTTTAGATGGGCTATGTATGACATTCACCAAGTCAAGGACTTGCCCTGGGGAAGAAGGGCAAGATCAGAGGTGCCCTTTGCAACATATGTCTTCACTGACCCTCAAGGCCACTGCTTCCTCAAAGCCCCAGGGCACAGAGCCTCTCCCACAGCACCTTGCATCGTTCCCTCATCCAGGACACTGAATGCACAGGCCTTCACCTCTTAAGGAAAACGCTCCATATCCCATTATCTCCCTCATCCTGAGAAGCAAACCCTATCTGTCCATGGGCCTTTTCGACTGCCAGTGTCAGCCTGTTTTAATGGCCTCAAATTCACCCCACTGGTGAGGGAGACATCACTAGCCTAGGGTTATGGGGGTAGCCAAACACTCAACACTGGGCAGATAAGATTGACTGCAGCTTATTAGTCCCATAAACTCACAGCTCAGGGAGGAGGATACTGCACACCATGCGGGACAACATGAGGGAACAGAGTGAACAATCCGGGGCTCTGGGAGGCAGGCGCGGGAGTAGCAAGAGGGTGGGGCAACCCCTCATTCCGGTGAGGATGTGACTGGTTTGTTTGAATAATTCTATGGGATGGCAGGGAACTGAAGCCTGTCAATCAGGAATAAACGGGAACTGCACCTGGTCTGTATGATAGGAGGGTTGTTGGGCCAGGGGACCTTCTCTGTGGGAGTAGAGTGGGGAAGGGAACATTCAGTTAGGCCATTTGTGGCCCTCCTCGTTTCCTACAGATGTTGAGGCAGCACATAAGATTAGGTCTTAATTTTAGGCCTACACCACATAGCCTCTCTCCTCTCCCCTCCACTACACCTCCACATCCCTAATAAAAGATTAAAAGCCTGGGAGGGGGAGTTAATTGTTTCTGGAGGCCTAGAAAGTTCAGTATTCTGGCCTGAGACAGAAGCTGCAAAAGAACTCCTAAGGCAAGGAAGCCCAGACTCATAGAATAGGCAGGTCAATAAGAAGATGCCTCTCGTTACCTTAAGGAGAACAAATAATATGTCCCATTATCCTGTCTCATAACTAACATTAGCATTCTCCCGTGTCTTGGGTCTTGCCCAATCCAATTAACCAGCCCAGGTAGAAGGCAGTTAACTTTTGTACTCCTATAGCCCTTGTATCCAATTAATGACTCATATTATCTATTCACATGTATATGAGTTTCATTTTCCTCATTAGGTTATAAGTCCCTTGAGTGCCAGGAGCAGGGTTTTTGTTTCACTCTGCTCTTTGTGCAGGAGGTGACAACAATGACAACTTCTTCCTTATATATAATAGGCACTATGAAATAAGGACCAAGCCTCTCCCCTGAGCATGTTTTACTTTTCTTGGCTTAATATATCACCCAAAGGAAGAAACCAACCAAACTTTACCTACCTCTCACCTATGCCTTCTCTCTAAAAACTGAGATATGGAATTTTATTTTGCCCTGATGAGTAAGAATTTGGACCTTATAGTCAAATGTTATGGTGAATGAGAATATGTAAAAATACATGGAAATCAATATACTTCCTCATAACTTATCAAATGAGCTGGACATGAGTTTTACATAATCTGAGAATAACACATGATAGAACTTGTCTGTAAATTTGCTAAACCAAATTGCCTCTCTTTAGGCAGGAATCCTCTCCTTGTTAAGATTCCATAAATAACACATCTTCCTCTCTGTTTTTCTACCTTATCTATGGAATCAAATTTTGCATGTGCTGTAGAGTGAAGATTATGAAACTTCTGGCATTCTTCAACTATCATATAGTAGGGGAAGTTAGGGTTTTAACTGGTACTTGTTTAATAAAGTTCTGTTCCAGTAAAATTTGAGACCCCTGTCTCTTCCCCAAATTCATCTATTAGAGCCCAGCAATCAATACATTGATGAAATTGTTGCAGAAAGAAAATTTGCACTGGCACTTGAGCCGTAAAGCAAAATCTTGAAGAAATGTCAACTGGCATGACCAAGACTTGACGTATCTCCAGTTGCTCCCCACATCATCCACTTCAATGGCCTGCACAAAATAACATGGGGTCGTTGTATTGTGACTAAATTTAGCATTGAGATGTTACCATCACCACCAGTAACCAATTAGATATTTCAAAATTAGGGTAGTCTGCAAGCCCTAATATGCAGTAGTGAAACTTTATTTCTATAAATGGAATCCTTTGTTCTTGAACACAGTTCACTTTGCCATACCCACTCACTCACCTTCAGTATTGCTACAACTAAATATATATTATGTCAGCAAATTCGGTGCCATCAAGTAACATATCAATCAATTTAGAAAATTTACAATGCTTTAAATCCATTACTATGCAGTTCTCCACCCCCTCACCTGGATTCGTTGGAGCAGAAAAGGATAGAAAAAGTTACCATGTGACTATCTTAAAAATATTGATGGTGAGGGCATACTTTTCTTGAATGTTATATGGACTGCCCTCATCCCCAATGGAGTGGGCCTCCAACTTCATTGTCCACCTCACTGCTACTGCTATCTGGGCCCCTTGGTCCCCAAACTGTGTTCTTGCAAATACTCATCAATCTATTTTTCAATTTTCAGCTTCCCCTCTAGTTCTTTACTGAGTCCATGGGAGCATCTGGAATTCTTCAATGCCATGTACAGGCCATGGGAACAGAGGACAACCTCTGCCATTTCCTGCCTAGAGACATCCTGCCAATGTGTACTCTCCAACCACTCATCCCAGTGAGTCCAGTCACAACCATGAGGGCTGCAGCTCAGCAGCCTCCAGCCAGAGACAGGATGATCTTCCTTACTCCTCCATGCCCTTCCCCTGCTTCCTGGGAAGACGTGCCAAGGAAATGCTGCTCTCCTTCAGCCTGAAGGTCATTATCATCTACACTGGGGTGGAGAAAAATAATGAAATTGTAGTCTAATTAGGAGTGATATGCTTTTGGCCTTATCTGTTTAGGCTCTGGCATTTTTGTTCATAATAGTAACATCCCCAAAGCCATGAATCCCTTTCTTTTTTACTGCCAGATGTGAAAAGGGATAAAACAGGTCATGTAGAGATGCTTTCCATTAACACTGCTGCTGTTAGCCACCTCCTGATCAACTTCACCATATCTTTCCCTGGGTTAACTTTATTTTCATAATATACCACTTTGAGGTCTAAGATGACCTGTGAGAGATGACTGGGCTATATAGAAAAACCGTTGCTTAGAAATCAAGTGGTGAAATTGTTTTGAGCTAGTTATGTAAGAATATAAGCACTTTAGTCTATCTCACAGATGGTTTACTCTTGTTGCATGGGGATAATACCAGAACTTACACTCTTGGGGTTATAAAAATTCAGTGAAGTTCTCTTAAGCTCTGAGCATGGAGGCATTTAATAGGTATCTTGTTCTTTTTTCTTTTTTTATTTTAAGCATTCATTCAAAAATATTGAATTAGTCAATATCTTAATATTCATTTCAATTGGCATTCCAGAACTTCTGCTGTAAATTGTTCAGTTCCAATCTATAGGCTGATTGAGCACTAAATTGTCACTGACCAGGTGTCAACAAAGATGTGGGTAAACTGGCAGTCAGTGCATAGCTCATTAGAAGGCAATTTGGCAGAAGGAAATAAAATCCTTAAATTACATGCACTTTAACCTAACAGTTACACTTTCAAAAATTTGTCCCAAGAAAATAATTGGATAAGTGTGCAAAGATATACTTTGTACAGAGTACTTATGTGACTATTGGAACTAATAGGGAATTAAATAATTGTATATTCATTCAGATGTACGTATAAAATGATAATGTAGCTCTATTTTTTGACAGAGATATCTGCCACATAGTGCCTATATACACAGAAACACACACAATGCATGTATGTTACAAATGCACACAAGCAAATACCACAGACACTATTTTATAAATGTATTGATAAATATAGAAGCACCTGGAAGACTATATCCTGTCATCAGTGGTGAACATTATAAAGAAGATTATGGATTACTTAAAAATGCATAGTGTCCCTCTCTACCAGGGCTACTCCAGTCATGAGCCCAGTGTGTAAGCACTGCAACAGCTAAGGACAGAGCTGAATGACATCTACTGGTCAAGTTGTCCTGTACCTTTTAGTTATTAGTACTTCTTCTGCCATAGAAGCACTCTGGTGGATATTTACTTGCAATACAAAGAACTTCACCCATGATGCCTACCATATTTCCATCCATGTTTCTTCCAAGTCCCAAGAAGCTAAGCTACTCGCCACTGCCCTTGTACTTATGTATTTCTTATCCTAGACCACCTCTTTATATATATAAGTAGGATAAACTAGGGAGCTTTTTCTTTTCCATGGTCTTTCAAGGGTGGCACTAATCTCTGCCACTCCCTTTGGCCTGTGAGATTGTTTTTTTATTTACTATTTTAGCTAAGTAGAGGAGTTAGTCACAGAGGTTTCTAAATTGTCTCTTCTAATATACCTGCTCTTACTTCACAGGTCAAGGAACAAATATGAGGGTTCTTCTAACTGCTCAGCTATGTTCATTCTGATTATCCATTCAGAAACTGGGGAAACTACTACCAGGTGGGTGCATGGATCTAATGGACCCACTATAGAGTTGATCTGGGCCAGGTTTCCATTTATTACCTGTCCCCAACATGGGTCTTCTTTAATGGACATTTCATAGCCATTATGGCACTTTGGATCCCCAGACATTGGTGTCAACTTTAGTCAACATAGACCCTTTAATTTGGACCGTTGCTTTTTCCAATTTTCTGAGAAAAATACCAACAGCATAGTAGAACTGTCACCCACAGTCCTTGCCAGGATGTTAAATCCTGGATCATGGGAGAATACTTCTATGTCACCAAACTTTCCTTTATTCAAAATTATATTATACATCTCAACCTTAATTCAGCATCCTTGAGATCTATTTCAGGTATACTACCCTAATTATTTGCCAGCCTATGTTAGCCAGGTCCTGCATCTTTTTTGGTGTATTTCTCTTTTCCTTTAGCAAGCCCAGCACTTCCAAAATTAGGTCATACTGATATGTGACCAAAGTTATTGGTCTGATAACCAGGTGGTGAGATGGGAGCAGATCCTAAGGAAGGCCCACATTAACATTTGCTTCCTTTGAGATTTTTGTATAGTCTTCTAGCAATGGGAAGGGCTACCACATTCTAGAAACAAAAAGTGTACCACCTAGAGGATGCAGGAGAATCTGGGGATTCTAACTTATCAAACACATCTTTCCAGATATTCCCATCCCAAGGTCCTACTCCTTCCTTCTCAGGGCACCTACCTTGATATAGGAGACCTGCCTAAGCTTAGTATGCATCCTTCTCTTTCAATTTCCACTCTTACAATTAATTGCTGTGTGTGGTTTTCAGCTCAGTCTATCCTTTGACAAGTGCATCTGTCATTTTCTCTCTTCAATGCATCTGTCATTTTCTCTCTTCAATGCATCAGTGGTGCTCAGTAACAGCCATTACAATTACTATTTACCTTTCAAATGCCAGAGATATTATATAGGCTATTGGAACCCTTCCACCTGTATTGCATAGCAGTTAACCACAGGTGAGAGCCTTAACAATTATACAGCTACAGCATAGCAGAGACTATATGTTCTACCTATTGTCAGTGATGAAGTTCTTGTTGCCAAATGGCTGCTGGATACCTGTTCCACAATTACATGTTTAGAGTCTATTTCATAGGACCACTCTAGCACCAATTCTTAGATTGGATTCTCTAGAAGCAGATCTTGAGATTATTCTCTTGCAAGTGCTTTATTAAGGAAACACTCTCAAGAGGACATATTAAGGAATTAAGGGTAGAATATAGGGAAGAAGAAGGAGCTGAGCAAGTATGTCATTTCAGCTTGAGTTTAGCTTCAGCTTGATATCCTGGGATACAACTATAATATAAATTATACTTTAGAATAAGCACTGCTTGTTGTAAGAAGGTGGTCTTTTTGTACCATGTATTCAATCAGTCATTGGATACAAGACTCCCAAGATGTTGGAGTTTGGAATAACTCCTGGGCAAGAGAGCCATTAGCTACCAACACCCACAGCACTGGAAGATGCATGCAATGACCTGGAAAGGGGATCTAGACAAGATACCCAGTGTTTACTACAGTATATATGGATTCTGTAACCAAAAAAGAACAATAAATCTGTAAGAAAGGTTTTATATTCAATTATATTTTTAAAATGCTATTCTTACCTACAGTTAAAACCCAAGTGCTACATGAATTTACATTCTCATCTTTCATACTCAAGAATCAAAGGATACTATAGCTAGAAGGAAATATGTGAATCTGTTGAATGATAATCCAGTAGACAGGGTTGATTGATTCTTGATGATAATTGTATAACTATATAGCTTTTATCGTGTGACCCTGTGTATTAGTTAGGGTTCTCTAGGGAAACAGAATCAACAAGAGATATCTATAAATATAAGATTTTATCAAAGTGTCTCACGCAACTGTGGGTATGCGCATGTACAAATTCTGGTAGGGCAGGCAGCAAAGTGGCAACTCCAATGAAGATGTTCGATGAACTCTTCAGGCAGCAAACTGGCAACTTCGATGAAGGTGTTCGATGAACTCCTCAGGAACGAATTGGCAACTTCTATGAATTCCTCAGGAAATGCTTCACTGGTTAGCCAAAGAACAGGTGAAGGCCCTCTGTCTGTCTCGCTTAAAAGTCTTCAACTGATTGGATTAAATCCAGCCAATTGAATTCTCTCATTGTGGAAGTCATGCCCTTCATTGACGTCATCAGTCACAGCTGCAGCCAGTTAACTGATGATTTAATAAACCAGCCTTCTGGTTTATTAACCAGCCACAAATGTCCTTGCAGTAACAGACCAGTGCTTGCTTGACCAGACACCTGAGTACAATCGCCTGGCCAAGTTGACACATGAACCTAACCATCACAGTCCACCCCTTGTCAACTTAGCAGTTATACACATCACCTTAAACCATACATTATCTCTAAGTAGACAACAAAAACAGACATATATTTTGCCTAACAACACTCCACTGTCCTGGGTACAACCGGAAATGCACTAAATCTCTCCAAAATAGGGTGCAAGTCCTTGGGTGACATTAACTCTTAACATTGATTTCCTTTAACTTAAATACTGCAAAATGAACAATACAGCTTATGTCATATGATAAGGGAATAAGAGAAGACAGCAAAGATATTTGCTTTACAGACAAATACAAACATACTTATAACAAAACAAGGAGGAAATATTCATGCCATCATAGTCCTCATTTCTGTAACTGGTCACATGGTCATAGGTCATATTTATCACTACCTTCTTCCACTACCCATTCCATGTTCCCTTTACCCTCAGCAAGCACTTCAGCTAGCCATGGTTCTTTGCCTGATGCGGTGACCCAAACCTTCATTCCTGAAATTTCTTGGCCATTGGTAGTCCTGCCTGGATTGGGTTGTTGCAGTTTTCCATTGACTTTAATCACAGGGCATGGTACTACTAAGAGACTCCCAAGGGGATCTCCTGTATTTCAGAAAACCTCTTCTTTATCTCCAACGTGTAGTTGCAGTGTTATTTCCCCTTGATAGTAAGGATCAATCACCCCAGCCAGTACAGTAATCCCCTTCATTGTCTGTTGATTCAGAAGCATTAAGAAGCACAAAGTGGCCAGGTGACAGTCTTAACTTCCAGTTTAATGGAATTATTATTGTGTTTCCTGGTGGAAGTACTCCTCCTTTTGGAACTAGGACTTGTAAACCAGCAGAGCCTAAGCTTGCAGGACAGGAAGAAAAAATTTTCCTAGTGGATCACTAGGAGTGATAGTGGTGTCATTCCTGTTTCTACCCCTTGATTCCTGGACCAAGAAATCAAGCACCATAGAGTGGATGCTGATTTAGAGCACACAGAGCCTCCTGGAGAACACTGCCCCAGCCCTATGCCACCTAGTTGGCACCATAATTGACTCTTCAACAGGCCATTCCACGGTTCTATCAACCCAGCTGTCGGGATGATGGGGAACATGGTAAGACCACAGAATTCCATGAGCATGTGCCCATCCCCTCACTTCATTTGCTGTAAAGTGGGTTCCTTGGTCAGGAGCAATGCTGTGTGGAATACAAGCATTCTGTAAGTCCATGGATGGTAGTTTTGGCAGAAGCATTTTGTGCAGGGAAGGCAAACCCATATCTGGAGTATGTGTCTATTCCAGTAAGAACAAATTGCTGGTACTTCCATGATGGAAGTAGTCCAATGTAATCAGCCTGCCACCAGGTAGCAGGCTGATCACCTTGGGGAATGATGACATATAGGGGACTGAATGTGGGTCTCTGCTGCTGGCAGATTGGGCACTCAGCAGTGGCTGTGGCCAGCAGCCTTGGTGAGTGGAAGTCCATGTTGCTGAGCCCATGCATAACATCCATCCCTACCACCATGATCACTTTGTTCATGAGCCCATTGGGCAATGACAGGAGTTGCCGGGGAAAGAGGCTGACTGGTATCCACCAAATGGGTCATCTTATCTGCTTGGTTATTAAAATCTTCTGCTGAAGTCACTCTCTGGTGAGCATTCACATGGGACACAAATATCTTCATGTTTTTTACCCACTCAGAAAGGTCTATCCACATACATCTTCCCCAGACTTCTTTGTCACCAATTTTCCAATCAAGTTTCTTCCAAGTCCCTGACAATCCAGCCAAACCATTAGAACAGCCCATAAATCAGTATACAAACACACCTCTGGCCAGTTCTCCTTCCAAGCAAAGTGCACAACCAAGTGCACTGCTCAGAGTTCTGCCCACTGGGAGGATCTTCCCTCGCCACTGTCTTTCAGGGACATCCCAGAAAGTGCAGCTATCTACTTTTGGGTAGTGCCTACATATTATGCAGAACCATCTATAAACCAGGCCCAAGTTTTCTCTTCCTCAGTCAACTGAATTTAAGGAACTCCCCAAGATGCCATAGCTATGAGCTGGGAAAGAGAAGGTAAG
Organism: Choloepus didactylus; assembly: GCF_015220235.1. Taxonomy (NCBI): domain Eukaryota; kingdom Metazoa; phylum Chordata; class Mammalia; order Pilosa; family Megalonychidae; genus Choloepus; species Choloepus didactylus. The sequence goes on along the minus strand of NC_051320.1, from coordinate 75,015,560 downwards.
GTGGAAGGAGTGGGGGCCATGGGCACTTGGGCCAATTCTTCATGTAAGTTACTTGTGCCTTCAGGACCCGCTCGAGCTCTGTATCATATATACCATTTCCATTTTACAATGGAGTGCTGCCATGCACACCCAACTTTATGGCTTGACAGGTCAGACAACACTCAGCTCATGATAGGTAACTCAGGTCTTATGGTAACTTGGTGGCCCATGGTCAAGCATTCTGTCTCTACTAAGGCCCAATAACAAGTCAAAAGCTGTTTCTAAAATGCAGAGTAGTTATCTGCAGAGGATGGTAAGGCTTTACTCCAAAATCCTAAGGGCCTGCATTGTGATTCTCCTATAGGAGCCTGCCAAAGGCTCCAAACAGCATCTCTATTTGCCACTGTCACTTCCAGCACCATTTGATCAGCTGGATCATATGCTCCAAGTGGCAGAGCAGCTTGCACAGCAGCCTGGACCTGTCGCAGAGCCCCATCTTGCTCTGGTCCCCACTCAAAACTAGAAGCCTTTCTGGTCACTCGGTAAATGGGCTAGAGTAGCACACCCAAATGAGGAATATGTTGTCTCCAAAATACAAAGAGACCAACTAAGCCTTGTGCCTCTTTTTTGGTTGTAGGAGGGGCCAGATGCAACAGCTTATCCTTCACCTTAGAAGGGATATCTCAACATGCCCCACACCACTGGACATCTAGAAATTTTACTGAGGTGGAAGGACCCTGTATTTTTGTTGGATTTATCGCCCATCCTTTGCCACACAAATACCTTACCTACAAATCTAGAGTAGTTGCTACTTCTTGCTCACTAGGTCCAATCAACATGATATCAGCAATATAATGGACCAGTATGATGTCTTGTGGGAGGGAGAAATGATCAAGATCCCTGTGGACAATGTTATGACATAGGGCTGGAGAGTTGATATAATCCTGAGGTAGCATAGTGAATGTATACTGCTGGCCTTGCCAGCTGAATGCAAACTGTTTCTGGTGGTTCTTACTAACAGCAATTGAGAAAAAAGCATTTGCCAGATCAACAGCTGCATATCAGGTATCAGGGGATGTGTTGATTTGTTCAAGCAATGATACCACATCTGGAACAGCAGCTGCAATTGGAGTCACTACCTGGTTAAGCTTATGATAACCCACTGTCATCCTCCAAGACCCATCTGTTTTCTGCACAGGCAAAATAGGAGAGTTGAATGGGGATGTGGTGGGAATCACCACCCCTGCATCCTTCAAGTCCTTAAGAGTGGCATTAATCTCCGCAATCCCTCCAGGAATCCAGTATTGCTTCTGGTTTACTATTTTGCTAGGCAGTGGCAGTTCTAGCAGCCTCCACTTGGCCTTTCCTACCATAGTAGCCCTCATTCCACAGTCAGGGAACCAATGTGAGGACTCTGCTATTCCAATTATGCATTTTGGAACTGGGGAAATAACCACAGAATGGGTCCAGGGACCCACTGGACCCACTGTGAGACAGACCTGAGATAAAATTCCATCAATTACCTGACCACCATAAGCCCTAACTCTGACTTGTGGACCAGAGTGACATTTTGAGTCTCCTGGCATTAAAGTCTCTTCTGAACCAGTGTCTAATAATCCATGAAATATCTGATCATTTCCTTTTCCCCAATGCATGGTTACCCTGGTAAAAGGCTGTAGGTCCCCCTGGGGAAGACTGGGAGGAAGATTACCAATATAAATTTTTGGTAGTGTGACAGGGTCCTTCCCCAAGAGTACCCAGCCTTCCCCTCATTCAAAAGGCTCTGGATTTGTAAACTGTCTCAAGTCTGGGAATTGATTAAGGGGCCATGACTCTCTGTTTTTGTAATTCAAGGCTGACTTTTGTTTCACTTGACCTAGAATTCTTCTGCTTATACAGCTCAAACAAGAATTTAGTAGACTGCCCATCTATTTTACTGCTAGGTACTCCATGATCTACTAGGTCTCTGCGAGTCAGATTATTTTGACTGCTGCCTTGAGCCTGTTTTCCATTATGGTAGCCATGCCCACCTTGTCTTTGATGATTAACTGCTGCCACATGGCTTCTACCAACTCAGGATCCAATTATCCTCATTGTGTTTAAGGATTCCAGCTCAGTGACAGCAGTTCCTACAGTTATATCTGACCTGCAGGGAAGGGAGACTATAGAGCTCTTCAGGGATGACGAAGCTAGTCTCACAAATTTATCCCTCACAGTCGTGGTAAAAGGTGTGTCCTCTGGACATTCCAGGGGTGTGAGAGAAGGTCTTCCATGATAAATCCACTCTAACATTCCAATTTCTCTACATCATACCAGAGCAGTTTTGGCATTTCAAGCTCAGGTAATGTCGGCACCTTTTGATCCACGTTTCAGCCAACCACCCAAACAAACTGTTAACACCCTTTCTAACCCCTCAGCTACAACACTGAATGTAGAACCTCTGCTTAGTAGGTCCGTATCATTAAATTCAGCCTGATCCAATTTTATATTCCTTTCACCATTATCCCACACCCTTAATATTCATCCCTACACATATTCCCCTGATTTCTGTCTGTATAAGTTGGAAAACTCATACAGTTTTTCTGGAGTATAGCATACTTCCTCATGGGTCACACTTCATACCTCACCCTTCAGGGCTTGTTGGGACTTTAGTCTAGTTATAGGTCTTGAAGCAAAGACTGGTGGTGGGGGTGGGTCATGAAAAGAATTAGAAGTATCCCTCAAGCCATTTACCTCAGGACATTCCATTGCGGTTTCATCTGGTGAAACAGCATTAATCTCTCTAGACAGAGGAGTGAGGGCTGCTTCCTCAGGGAGGGTGATTACAGGTTTAGCAGGCACTGAAGGGTTAATATCTTTAGGTTGAGGTTTGATGGCAGGCTCCTCAGGGCAGAATGGAGGTTGTGAAGCAATTTCCTCTAAGCAAGCTGGAGGTTGGGTAGCTCTCTCCTCAGGGCAGACTGGAGGTAGGGGGCTGTTTCCTCAGGACAGACCACTATAGGTATATCTAACAAAGACTCAGCAGAATCCAGGGTTCCAATGTCCTCACTGCCATTATTATCAATCCATGTATCCCCATCCCCAGTTTCAGGATCCCATTCTTTTCCAATCAATGCCTTTACTTTAACAGCAAACACCCTGAGAGATTGAGATTCTAGCTTATGTTGTAAATCTGATACTTGCACAATGAAACTCTGGGTCTAGTTTTCAGAAATCTCAAGTATGTGGCCACAAGAAATAAGATTTTCTTTCAGGGCACACATAGAAACCTTTACATCTGTCATACAGTGCTTAAGTTTTAAATTTGAAGCCTTTAGTTTGTCCCTTTCTCTTACAACTTTATCCAGCATATTTAAGAGCAACCAGCCAATATCATTGTATCTCTTAACTCTGCAAAACTCTGTTAAGGTGTCAAAAACACTGTCACCCAGATCCTTGCTTCATACAAGAGTATGATTAGGAGAATCAAATGGTGATATTTTGTGTATCTCCATTGCCAACTCATGCCATGGACTGTCAGTGCCATCTTGATTATTGGAAATGGAGCCATTAGTGCCTTTGAATCTAATCAGAGTAGAAAACCAATTATAAAAGCCCATTTTAAGATTTGTTTCTCAAGAACCACTCCTGGTACCAAGTTGTATTAGGGTTCTCTAGGGAAACAGAATCAACAAGAGATATCTATAAATATAAGATTTTATAAAAGTGTCTCATGCAACTATCGGTATGCATGGGCCCATATTCCATAAAACAGGAAGCAAATTGGCAACTCCAGTGAAGGTATTTGATGAACTCCTCAGTAACAAACTGGCAACTTTGATGAACTCTTTAGAAAAGACTTCACTGGTTAGCTGAAGAACAAATGAAGGTCCTATATCTGTCTTGCTTAAAAGCCTTCAACTGATAGGATTAAATCCAGCTGATTTCATTCTCTCATTGTGGAAGACATGCCCTTCATTGATATAATCAGTCACAGCTGCAGCCAGTCGACTGATGTTTTAATAACAGCCCTCTAGTTTATTAACCAGCCACAAATGTTCTTGCAGTAACAGGGCAGTGCTTGCTTGACCAGACACCTGGGTACCATCACCTGGCCAAGATGACACAGGAACCTAGCCATCTCATCATGAGAGAGTGAAAATCTGGTGACTGACACTCCCTTTAAACAGTATATAGGCAAAGAAGTAATAAAATAATGACAAAAAATCTATAAATAATAGGAGGGGCATAAGGGGTAGGGGATGTTTAGATGTTCTTTATTATTTTTTATTTTTTTAATTTATTTTTTTTCTTTATTTTGGAGAAATGAAAATGTTTTAAAATTGATTGTGGAGATGAATGCACAACTATATGATTGTGAGCCACTGCTTGTATACTTTGGATGGATTATATGGCGTGTGAGTACATGACAATAAAACTGCACTAAAAAAGAAAGTATGCTGTCTAAAGTTGATAAATCAAGAAAAATAATCATAAAAATATTACTTAGGAAAATTAAATAAGACCTTTTAAAAAGTACTCAGATTGGGGGTAGAAAATACAAATTTCATACATTTAAGTGAATTAAGAAGATAAACATTATAGTCAAGGACAGTCTTTTTCCTTGGAAATGTCAAACTTAGAGGGAGATCAGCAAAATCTAGATCTCAGAAAAAACAGTCCAAAAATAGACCAATTCTCAGTTTTAAAGTTTAATGATCATACTTCAGTAAGCAAGGTAAATATTTTATTAATTTCTTCGTATCTTGTCTGTATCACTTACTGAGATTTCTTCTAAAAAATAGCAAACACCTGTTTGAGATAAGAATGAATCAACAGGTTTCTCACCAGCTGCTCAACAGTTTGTTGAGGAACCAAATGTGTAAGTCTTCATCTGGCGAAGTTTCCACTGACCAAATTAAGTTAAATTAACTTGGCTTTCTTCAAATAAGACATTTAGTCTATTAGGAAAGCAGTATTAGAAGAGAGATAAATACGTATTTATTTCCTTCAGGCCTACATGTTTTCCATGCTTTTTCCCTTTATCATATTACTGAAGAAAATTCAAAAAAGGCTTGATTAGTTTAGAGAGCAGCATGGCTGTTAAAGTCACACGCAAGGCTTTCAAAAGCTACAATTAATCATGAATTACAGAGCCCCTTTTCCTCCTTTAGGTTGGTTCATTCACTCAGTTGACCAGCAATATCAAGCATCTCTTATGTCGTGTGGTAAGATACACACACATACATAAACTTTACTGATTAGAACAGTTTTAGATTTACAGAAAAATTGGGAAGATAAATACAGAGAGTTCCCATATAACCCACACCCAATTTCCCCTTATAGAACTGATCAGGGTGCCCCTGTACTGGAAATTGCCTGATGTTTTTCTCATGATTAGATTGGGGTTATGGGTTTTAGGGAGGAAGACTACAGATGTAAAGTGCCATTCTCATCACATCATATTAAGGGTGCATACTACCAATGTGATTTATGGCTATTGATGTTGACTTTGATCACCTGGGGATGGTACTTGTCAGATTTCTCTACTGAAAAGTTGCCCTTAATTCCCCCTGACCCCACTTTCCACATCATGCTCTTTGGAAGGAAGTCACTATGCACAGCCCACACTTAAGGTGTGGGCAGTTATGCTCCACCTCTTAAGGGCAGGGTATACATAAATTATTTGAAATTCTTCTTGTGAGATATTTGTCTTTTCTCTCCCATCTATTAATTTATTCAACCATTTATATCACTATAGACTCATAAACATTTCTTTTATACTGTGGGTTATAATCCAATTCTACTCTTTTTATTTTGTTGCTTAAATTGTCCCAGCTTTAGTAATTTGGAGCTCTTTCAGTTTGTTCCTATGCTCTTTTGACATAATCCCATCAATGTAGGTTGCTTTAGAAAAAAAAAAAAAGCAGGAAATTTAAAGTCAAATAATCACTATCCAGCACTGTTTGTTTACTTTTTTCCATAATTTTAAATCCTCTTGCCAGAAAGAATTTGAGATGCTTCATAGTAAAACACACAATATGATAGTTATTTTTTAAATAAAGATAAATAAAACCTTAGACACATAGATAAGTGGTTCTTAATCATTTTGGGCTCTAGGCCCCTTTGAGAAGCAAATGAAAGTCATGGGCCTAGGTTAAGAAAGTTTGATATTCAGGAAGTAGAGTCCCTTATATCTTGAACACGGAACGAGATCGATAAAGTAACTGAATGTTAAATTTGGTTTGGAAGTTTCCAGCAGCCAGGGCTATACCAGTTATGGAAAGGAGACCCTAGTCTCCCTAACTCCATTTTTCACAAACAACATCCAACTATCACTTTACACTATAATTTACTACAGTTGAAGCAGAAGTTTAACAGGATAACTTAATATTGCTTCTCCAAAATGTCTACTCTTAAAAGCCCACAGGCACAAACAGTATCAGAGACCCAAAATCAACTGGCACAATTCCCTACCTGTGCCCAGCCTGCTTCTCTATTACCCAGGTTACCCAAGCCATACGGAAAGCTCCAGGTACCTTCCCAGTCTATAGCCTAAATCTCCCTGTTCAATAGCCCCAGAAAGTAGGAAGCTCTTCTATCCCATGGTACCTGGCCTAACTTATTTCCTGTTGCCGGATTAACCAACTTTCCAGAAGTGACAGCCCCTTCAGAATGTATTCTGACACAGTGATGCAGATAAGACAATCACAACTGTCAACAATTTATTTTCCCAAGTCAATAGTATTTTGTTTTAAATTCCATTATGTTGGGACATGGACACCCAGTGGATTGCTGGAGCTGGCTGGCACCAACTTGTGAGAACCAATTATATACATCAATTCCCAATGCTACATTCAGTGACATTATTTTGGTAACTTGAAATCAACCATGGTAGGAATATGTATAACACAGAAATGGACAAACATTACAAATGAGGGTTTTTTCCCCCAAAGAGCCTGCTGATAAAACATTTGCTAGCATACCACTGCTGACCCTCCAGTCCTGGTTTCATTGCACAAAATCTTACCCAATTCCTTTTACACAATGCTTCATCAAAAGCATTGTGCCCAAATAGTTTGCATATACAAGCTTCATGATTACCTCTATTTCGCAAATAAGAAAGGTCAGATTTGGAGATATTAAATGTCCAAAGTTACACCACTAGAAAGCAGCACATCAGAAGCTCAAAACCAGGTCTTTTTGACCTTAAAATCTACACTTGTATGTGTGATTTTGTAAATACCATTTTTAGATCACTCACTATTCTAGTATGAAAAATATTGCCTTTATCTATATACACTCGTACGTTCATGTCTTAAACCAGTGCAGAAACAAAACTAAAAATAAGTTAGAAAATGAGTAGTTCTCTCATGGTATTTGCTAAACCAACGCACTCTACTTATCTCGCAAATTAATTTGGGCAATACCTGCATCATAAATCCCTCTTTGCTTCCTATCCCTCAGCACCTGAGGGATTTAAAGACTAATCCCAAATTATCTCATTTCATATGAATATCTTCCTATCCCCATCCTCCCATAATAATTCCTTTATACCTCTGTTCTATTCTGCCTGTTATTCAAGGATCATTTTTAATGTTGTTGGATCTTTGTCACTAGACTGTGAACAGCCAATGATAGTCATCTTGCTTCTTTCACAGTTCCTAGAATAGTGTTTTGCACGCAGTTGCTTCTCAATAGATAGTTCTTGCATTAAAATGAATCATCTCAGTCTTGACCAGAGAGAGCTGATATTTGCTTTATTTCTCTTACAACCATCCTTTGCACCTTGCCATAATGATAGTCTACTGCTTCCACATTCGACTCTCACTTTTGTCCTCAAGTCATAAGTCCCTGTAAGGTTTTGTCATCAAATTGCATGCAGGACAGAAATACTATCCAAGACATTGTTCACCTTATGGGTCCACTTCAAATTTCTGGCTATAGCATGACCCTGCTCAAGATTTTCTGTTCAGTATTAGTTTACTATTTCCCTGAAGCATGTACACAGTTTATACCTTCTTGGAACACTGGTGCAGAATTGCCCAACACACAGGACAGTTTGTATTTTGGAAATGTTTCATCTCATCTGTCTAAGATTATAAATTGCTAACATGCAAGTCTATAAATCATAGGTATTCTGAAAGAGGCCTTATAACTCTCCATGTACATTTTAGAATATTCTAAGTTTGAGCAGTAGAAGCACAGAAACTACATTTGCCGTTAAAATTAGCAGCCAATGTCTCTGAAGGACCCCAAAGCATTAATCACCATATTCCACCCCTCCCCACCCTCCTTACCTCCAAATTTTTATGTTGCCACATTTTGTTTTAGGATGGTTTAAAAAAGTATGCAGTAAATCACTAATCTAAATGACTTGATACTTGTCATAAGGGACAAAACTGTTTTCATTTCAGCTTCAGACTGTTAATCTTACCTAGAAACCTTCATACCAACCCATATCATTTTCCCCCGATCTCAACCTTTAGAGGGATTTTTGTTGCTGCTGTTAGAACTTATACATTTTGTAGCCCTTACTCATAAATCATCTGCTTAGGCTCATAATCATTTAATTTTCCTCCTCAGTTAACTCTCTCTAGTAGTATAAATCAGATTAGTATATTATATATTTGCATAATTCTCCCAAAGTGGATCAAAGCATTTCTCACAAACGGGATCCTACTAACCATTCTCGCAGCCTGACATATAAGATGTGAGGGAAAACAGATATGCTTGGGTATGAAGGAAACTGAGTCACAGAACATTTATAACCAGGGGTGGGTTTGAACCTTGTATTAGATATTATCTCATACAAACCAGACTGGCTAAACTTTACCATGTCTGGCCACTAGACATTTTTCTGGGAAAAACAGGAAAGAGTTGTCCATTCTGCCATTATGGAGAAATACATATTTCCTAGGTTATATCACAGAGCAGAAGAAAAGAGTTTGCCTCTGGTTTCCTTAGACACCACTTGCCAGCATGCCTCCAGTGAGCGCTTCCATAATTGTTTTTTGGTGCTGATCCCAGCTGTTCTGGCCTTCTGCTTCCCATCCTGACTCAGGGTCACATTGAACAATTCTTTGCATCTTGAGATGCAGTAAAGAGACATGGTTAAGAACACATGGGGTTTGTTCTTGCATTTGAAACTCAGTTCCACCACTTGGACAAGTTTCTTCCTGCTCTTACCTTGTTTCCTCATCTGCAAAATGAAAGTAAATGAAAGAGTCTTCACAGGATTTCCACAAGGGTGGGATGAGCGAATGCATGTGTGGTAGATTGAATTATGCACCCAACAAAAACGTTCTTAATCTGAATCCGCATTCCTGTGGGTGAGGACCCGTTTGTAAATAGGACCTTTTGAAGAAGTGACTTTTAAAACCATCCAGCTGGAGCCCTTTATAAGCCAAAGAAATTCCAATAGAGTCTGTCAGGGAGTAGCCAGCAACTGGAAGTCAGCAGAAACCGGAAGAGCAGACACAAGAGAGAGACAGCCATGTGACGGGAAGCAGAGACACAAGCCAAGGAAACCCAAGATTGGGATGAGTAAGCAACAAAACCTTATAGACTTGGAGAAAGCATGGCCTTGCTGAAGACTTGATTTTGGACTTTTGTCCTTCTGAAGCATGAGTCAAATCAATTCCTGTTGTCAAGCCAACCCACTGTGTGGCACGAGTCATAGCAGCCCTGCAAACTAAGACAGCATGTAAAGTTCCTTGCACTGTGTCTAGCAGGGTACTTGCTAGTGAATTTCAACTATTATTATCATCATCATTTTTGTCACCATCACCATCCTGGTTAACTACTAATCCCACTTACAGTTACAACTCCATGTAAATCCTACTTTATACATTTCCGTTTCCTTCAAACTACCCCTGGCTCATTTCTTCCCTTGATTAGATAAAGTTTTTCCCATTAGCTTCCAGATTTCCTCACTGGTTCCTTCAGTAAGCAATATACCCTTGTTGCTCTCGATCTGTGCCCCATTCAAGGGCCACATATAATGCTCTCTTACCACCTTGTTCTACTACTTGGGATCCAGCACCTAATCCTCCAGAATAAAGCCTCATCTTCTGACAGAGTAATCCAGTGATATAGAGAAGATAGAGCCCTTTCTAAGAAGCAAAATTTGGGTTAAGATGAGATGCTAGCTCTCATAGCTGATGAGTGTCCCCCAGGGTTGCTTTATAGAAAACTATTGTTGTCCTCCTGCTCAATGTTCACAGCAACACCTGAGATAATTCCAACAATTAGCAATGATGACTTATTTTTTTTTACTTTTTGTTTCTTTGGTTCCCCTAAAATGTGCTATCTGTCCTTGGAGGCCAATTACAAGACATAAGAAATACTTTATGGGTTTACACTATTTCATTTTCAAGCATTTACTCAGTATACTCCTGTAATTTTTGTGAACTGGATAGGACATATAAAGCAATTACATTTATATTACTATTCAAATAAATTATATACACTGAGTTCCAGTATAACCTAAGATATGAATTTATCATTTAAAGAGAACAAAAACAAAACAAAGCAAAACAAACCTGTGATGACTGTTCAAATATGACATACTTCTGCAGACAGGATCCTGAAAACAGTATTACCATCAGATCCCATCAAGTGGCATTGTGGTACCTGTCAGAGGCCATAAATCCAGTCCAGACTGCCCTCACTCTCAGAGGCCAAAGGTTAGCTTGCCAAAGTCCAAATTAAAGGGGGCAGGAGAATCTAAGATTCACTCTCTAATCTCTCAAACTTCTATCAAATAGAAGATCCAAAATGCCCTTAAACATTCAGTTTAAATTCCAAGATCCAGCATGATGAGAAAATACTGAATTAATTTAAATTTTCTAGTTCAAAGTTTTGTTTTACCAAAACTCCAGCTTAGTAGACTTCAGAAGATTAGAGATTTTCTTACTTTCCTTTTTCTAATTAAACATCTCTATAGTGTAAAGAAAGGCAAGCATATCTAGATATCAAGCCAGGGATTAATTTGAAAGTTAAAATCATGAGAGGAATAACAGATAGAATGTTGGGCTATAATAGTGGTTCTCATCCAGGGACAATTTTGCTCCCCAAGAAGTCATTTGCCAATGTCTAGAGACATTTTTGGATGCCACAACTGGGAGAGTGATTCTGGCATCTAGTGTGTAGAGGACAGGGATGTGGTTAAACATCCTACAGTGCACAGGAGAGCCCCCACTACAAAGAATTTTTTGGCCCAAAATGCCAACAGTGAGGAGGTTGAAAAATCCTAGGCTAGAAGAATGTAAAATTCCTCCCTACCAGTATAGTCTCAATTCTCTACAACTCTTCCAAAGACAAGATTAGATGCATGGCCTCTGTGTGTCACCCACTCTGTATTCTCAACATCTTTTTTTCTGGTTATGGCAGGGATTACTGCAGAAAAGGTGAATAATGCGGGGAAAAACAGTCATGTTCCAACTTCATTACTTTTGGGTCAATAAGAAGTGTTTCCAGTTATGGAAGTTAAGGTTTGGAAATAGGTAGACCTCAAAGAGATGTGGGAGAAGTCAGGACTGGCCCTAGGAAAAAGTCATTAGGGAGGTGAAGTTTGTCTCCCTCTTGCTGACCCCAAGTTCCTTTAGTCCTGTGTATTAGTTAGGGTTCTCTAGGGAAACAGAATCAACAAGAGATATCTACAAATATAAGATTTTATAAAAGTGTCTCAAGCAACTGTAGGAATGCATGAGTCCAAATTCCATAGGGTGGGCAGCAAACTGGCAACTCCAATGAGGGTGTTCGATGAACTTCCCAAGAAACACTTCACTGGCTAGCTGAAGAAGAAGTGAGGGTCCTCTATCTGTCTTGTGTAAAAGTCTTCAACTGATTGGATTAAATCCAGCTGATTGAATTCTCTCATTGTGGAAGACGACCTTCACTGATGTAATCAGTCACATCTGCAGTCAATTGACTGATGGTTTAATAAACCAGCCTTCTGGTTCATTAACCAGCCACAAATATCCATGCAGTAATGATTAGGCCAGTGCTTGCTTGACCAGATACCTGGGTACCATCACCTGGCCAAGTTGATACATGAACCTAACCATCACATCCTTTTACTTCCTCTTCCTGGCATCCAGCACTCTCAGTACCCCACCCCAGACCAGCTCCCCTTGAAGAGCCTATCTCATACAGATCCTTTCTAGTCTATAAGTGGATGATAATTTTCTAGAATATATACTCTGAAAGGAGAGAGAGAGCTAAGATGGAGCATCCTCTATTTGCCAAACCTTAAGTTAATGACTTTATGTGCATTATCACAACGTCCCTGTGAAACAAGTACTCTCAGCCCCATTCTACAGATGAAGTATGTGAGACACAGGATAATTAGGTAACTGGCCTAAAATCACAACACTTAACAAGTGGTAAAGCTGAATTCAAACCCTGTTATTTCTGTGTCCCAAGCCATGTGCTTCACATTTTAGCTCATAGGTCACATTTGACTTCTCTCTGTTAAAAGGTACAAACATCCAGAAATTCCTTAAAGGCTGACCACAGCGGAGTAATTTCAGACATACATCCCATTTTGGCTTGACACATTTTCAAATGGGCAGGTCCATCTGTGCCATTAATTACATCAAGTAAGCATGATATTTAGTCCACCTATGCAGAGTGTCATACTTAGGAGGACTTTGAAATACAGCTCAAGCAGAGAAGTATTCCAAGACCAAGTGCAAATCGATACTGTTTATGATGAAGTATTGTAATCACAAGTTGAAGTCTGGCTTACTTTAATATATCCAGTGGCAAAAACCAGACATCAGTTCTCTACTCACCCATCTTCTTTGACCCTGAGTCAGGTTGCTCATGTCTCCATGGACTTCATAAATGCAATGAGTCACATCTCTATAAATTATTTACTCATAGAGCATTAGGGATGAAAGTAGCTTTCTGTGTCCATAGGGGAATATCTAGAAGCCACAGGGGGCTCTGTAAATTTCCACCTTTATCCCAGAGAGTTTGCACCATAATTGCTGCTCCTACCCAATTATCCTGAACTATAGTAGAATTTAATGTTAATACTAGCTTGAGGTATTCTGTGGGTGAGAACAGAAGACAGCTTTGGATCTACAACCCTCTGTCACTACCAGAGGTTCTACAGATCTCCTGATCTTCATCAAGAGCCATCTTTGAGTACAGAAAAATAAATATGAATAATTGATGGTTTAAGTTGAATGATACAGACTAAATATGTCTTCCTTCAAGGTGTTTTTTGGAATCTCAGTGGGAATTCAGTAAAAATTCAAAACATCCAAACATTCTGTATACAGTAGTCACCATAAAATCCAGCAGATCCTTCCACAAGGAACGCCTTCCTTTCTATATAATCTAAAAATGGAAAGAAGCCTTAGAAATCCAACTTCCTACCAGAGTAGGAATTTGTTCTTGCAATATCTCTTACTGAGAGAAAATAATCCTACCTATACCTGGGCCCTCTCAGTGATGAGGTCTTGACTTAGCTTGTAAGGCAACCGGTACCACTGAGAGAGAATCTGAAGCCTTTTGACCAATTCCGTTGGGTTAAAATCCAACTCATAACATTTTCTCAGTCTCTTTTATTCAATCAAATACTTCTGGTGGCAGTGCTGTGTCAGGCCCTGGGGGATACAGTGGTGGGTGGGACAGACACTCTCCCTTTTATCCCATTTCTCAGCAACCCCAACTTCATCATTTTTGTTCATAACCTTAGTTATGCACAAAATAACTAAATGCAATAGTTATAAAATGCAAGTCAAATTTCATGTGACAGGAAGGAATAATTAACACTAAAACAGAACAATCCAAAGTAAAATAACACACACACACAAAAAAACAACTGCATTGTGTTTTCAGGAAAGGAACAGAATTCAACCTAAGGAAAAACTGCTCCTTTTTTCATAACTTTTAATGAGTCTTTTGATTTTAAAAGCAAGACCATAGCCTACTCTAGGATGAGAAGTAGACAAAGGTAGCTAAAATGCAGGATAATGTAGAAGGCTGTCCTCCTTGGAGGTTTCAATAAAAGATTTTTTGGTCCCCCACATGAGACCAGGGGAACAGAATGAACTAGTTACATGGTAAATGTTTCAGAAATCAATAAAACCTTAACCAAAAAAATGATTCTCTAAGGGTGGTGTTTAAGGCAATAGGGGCAAAGAGGGAGATATTGGTGCAAGGCACCTTTAAATCATAGCTCCTAAGACAACTATCCTGCTTTACTTTCAAGGAAGGAAAGATCTTCAGTCTTCCTGTCATTTCCCCAAACTCTGGAAAACATTTTCTTCATATGGAGCTTTGAGTAGAAAATCAAAGGTTGTTTTCTAATCTGAATAGTTATTGAAAAGGAGGGCTTTGATATTATTAATCTATTGAAGAGTTTTTTGGATTCCCTATCTCCAACTTACTTCTCTATAGATTAATTAAAGGTGTTTGAATTATTCACCACCATTTACATTCAGTAATTCTCTCCAACCTGACCTGACCACCTCTGAAAGGCTATATTATCAGGAAAGGGAAAAAGCCATAATATTGGGCAACTGCAATGATTTTGCAATTAGTATGACATGCTTTTCTACAGTGTCACATTGCCTATGAGCATGATAAAATATTGGGAATAAATCAGAGATAGAAGCATATGTGAAACAAACCATGCATTATGCATCATGTTATATACATCAGAATGCCTATTATCAGAAACACGAGGCTAGGAATCTTTGCATTACAGAAAACCCAAGAAATCAAACAGGTGATGTGGTAGATTATATAAATTGTATTAGTGGCCCCAGTTCTTCACCACTCCTGCTATCCACATCCTTGGCACATGACTTTATAATTCTTCCTATAAAAGAAGTAGAATCAATTTCCTTGCCCTCTAACATTGGATGTGGCCATATAGCTTGTTTGGTCAGAAGTGACAAGGTATCAGTTCTGAGCATGGGTTATAAGAGGCCTTGTATGTTTGGGCTTGCTCTGTTGCTCCCTGTCATCGTGATGAGGAGAGAATGCCCAGCCTGCAGGTCCCAGGAGGCAGATGAGAGACGTGTGGATCAGAGTCCCTACAGGCAACTCCCCTAACCAAGATGGGTCTGTATGGGTCAACCCCCTGCTGACCTACAAATGCCTGAGAAATTAACGCTGAAGGTTGAATGATGAATGTTTGGTGTTATCATGAAGCATGATTGTAGCCACAGTATACTGATATGGGTGGATATACATTCTTTGTTCCAAGATGACGTCAAATACTAGCCCTTATTTTAAAAAATAATAATAATTTTTATTTCGCCTTGAAATGTACCAAAAATAGAAAAACTAAAAACAAGGAATCCAGAAAGAAAGATGAAGAAAAATAAATGGCTCCTTGAATTGGCTTTCATTTCAAAGATAGCACAGAAAATCTCATTTCTGTCAGTGAAACTCTGGGACTATGGCTTGACACTTTTAATTAAAAAGACATTAAAAAATTAACCCAGAACTTGTCCCACTTGGCTGCAGGGCAGCTCAGAAAAGACTGCAGCTTTTGCTCTCAGAACTCTTAATATCTATGACCAGACCCATCTGCTTCTCCTCCTACTGGATAGATTGTGAACGTCAGTGCCTCCAGTGAGAAACTGTCCTGTCGAGGCTTAATTTCCTCAACACAGATAATGTAAAAGTGATCTGGCAGAATAAATTAGCGAATGATTCCAAAGCACAAATTTTTGATCTTCTGCCATATTCCTGACAGAAATCATAACAATCAAAATATTTTTCTCTACCAAGAATGCAAAGAGGCCTATTCAAGATGGCGTAGTCTAGTTTTATCCAAAAAAACACCTAATGAAGTATCGTGGGCATAACCTCTAGAGCAGTGTTCTAAAACACTAACATGCACACAAAACACCAGGAGATCTTATTTAACAGCAGATGCTGATTCAGTGTGTTGGGGGAGGTGTTCAACATTCTGAGAGTCTGAAAAGTTCCACCGCAAAGCTCCTGCTATTGGTCCAAAGACCACATTTTGAGTGGTAAGGCTCTAAGAGATTATTCTTTATCTATCAACAATCTCTATAAGTTATTCTGAACTTGAGTACTGATTTTCAGTAATAAGAGAGTATAACACAGTGAAAAAGAAAGTTCATGGTCAGTACAGATGGTTAAGGAGAAGGTCTTAATCTTACCTGTCCATACAACTAGTTATATATGCTTAGGCAATCTTAACACATCTCACGTGGCTTCCTTTTTTTTGGCCAATAAAATGAAAATAACCATTATGGCAAAGAAGTCAATCGATGTGAATGTCAATCCGTAATCTCAGTTCCCATCTTTTAATGCAGTAAAATTTCAATTAACATAATCTCACCTTCCCTAATAAACTGGCCTATTTCATATGTTTGAAGGGAAGTTTATTCTTATTCTATTTTTTGTTTGTTTGTTTGCTCTTTTGTTTTGTGACACAATGTTTTAATCATAAAGAGATCAGGAAATAAATCTTTCTAAAATGTTTAAGTGCTATTCATTCAATAAGATTTCATTAATGGCTTTTTTTTTTCCTGAACATTGTGATGTGGGCCTTGAAGTATACAAAGGCAAGGCTTTGCTTCCTGAAGGAAGCTACATTCTAGAAAGGATCAGATCACATTTTGTTTGGATGGTGTTATCTTTCTCTTGAATCTGTTTAATAAGATTTCCAGTATTTATTGAATATATTTTACTAATATTGTCCTTGTGCTTTAAAGAGGTATTGGGTTTTATAGAATCAAATAATTTTTTTTCCATAGAAAGGCATTTTAGAAGCTCTCCTTACCAGCTACTCTTTTGTATAGAAAACATTAAGTAACCTTCATACCTTTCAAACTGGATTCTTCCATATTTAAGAAGTCCTAAATATAAATCACTGGTAAAAAGTCTTTTGAACCTGCTAGGACAAAATACAGGCAAATGATATCACTAAACAATTCATAGTATATATTGTTTGGATGGAAGGAAAGTATTGAACTAATGGATTCTTGGAAGAGACTTCTTAATTCTTGAACTTCAGGCAAATCATTTATCACTAAATCTCAAACTATTCATCTATAAAATGAAAATGAGAATATATACTTCAAAGAGTTATATTTTTTGGCACATAGCAGTGCTCAATAAATGATGACAGCCATTTGTTTTTCCTTGTTCCTTTTTCTAACCCGCTTTTAGTAAAAGATCATTAAGAAAATATAGAAAAAGAGTTGGTTCAAAGGGTTTTATCTTACAGCCACCCTTGTAAACTCAAAGATGAATCTGGAGTTTTACTGTACCTGGAAATTTTATTACACTCAATCATCACCTTTTAGCTTTCCAGGACACTCCCTTCGTGGACCCCTCTACTTCCTCACAGAGATCATATATCCTAGATAAGCTATATACGTATATCCTAGATAAGCTTTGGTGCTACAAAAATTCAACCGTCTCCCCTCGTTTTGGAAAACCCCCACCTCCACTCTGTCCCCACTCCCAACTAGGCACAATCTTGGTGCCAGTAGCTGCCAAAACTGGTGATAAGCCCAACAGAATCTTTAACTGATAACAAAGCCTGAAGCTATGGAAAATCACATAGTTGGAGCGATCCTCAGAAAATAAATTCCAGACATGTGAAACCTAGACTCAGGGGTGGGATTTTTTTTTCCAGCTGTGAATGCCAACCCTAGGCTTCTGTTAAATTGGCAGAGTGTGTAATTCAATTATAAACACTCTTATTATATACCCACAGAATTGTATCCAGAATTGGGTGGACCAAAAGATAGTTAACCCATACGTAACCATTAAACATTGGTGTGAAAAGTCAAACAGAACATGGGAATTAGAGAATTTTTATGTTTCTGCCAGAATTGCTTTCCCTCATGGACATTTATTGAGCAACTGTGTTTCGGATACATAAGTAACCCTTATAATAACTCTATGAAGTAGGTGGAGTCTTCTCATGCCAGCTTACAGGTGAGAAAACTGGGGCTCCAGGTGGTTAAGTGAAAAACTTGCTCAATATCAGACAGCTGTGAAGTGGCAGTGTTGGCATTTATAGAACCTCTCTGACTTTCAGGCTAGTATACTAGTTATAAAACACAAAATTGTCTTTATAATGTCATATGGATGCATTAAGAAAGGGCTCATTTTCCCTCTAGAAAGTGAACTTCACTCTGGAATTGAAGAAATAGGGAAAACTGAAGAAGTGAAAACCTCCAGGCCATCTCAACTGGCCATCTAACACTTCTCCCTCCAAATCTTTTATGAACGTTGCTCAAGAAATATTCCCATTCTGTCAGGACACCCCTATCCAAAGTTTTGGGAAAATTCTGTGCTACTCAGAACTGGGAAACCAACATGGTTGGGTCAATGAAGAGAAAATTAGAGAGTGAAGATCCTGGAGAAATCTCAAGATGTGAAGCAAGAAAGTAGAGGACAATTGAGGTGGGAACAGCTCATGTGGGTCTATAAATACATGAAAGACATTTCCACATGAAGAAAAATTTGTTTTCTCAACAACAAAACCAGAAATTCCTCCAAAGAGACCTGTTTTGCTGGGGAAATAATCTGTGAAGATCTCTCCAGGGCAAGATTGGGAAGGGAAGATGCAGAGGTGGAGCCATAGGAGATGATCCCCAGGACATATAGAGAAAGAATGTGGAAGTCAGAGAAAAACAAGAACCTACAACATTAAGGAGAGGAAAATGCTGGATGGGAAAGCGGAGGGTGAAATCCAGTGTGCTTTCTGAGGTGACTACAGCCCATGACCTCAAAGTCTCCAATGGAGACTGCCCAAGGCATTGAAACTACTGAAGAGGTGGAATCATTGGCATGGTTGATGCAGTGGGCAAAGGAACATCTGACTTTGGGTCACATCCACAATATAAATTAGCAATTCAATTCTCCAGCACCATATGAGGAAAAGGATTCAGACTATACCATGAAGGAATGAGATCTTCAATTCCTCTGGAATTGTCAGCCTTTAAACCTCTCTCTCATGGCCCGTAGCCTTACACTGTCTTGGTAGCATGGCCCTATGCTCATCCTATGGCTCCTGATAGACAGTAAGTATCCTGCGGGCAAGATATGCTTTAGAGTAATCTTTATACATCCCTTGAGGTCTAGTAGAGAAAAAGCTCAATACAGTTTTATTTAATGAATAACTAAATAAATGAATGTTAGAGCATATTGGAAATCCAGGTTGCACTACTTCACAGCTGTGTGTTCTTCATGAGTTTTGAAACCTTTTTGAGTTTTCATTTCTCCAAGTGTGACATTTAGATAATAATACCCACTTCATGGGACTAAGATAAAGAGTAAATCAAATAACACACACAAAGCATTTGGCACAATACCTGGAATGTGGGAAGCACACATACCACAGATGTTAGCCAGTGTGTTCAAATTATAAAGCTTTCTTTAAGATCTTTTGAGTTTGATCTGAAGTCCGGTTCCACAGATTGTGAATCCAGAAATCTCATAATATTCCTGCCAGTCTCCAAGACTGGTTTTCTCCTGTCTCTAACTCCTCATTCTCTTATCTAGTCCTGCTACCTCAGAAGCATCCAGAATTAACTTGAGCATGAAGCAGGGTCCCTTCCACTTTCCCATCCTCACACACACACATACACCAGCAGTTAGACATTTTTGAGACAATTCGATATTTGAGAGCTGGGGGGAGGTCACTTTGCAGATCATGTAGCACCCCCACTATCATCCTGGTTCCATCCCTTTGCTTCTTTTTTCCAGTTGGGGAATAAGCAACAAATCTGTCCCGTTATTTAGCACAGAGCAAATCTATTCCCTTAGCACATAGCGGTAAAGCTTACATTCACACCCATTGGGTCCAGCCTTCTACTCTAAGTGCTTTTCTCAACAAATATAGTTGTTTTCCCCTACAGAATTCTGGTATGCTACAACTAACATAAAGGAGCTATAACCAAACTGTAATAAGCCTGTAATAAGTTCATCATGGTAGCCCCTGAGTCTTTTCCTTCTCTAGAGTTCTTTAAAAGTAGATGCTGGTTAATGTGTGTGCACAGAAGGGAGTATGAGATTCTCAACTTTTCAGCTGGCCTCACAATATAAGATTGTGAATTAATAATGGGGGTTTTGCATAAGTGATCTCAGATAGAAGTAGTTGGATTCACCAAAGCTCAGAAAACTTGGGATAGCTAATCAGCAACAAAGACAAGAAATTGGGTCTCTTGACCCCTAGTTCTATGTTCTTTCCACTAAATACTACACTATACCCCACATCCTTTCTCACCCAAATACACCTCTGCAGACCTCTGATTAGAGACCAGAACGTGCCCTCCTTGCTGAATGAGACTGACCTCAGAGTTCTAATTCGATTATTACTATTTTAGTTCTTCCAGAAAAAAAAAAAAAAAAGACATGCTTTTCTTTTAAAATGGTGCAGTGCTTGGAAACATCCCCAAGACAGTTCTTTCCTTTTTTTTTTTTTCAAAAATAAATCTCAGGGTCTGGTTTTGTTTGTTTGCTTGCTTGTTTTTGGTGAGGTTGCTCTTCAAAAGGAACCAATGCCCTTGGGTTGTGCAGCCATCTGCCACGACACGCTCAAGTATTGTGGTTAAAAAGATCTGGCCACCCTGCCTTTGATATAGAAGAACCGCATGGGCTTGAGTCATACTCTGTGGAGAGAACACAGCTAATTATGGGATGTGCTGGGCCCAGGGAAGATGTTAACTGCTACATAATTACAACTGCTATCCAAGGGGACGGAGGCATGGCAATCCAGTTAATACAAAGAAGTCAACATAAAATACTAAATTTTAAGTCCTAAACTTCTGCAAAAAAGGTCTATTCTTGAGCTCTTTTTCCCCATGAGTTCCCAAACATCACATATTATATATATCATCAGGGATATCCATGATCCTGCAGGACTTTTTGGCATTAAGTAAAACATTGTTTTAACCATGTGGGTTATCGATTATTTGAATGAAGATGAAAGGACAGCACTTGTCCAGGAGACACAAGACTTGGTTCTAGCCTCAGTAATCTAATTAAAAAGCCAAGTGACCTTGTGTAAGTCACTTAATTGGGGGGGGGAGGCGTGTTAGAGGGAGGGGAGTTGAGAGAGTCTGAAGTTTCTCTCCAAGACAAATAACCAAAATAGGTATAGTCCATTTCACAAGTTATTGATCATCAAGTTCATAGTAGGAAAGCATTCGGAATTCAAAGGCAAATAAGCTGTAGTCTTACAGCCAATTTCACATAGTTATTTCACTTTCTCTGAATGTCCTGTAATTTAAGAAAGGTCACATCAATAATAGAAACCTACCCTTTTGACATTTTCTTTACTTTTTTTTTGTATTTCACATCAAATTCTGATCAAGGAAAGTAACTTCTCATGATCATATGAATGGTGGGAGGACAAAAATAGATCTTTTCCTAAGATATTTCATGACCACACTCTATGATACTTAGACTACATTTTGCAATATTCCATTTGTAGGACATGAGGTTAAAACCTGAGAACAGACAAGAAAGGAGAGGATGCTTAAAAGGCTCTAGTATAACACTTAGTTTTAGGAAAACACAAACGTGTGTGTGTGCATGACTGTGTGAATGCAAGTTGTGGTACGGTCATGCAGGGTAGTGTGGTATAACACAGTGGTGGTTCTCAACCTGGGGTTTGAATCAGAATCCTCTATGGGGCCCATTTCATCCTTAAAGGTTTTAATTCAGTGCACATATTTGAGATATAATTCGCACACCGTAAAATTCATTCTTCTAAAGTGTACAATTCGGTGGTTTTTAGTGTATTTACACAGTTGTGCAATCATCACCACTATGTAGTTTCAGAACATTTTCAAAACCCAAAAAGAAACCCCACTACCTCAGGACAATTACCAGTCACTCCCCAGCTCCTGGAACCACTAATCTACTTTTGGTTTCCATGGATTTGCCTATAATTTCATATAAGTGCAATTATACACAACTTGGCCTTTTGTGACTGGCTTCTTTCATTTAGCAAAATGTATTCAAGGGGCATTTATATTATAGCATGTATCAGCACTCCATTCTTTTTTAATGCTAAATAATATTCCATTGTATATATACACATATATACATATACATGTACATATACATATATATATATACTGCATTTTGTTTACCATTCATCAATTGATGTCTGGATATTTAGGGTGTTTCCACTTGTTGACTATTATGAAGAATGTTGCTGTGAACATTCACATGTAGGTCTTCTGTGGATATATGTTTTCAATTCTTTAGGGTATATACTTAGTGAAATTGATGGATCATAAGATAACTCTGTTTAACATTTTGAGGAACTGCCAAACTCTTTTCCAAAGGTGCTGCACCATTTAACATTCCCCCCAGCAATTTATGAGAATTCCAGTTTCTCCATATCCCTGCTAACACTTGTTATTCTCTGACTTTTCTATTATTGTCTCTCTAGTGGATGTGACATGGAATGTCAGTATGGTTTTGTTCTGTATTTTTCTGATCACTAAGGATGTTGAACACTTTTTCATCTGCTTATTGGCCATTTGTGTATCTTTAGAGAAATGTCTATTCAAATACTTTGCCCATTTTTAAATTGGGTTGTTTGTCTTATTATCGAGTTGTAATAGTTCTTTATACTGTATGTGTACAAGTCCATTATCATATATATGATTTGCAAATATTTTCTCCCATTCTGTAGGTTGTCTTTTTACTTTCTTGATGGTGTCTTTGAAGGACAGTTTTTTATTTTAGTGAAGTACAATTTATCTATTTTTCTTTTTTCTGCTTGTACTTTTGGTATCATATCTAAGAAACCATTGGTTAATCATAAGTCACAAAGATTTACAACTATGTTTTCTTCTAAGATATTTATGGTTTTATCTCCTTCAAACAGGTGTTTGATCTATTTTGAGTTCCTTTTTTGTATAGAGATCCACCTTCATTTTTTTTGAATGTGTATATCCAGTTACTCCAGCACCATTTGTTGAATAGACTCTTTTTCTCCTACTGAATTGCCTTGGCATCCTTGTCGAAAACCAATTGACTACAAACACAAACGTTTATTTATGGGTCTTCAAAGCTATACCATTCACCTGTATGTCCTTCCTTATGCCAGTACCACTATATGTTCACGGCTGAATATCCTGACATTTATTTATTTTTCTTCTCCCTGTATTTTCCTCTTAAGCAACCCTTTCCATCTTTGCCAGGAAAAACTCTACTTATCCTTCAGGTCTCAAAATAAAGGTCACCTACCTCCTCAGGAAAGCCTTCTGTGATAGTCTCACTTAGGTCAGACCTTTCTATAACTCTCAGAATCCCTTTCTTCTTTCAGCGGGCACCTCACCTGTGCAATAATAACATATTCAACATCTTTCTCCCCAACCAGGCATAAATTTCAGGAAGACAGGGACCACATCTCTCTGTTCACAGTGGCATCCTCAGTATCGGGCTCTCAAACACCGATTGGCCAGGAATATGTCCTCCCCTCTTCGCTGCTTCTCAAATGCGGTCTCTCCCTCATGCTTCTGCCTTCAGGGATCTTCCACCCAGCCTGAGTAGCCCTAATCTGAGTTCCAAAGCCTCTGCAAACACTTCTTCCATTGTGTTGTCCATGAGATAGTCAGATTACTAATTCAATATTTCAAATTCAGTATTTGAATTGTCAGTGAAACAAGGGTGGCAATCATGCTTTTTGTCTCTATGTCAGTAGTACCCAACATGATGCCAGCACACAGCAGGTGCTCAGGTGTTTCACGCAACTGAAATGCTACATATCTCTCAGGTGCTGCTCCAGTTTCATTCCTCCAAAGATTCTTTCCCATCCAGTCTGCAATTTTTTTTATGTCCTAACCCCTCCAGTGATTATTATCTGCACTGTTCAATTACTATCATCACTTGCTACCTGCTCGTGTTTATTCTTGTCCCTCTGCTAAATTGGAAGTGACCTGAGGATGCCAGTGGTATGCTGGAAAATGTTTACTAAAAAGTTCTTTGGGAAACAAAAGGCCCCAGTTTGAAATATTTGACCATTTCCATGGGGTAAATACTCCCTTCATGGCCAATTTCAAACTACCAATGTGATGTCAACTGGCTCACAAAATTCAATATTTGACAGTCGGCTCCTGTGAGCCAGTACAGATTGGCTCACACACACCACTAGGCTTGTACATTTCTTACAGTAATTAACACAAGATGGGACACAAAGCAGATACCCAACAGTATTTAAAATATTTTAGAAATTATATTGAAGAGTTATCTGCTATGAATCAGGATCTCTGCCAGGTGGTTTATGTGCATCAACGTATTTTAATATGTAAATCAACTCTTCAAGGCTGATAGTTTTCTCTTTTGTAACCTGGAGATGATACTGAGGTTCAAAGAGATGCAGTAGCATGTCAGGGTTACCAAATAAGTGGCAATGCTAGGGCTAAAATTCTCGTCTAATTTCAAAGACCGAGCTCTTTTCATACTAATGAGTTGTTATAATTCCAAAGGACTGAAACTGAAACATGAGATGCACGTCTAATATAGTGAAGCTTATCAAACTCTGAAGGCAAGAATAGTCTTTTCTCTTAGGCATTATTTAATAGACTTTGTCCCCATTAAGCCAAAATTATTTGAAAATGGGGATGACTAAATCAATAACTATGGTAAATTATGTCCAATGGATTCAGGGTCTTCAAGAAATAAACACATAAATTACTTTAAAAAAAGGAAAAGAAGTAGCAGATCTAAAAGGAGTAGGTGTTTTGGCATAGATGGAAGTAAAATCATCTTATTCCCCCTTTTTCTTCCATTATATTTTGTTTTCTTATGAGCCAGACTATGTTTAAGGATTTTAAATCACATATGCATCTATGTTTACACACAGTCCAAACTAAATTTAGTCATTCCAAATGATGCTGGGTGTGTGTAAATTGAATATCTAGGTTGAATGACTTCTCATATTACTATTTTGAGGCAGACACTACGGCAGTGTAAATATCAAGAAATCACTAGAAGGAATGGGAGAGATAGCAGAAAACTTTGGTGACTCTAGAAATCCCCACCATTTTTGTGTGTGTGTTGGTCCAAAGACAGGGTTGGGGATCAAATCATGTCCCCACAAAAGGCACACTCAGGTCCTAACCTGTAGTCCTGTGGGTATGAACCCACTGGACCTTTGAAGATGTTATCAGTTAAGTTGTGCCCAGACCAAATGAGGTGGGCCTTAATTCAATATAGCTAAAGTCCTTGTATCAAAAGAATTTGGACATGGAAGGAAAAGCTATGGGGAGCAGCCAGAACCTGGAAATCTATGGAACCCACAAGAGAAAGGAGAAGATGCTGCCATGTGCGTTGTCATGTGGTGGAAAAGCCAAGGAACCCCAAAGATTGCCGGCCAGCCAGAAGATATTGACCCCAGGAGGAATCAAGCCTTCTGGCCTCTGAAATCATGAGCCAATAAATTCACGTTGTTAGGTCAACCTATTGTATGGTATTTGATTTATCAGGTAGGAAACTAAAACAGACAGAACTGGAAAGTGACGAGTTTAAAAAAAAACTATTTATATTGGATTCAATTATTTTACTACATCTTATGACCTATTACTACATAAATGCACATTCATGTTTCTAGTGATCACTGGCATATAGAAGATGATAAATACTTTTAAAATAAATGAGTCAATGAATAGCATGGAGTTTTTCAGCTGGAATAAATTGAAACCTAATACTCATTAGTAAGAAGTGGAGATACTTCTTCTGCCTTTCAAAGTAAGGTATTTCGATGATGATAAGCCAACCAAGTCTGGAAAGGAGTAATCCTCTTTATAAACCTTTATATTAGTCTAGATATCTCTCCCAGTAACCTGGACATCATAAATGACAATATTGGTTGAATTGAACAGCCCCACATCACTTACAGATTGACAATCAAACTCGAGAAAATTCCATTAATTTAATGTTATCTTATAGCCATAGAAATTGTTTTTTAAATATTTGGAAGATTTTTCATATATATATTTTATCATCTGATTGACAAATAAATTCTATGATATTAATAGGTTGTATTACTACTCCATTTTACCAGTGAATAAATATGAGATTCAAAATGTAAATGATTTTCTAAGATCACACAACTAGTTAATGATAGAATCAAGATTAGAACTCAGATCTCCTAAATTCTGGTTCTTGTTGGTCAAACCTATCTTTCTAATGGATAAGATTCTGCTGGAACAGATAAGGTTCGAGAGCAAGGGCTTCATTGGCATAATAACAAAGCCCACATTATTTTGCCAAATACCTTGCTCTAGAGCCATCACCAATTATACTTGCAGTTTTAATCTGTGGTATCAAAGCCAGTCTCCTTCACATAGTTGGCTATACTGTATCCCTGAGTTTCCTTTAGAAGACCCAAAAGTATAAAACCCACAGAGCTAGCTTCTTTCAACCAGTAGGAATTATTTCAAAATCTCCAAGTTAAATGTCAACTGCACTTCCAATTAAGTATCTCATGAACATTTCTAGCTTTAAAGAACCCAATATTCTTACTCTTAGTAGGCAACTTCATTTATGTTCTTGATGAGAAATTTCATCTTTTTCTGTCTTTATTTTTCTCCTAATTCAACATTTTAACTAACTGTTGGGGAAACTGTTGGGATTTGGGGAAATCTTATGGGGGATCAGGAATCACTGTAAGTCAGTATATGAGAAAGAAAGAAAAGACAAGTATCCTCCAGAAGCCCTCAGTCTAGGCCCACGTTGTTTTTTAAGGGCCCTTTGCATTTTGAAATTAATTCATCCAGCTCTTTGACACTTCAGTATGTGGATTTGGTGAAGGGAGCCTCCAACTCTGAATTCACCCAAAACAGCAGACATCCAACCACTTTGTTTTCTTTTAAAATATTCCTGATATTAGCAAACTTTTAGTTTGGCTTGAACCACTAAAACTCTCCTTCCTACCCTCAATAAGTGTCCCTGGGCAAGAGCTCCAACTGGATAATTTGATAAATGGCTTCAATCTGAACAGGGCCTTCAAGCAGCCTGACAAGAGGGGGGCCTCAGTGAGCCAGGCATCAGCGCTGGAGCACTACAGTTACTCTCAGTCTTCATTCTAGAAAATCCTACTGGAAATCGATTTAAATTTGTTCCGTTTCTGGGAAGTCAGATGGAATTTCATGCTGTTTTACAAAGGCATTAATGCCCAAAACCCAGGCCTATGCTATACAAATAAGAAAAATTTTAAGCCACTTTCCAAAGGACAGGAACTAGCCGATTAGTCTGTGGAATTTCTTGGTAGGTGATAAAGGAATGCCATCCAATGAGTTTTCTTTAGTTTTCACAAACCCCTCTCCCTTCTAATAATTAAAAGGGATTTGTATACATTGGCCATGTGTCCTCTAGTACAGCTGATTTGTAGTTAAACGTATATAAGTGGCAGTTATAATATCAAAAAATATATAATAAAACTCTTTCTGGCAAATCTACCCCTTATAGTCCAGTGAATCTTTCCCTCTCTGTTGGTATCCGAGGATGCATGAGAGATGGGGTGAGCTAGGGTTAAAGGGAGGCAGAAAGGGGAAATTCATTGAAGATGAAGACATCTTTCTCCTACTTAATTTTTCCTTGGGTCAGAATTATATTCTGTTCAGAATTAATTGGTCTTGTCTTATTTTATACACACACACACACACACACACACATATATATATATACACACACATATATACATATATTTTTGCTAAAATAGAGAGCTCCAATGCTGTTTGAAAATAAGGATATTCTCTAGGAAGAAAATAAGTAACACACACACACACACACACACACACTCCATAGAGTAGCACAGCCAGTCCAATTGAAGCAAACAAATTTGAGAGACTGCATCCCCTCAGAGAGGCCTTGCACTTGCATTTCAGAAGAAATGCAGCAATAGATACACACTAGCTAAAGTCCAACTCAGCCCATTTCCTAGACCTCTAGAGATGTTCAAATCAACTTCTTAGTTCTGAAGCACAACATACCATGTCCCTTTACCAATATATTTATTTCACAAAATAGATTATTTTTTTGTTAGTCATGGACTCAGCATACATCAAGTGATGAATTGTAAAGATAATTCTTTTCAGCATACAAAAAATCCAATTCTGGAGTAACAGCTTTCATATTTATTTTATAAACAGAAGTTTGACATTGACTTAAGACCACATCAACCAAGCATCCTTCTCCCTGTCTAAAGTGAATAATTCTCTCTGCTGAGCCCACATGGTCTTCACAGCACTTTGAATACAGCTACCAATGAGTTTGTGCAAACTCAGGCTTTGTACTGGAGTTATGCAATCCAGGATTCATATTAAAAATTATTTTAGAAATATTAAAAGATGGAATAAAAAAATTTTTAGAGGATTGGTTCTCAACCAGGAGTGACTTTTGCCCAATGAACATTTGGCAATGTCTAGAAATATTTTTGTTTGTCACAAAGGTAGTGCTTCTCACATCTAGTGGGTAGAGGCCAGGGATGTTGTTAAACATCCCACAATTCACAGGACAGATTCATATAGCAAAAAATTATCCAGCCCCAATGTCAATAGCACCAAGGTTAAGAAACCCTATTTTAGAGAGAGATCCAGCTTCAAAGCAACTGAGGCTCCAGACTAAAGTTTTGACTGGTCTCAAACTGGTCCAGGGTGTTAGAGTCGGGCAAGAGAGGAAGAAAAGAGGGCAGAAAGCCATGTGCCACAAAATGTGGCCATCTTAAAATCTTGAGTTAAGTTAGTAATCAGAAAAAGCTTTGAAGAAAACACCAACAGGTACAGAGTATAACTTTCTAGTTGATACCTGGGGAAATAAGAACAGAGAAGATTGCTGGAGGAGACAGAAAGTGTGAAGGAAGGAATGACAGATATCTGTGTTGTATTTCCCCAATTTAGGGATCTAGGAGATGCTGTTCCTGTAACTCATACTTGCATGTCCTTGTATCTCAAGAAGAATAATGGTCTCTTACCAAGTCTACTAATTACTTAGTAGATGATTACTTGATGCTCCAGAGAAGAGATATACTACTAGAGGCTATGAAAATTCTCACTTACAAGGATTGGGTGATGAGTATTAGATTCAGGAAAATGCAAGATAAACTTAAAAAAGACTAAAATTATGACATTATATGGGACAACACAAGCTCATTTGCTTGGTCCAATTCTGGAGAGCTTTGAGTGAGTCCCCTAAGAGAGCTTCTCTTTCAAAGACTTATGTGCTATCCAATTAATGTAGTAGAAAACTCAATGGGAACATGCTCTCTAAGGGCTGTTGACCAAACTACTGCAAAATGGCCTTTTAATGGTGGACCCAGCAACTGGCTGGAAACAGTGAAGACGTGGGAGGCACTAAATCACTGACAGATAATGCAATGATTTTCTGCCTCCACCGCTGCTGCTGAGGGCCAGTTTCCCTAAGGGGCTGTCACCATTTGTCAACAGTTGGGAGCCATAGCAGTAGCCACCATTACAGTGTGATCCCATTGGTGGGAGCTACTCCTGAAAACAGCAGTAGCATTTTCAGGCTGGGGGAACCATATTGTTTGGAGTTCTGGATCTCTCTATATCCCCAACATGAATCAACTTGTAACCTTTAGAGAGAAGGGAGAGGTGTTGATATATCAGTAAGGATTGAACTCAATTATTGTATCAAAAAGCTGAGGACAATGGATTGTCCAAATAGGAGTTGTTTTTTTTTCCTCAGGTAATAGGATCAGGGCTGATGCTCTGCTTGAGAAAGTCCTCAGATACCAAGAGTTTTTCTAGCTTTCTTAGCAGCATGTTCCTGCTGCCATCTTCCTGCCTAGAACCTAAGTTTTGTCTTTCGTCCCATCTTTCTGCTTAAAGCTCAAATGGGATTAAAGCAAACCATCTTATCTGGGAATGAGAGAGCCAAAGGTTGAGAATATCTCTTTGAGAAAACAAAACAAAATTAAAAAACAAGCAAAAAAATATATATAGCTCTTCCAGAAGCTCCATCCAAAAGATTTCTGCTTACCTCTTGCTGACCAGAACTGGGTCTTATGGCCAGACCAGGCCTAGATACAGGGACTTTTGTGGAAGAAAGTGTTTTTACCTGAGTACATTGCTGCCCTGATATAAAAAAAAAATGAAAAAATAAAAATAAATAAAAATCTTTAAAAACAGAGGTTCTATTAATTGGACAGAGAGACTGTCAGACCAACAATAAAACAGGGACCTCAGTCCTACAGTCACAAGGAACTTCATTCTGGCCACAACCTGAATGAGCCTGGCAGAGGACTCGAGCTCCAGATCAGAATGCAGCCCAGTCAACACCTTCATCTCAGCCTTCAGAGACTCAGAGCAGAGACCCCCGTTACACTGTGCCCGGACTGTGGACTAACAGAACTGCGAGATAATAAATGGGTGCTGATTTAAGCTACTAGTTTTGTGGCAATTTGTTTCACATCAACAGAAAACTCATAAAAATACCATGCAGCTGTTAATAAGAAAGAGAGGATCTATATGTTAAAAGGAAGAGGACAGAACTAAAAGATATTGGTAAATGAACCAATAACAAAACAGTATAGAAGAAAAGAAGGGCTTTCAATTTTTACTTTATATAATTTTTCACTGTTCATTTTTTATGATAAGTGAAACATCATAAATATTTTTTAAAGTACATTTAACAAAGTAATATCTATTTGGTGGTATGCTATCTGCTAAGTGCTTAAAAATAACATAGATGGCTGGGCATCTTCAACAATATTATATTTTATGTTAATCTTACATCCAGGAAATGCATTTATAATCTTCAAACTTCCCAGATTGGCCTCCAAATACATACAACTTTTCTCCCTAGGAAATGTAGTTACTTCTGTAGCAAATGCCACCTACCTAAACAACATAAAAGGTTTGACAGGATAAGTGGAGAGCTTAACACAGAGGTAAAGTTACACAGAAGAAATCTGGCCTTGGAGGGCCCTACCAACTACTTTCACTAGAAATGCTGGAGGAGATACAGCATGGAGAGGGACCAAACTTTTTTCAAAGATACTCCCTCATTTCAATGAAAGACCGAAACTCCATGTAGACAACTTTCAGGGCCAGCCTTCTGTTTTGTACCTTAAATTGTGCTTCTTTTCCCTCTAAAATCAAGTCAATAATTTACAAAACATGAATTAAAAACAGGTTTTACATTAGTCTTCCAGTGAAAATGAATACTATCTTCAACTGAAAATGCACTTGCTCAGGGCCACATACAAAGTCATATATTTACTAAAGCTGAGGATAAAGCCATCATCAAGGAAACATTGTTGCTTCAGCCATGGAGGGAATTATATCCTCACCAATAAATGACTATAATATTCTTCTCTCTGCTGTTTGTTAAAGGTTCATGCAGTTCTAACTTCTACAGCCATGTTTCTCTACCTAATTATATAGTGCAACCTACATTTGAAAGCCTGGTTCAATTTTATCATAGTTTCCCCCAGACAAAACAAAAATATTGGCTTGACTTATCCACTGAATAAAAATGACTACTTTTTCTTATTCAATTGATACCAGTGTTTGATTAGAACATTAAGATGATGAGGGCGATTCCTGTCTGGCAGAGCAGAGAGCAAGAGATCTTAGTCTCAGAGGATCTCCATGTACCCTCTTCAACACAGGGCTGACCATGGGAAGAAAAACTATTTCTTGAATCACTGGAAGGACATCATTCTTCAGTCCCACTAACCGTGCACACCTGCTCCCAACCACTACTTAAAGTCACTGAAGCCTGTCTGGTTTGGCTTCTCCTTTCCTCCTAAACCCAAGGACAAAGTCTATCTAAGGATAGCACATGTTTTCACTTCTGACAGGTAGTACTCCTGCAGACCCTTCTGGAACACTAGCACGGTGCGCTCTCAGACCTTCTTTCAAAGGGGTACTCCACTTACATGTGTTACAATGTATTGAATTCCCTGTAGCATAGTGTGCTCTCAGATCTTCTTTCAATAATAATTTCAATAATGTATTGAGTTCCCAGTAGCATAATTATTAAGATCTGTGGATATGAAGTCGGACTACTGGGGTAAATCTCAGCTCTGCCAGTTAACCTGTGTGTCCTTGAGCACATTACTTAACCTCCTTCAGCATCAGTTTCCTTACTTGTAAAATGGGAAAAATAAGTAAAAGTACTCACAGGTTGCTATGATCTTTAAATAGGCTAGCATGAGGTTTGGCATGTAGAAGGTACTACAACAACAACAACAACAACAACAACAAAAACCATTAGCTGTAATAACTAGTATTCTCAAATCTACCTGAACATTCCTTCCCTGGCCAGACCAATTTAGCAAAATACATTACACAAGTTCCCACAAGGCCAAGGTGCTGCTTGAAGGTTTCTCAGTCCATAAACAAGGCAGTGAACTGGGGAAGTTCTACCCTGAGGCCGAGCCATATCTGCCACCACCTTCTGTTTCATTTTTCCAGGGCCCAGACAAAAAGGATACAAGTTCCATGGCTCCATGCCTTTCTGTGCACACCTCCCTTCTAAAACCAGGCCCTCTGTATTTGTAATTGTGTAGGTAACCCTTCTTGGTGTGTGAACTTGAAGGTGAGACTAAGTTTCCTTCAACTTTGCATTTCTTAGAGTGATTTTCTTTGTACTGTATCTGGGAAATAGTTAATGCTAAATAAATAAAGAATGAATGAATGGTAGTTTATTTATAAGTAAGACAATTGAATCATTGTCAGGTAAAAGAGAATCTATCTTGTTATTTCTCAAACCTCTGTGGGATCTCTTGGACCCACCTGTGAAGGGGGTTCTTGTTCTTGGTTATCAATGCCCTCGGGGTGCCTTAGCTTCCCTCCACCCCATGCTTTGGACTCCTTCCCCCCATCTGTCTGTATCAGAACCCTACTCTCTCTGCCAAGTGGCAAATCAGGTGTGAATGTATTAATCAGACAGACCCTAAAACAAGTTATTAATAAATCTACATAATAGAAAATCTATAAACCTTAATCCAGGAGAAACTTCTCCTCTGCAAAGAGCTTACTAGGGGTTGCTTTAAGGGGACAACTTCAGGTTCTGGGTCAGGTTCTGCACCAGGTCTATCTGATGTTCTTTCTCCTTGGCATCCTAAGGGTCTCTCTGGGTGGTGTCTGAGAAATGCTGTTGTGCTTGTAAGATCTGAGTAAGTCTGGCCACCCAGTTACTGCTACATTAATTCTGGCTTCCCTCTTTGGTTTTCCCAGGGCCACTCTTGAAAGAAACAGAATTAACACAGAAGGCTTTGTGAGAATAGCTGCTGCAGTGTTTGCAGAACTTTATCAGAGAAACCAGCAATAGCAGAGGGGTTATCTAGTTCCTTTCCAGAGGTCAGCAGCAGTTCTGCTCCAAAACAATCGAATGTTTGATTTCTTTGGATGTCCACACGTAACCTCTATAGACAGCCAATGGGTAACCACAGCCAAAGGCTGGTACTTTCCCTCTCCGTTGAAACTTCTGGCTAAATGAATCACAGTAGCTTTATGTGAAAGTGAGGGGGAAACCCACCAACAACTAGTCAAGAAACTTTCAAGTATAACTGAGGAAGTGAGTGGGAAAAAAGGCAGAAAGCCTAGCATATCAATTGCTTTTCAGACGGTATCTTCTTTGTGCCCCTAATTACCTACAAGTTTCCTGTACTGGAGCATGTATCACACTGTATTGCTGGACTTGATTATCTTATTGCATACCTGACTGAGGACAAAATCTCACATGGCAAGGTGAGCCAGACTGCCTGGGTCCGAGTCCAGCACCTGCCATGTATATCTCTATAGCCTTGGGCTAGTTGTATTCCATCTTTCTGGGATTCATCTTCAATTTTGTAAACAGGGGCAATAATATTATATTCCTCATAGGGTTGTTGCTGGTATTGCATTGCATTAAATCATCCATCTGAAACCCTTTACAAAGGGCCAGGCACATATTATCCCTCTGATCCAAGGAACTAATTACTGCCTATGTTGATAACTGCTGTCCTTCAAGCACAAGGTCCAGTGTATAGAATTTTTCAATATAGATACAATTTAATAAATCAATCCAAGCATTGATCCATAGATGAATAAATTAAATGGTCAGGAACAATTGTATCTGCATATCAATGTATTTACCTCTGTCTCCCTTACTACACAATTCTACTTATTCATTTTATGATATATGAAATCTTTGTGGCAACTAAATAGGGATAATAGAAACCTAAAATATGTCAAGGAAGTTGTTTCTTTATTCAAAAAAGAATAAAGAAACAGACAATGTTTTGAAAGAGATATTGTTTTCCAGATACTATGCAAAAAACTAAGAAAATGACCAAAAAAAGATTAAAATCCTATATTATTTCATTGATAATAATAGTTTAAATTTATTACCATATACTAGGCATTGTGTTAGACTCTTTATGTATATTAGCTCATTTTATCCTTACAAAACCCAGAAAGGTGATTATTATGCCCATTCTAGAGAGAAGAAAACTGAATTCAACAAGATTCAGTAACTTGCCCAAAGCTTTTCAGCTGGAATGTTCCAGAGCTGAAACCCCCTCTGTATTTCTAAAGCCTGTTTGTTCTCTTTCCAATCTCTCACTATCAGTCTTTCAACAACTCACAATAATGTCAAGGAGAATGAAATAAGTATTCTATTGGAGGTATAAGTAAATTATTGTGGAAGGACATTGGAGGATTAGGGATTGCTTTGTTCATGGCATTTAAAATAAGCTATCCAGGATAAGTGGGATTAGAGGGGGCGAGGAGGAAGAAAAAGAAGAAGGGGCTCCAGGAAGTGAAAACACATTAGCAAAAGGTCCAGTAATGCCCTCTTGCAGGAGCAAGTAACTGGGTGCAGGAAGGTTGAAAATAGGGGTGAACTGTGTATAAGTAGGAGCGGAATTCCCACAGGTTTGGAAAACAAATGTTCTTTAAAGTACAGACATAATCTCCTTATGGTCTCCCTGTGTCTTCACAAACCTTTTTACATACCTAAAGACAAGGAAAACGAAAGCCAAACCTGAGTTTTAAGGAGCCATCACAATTCCTATTTGAGCAGGTCTGACTTGATGTTTATCAATACCACAATAAAAGATGAGTAGCTGATGCCTAAACAATCACAGTCATTCACTCTTTCCACTCATTTTATCCCAGAAGCACATCCTGCAAAAAGCAAACCAGCAAACATTCTTATAAAGAAGGCAGTCTGTTGAGACAGAGAGAGAGAGAGACAGAGAGACAGAGAGAGAGAGATTGCTCTATTAGTGGCTCACAAGCAGGCGTTTTAAAATCAATATAGGGCTTAGAAAATAGCAGGTCTGGGCATGAATATACATGCAGGATTTTAGAGAAATGTGGACCTTCAAGATGGTCTATTTCCCCCAGTGGTAGAGATGACAGACTTGGGAAGGGGGAACCTGCACTAGAACCCAGTGCTCCTGTTGCCCCAACACCCTTACCACTTCATTTAGTTGTTCTGAAAGTGGTGGCAGCTGCCTCTAGAATACAGCCTGTTTGCCACTAAAGGGAAGGCTTTTTTTGGCTGCAGCAAAAGGAAAGTGGGAAGATAAAACAAACTTTAATTCATCTGTTCTTACTCACAGGCTTCCCATCAAGGATGGGTTTTATCCTTATTTAGAATCAATACTAAGTAAAGAAAGTATAAATATACCAATTGAAAACCTCTTTCTCTGGAAGCCATGCGGCCACAGTAAATTGCCTGAGGTTTAGAGACACCATGCATTTCCCCCAGTCCTTATTCTGAAGCCCTCAAGTGTTAAACCCAATCATTTCTTGGGACCCTTGATAGAACAGCACGTAGGATCTGTTAAACGATTTGTGCGCCGTTCTGGGACAGAGCTAGGTAAAACCCTTAAGGACAGATTTTTTGATCCCTAATTGTTTGTGGTGAATATTTCTCCCCAAGAGGTGAGATCAGCTATATTGCAGTTGAACGTTATTATGTCTGGCAATAATGAGTGGATTAAGGTGCGAGTGAGGAGTTTCTCCGGGGCGTTCTCCATAGCTCAGCTTGGTGAAGGGATTCAAATCACACGGTGCCCCAAGGGGCTCTATACCACCCTAAGAAGTGGCACAGACTCTGGGTCTGGTGGCCTTGATCCCCTCACCATCATTCACACTCACCAGCACTGTAACCCAAGGGAAAGCCAAACCCAAAGAAGGTCAGATTCTGCTTGTGTAAAACAGGAGAATTAAACTGGTGTGTCTTCTTAGGATCTTTCTAGTGCTAATCTCCATTTTGGGGGGCTGCCCGAAGTAAACACAAAATGAGCCACAGGGTAAGGGCTTAGGGCTGAGTAGTCTAAGAAAAGGAAAGGAGAATGCAAAGGAGAATGCAATGGAACGAATGTAAAGGATTTATGCCTGGATGTGTTTCCTGCCTTCTAGGAAACCTGAACTTTTTGGGCCATGCAGTCTCTGGGTCAATGTGTCTCAAGTCGGGATCACTGTGTTGAGAACCATAGGGTTGGATTTATTTTAATAGAAGGGAAAACCGAAACAGCCCCAGGGAGATGAGCCCAGGTCACTGGCCACCCTCTGGGCACTTTTCTACTACTTTATGCTACCTGGACATTTTCTTCAAGACCTAAAAGGAAGGAGAACATCAAATGAAAGACAGTGGACTTGGGAAACTAAACCATTGTTTCCAACCTATTCTTTAGAGAACACTAGCACCAGAAGATGTCTCAAATAAAAACATTTTCAAGGTCCAACAACTGTGGGAAACCAGAAAATTCTCTCTTGGAATTTCAAAACTAGCATACAAAGGCTCTGAACGTGCTATGTAAAGATACCTGTATACGTTTTCTGAAACTGACATTTCCTAACTTATTTCACCAAGGAAGACACACTTTATACAAACCATCTACTATCATTATATCTGGTTTGTGAATATATAGAAATGATCACTCCTGTAGACATACAGAAAGATTATTTTACCTGAACTGTAAAGTGACCATCTTGCAACTACTTTTCCTAACTACCTTCATTCAGTACAGAGTCAGTTTTCAGTACAGTTTTTGACCACCCAGCCTCAGCTGTTTCCTCATTCTCACCCTGTATAGCCCCCAAATGACCTGGCTTAATACTATATGTCATGGATACTCAAACACTTGTGATTGATCTGTAGCTGGCCAATAAAAAATTTTTAGTACTTTTTCTTGTGATGACAAAAGCATGAATCGAATTCCCAAGTTGGTCACTTCCACGTGGTGTCATCGACTTCCACTGCCCATGGTTTTGTGGGATACTAGCCACTGATGTGCTCCCAGCCCTTCATGTGCCAGTGAGGGGAGTGCAGCAAATCTAGCCTTCATTTAAATATAAACCCAGGGTAAAAGGAAGCCACAAGAATCCTCTGTCAAAGCCAGTACACACACAAATCAGGGTCAGGAGTTAAAGGCACATGGCCATCTGCCCAGTGACCTATTGCTACCCTTTGGGGCTGGTTTGGTTCCAGATTAACCCTGGCAGAGAATATGATTGGTTAGGAGGATCAAGTCCAGACCAGAGCAGCCAGAGGGTCCCTGAAGCCTGGAGTGGCCCCACGCAGGCCCGCCCAACTCCAGGCCATCCTCGCTCTGAAACCCTGAACGATAATAAGTAGCAGATAGAAATGGGCATAGGTACCCAGACTTAACCATATGCACTTATTGATCAGAAGGAACAAAAACAATTTCTTGAAGATAAAATAAAGGTACTTGGGACATTATAGGAGCTTGGCACATAGCATTATTCTTCTTAATCAGTGGGCTCAGAATAAGAGGATTTAGCTTAGTAAATAAAAGGGTTTAGGATGGAGTCTAATGTACTGTGCTCAGAATTCTCCTGATCCTCAGTTTTATCATCTATAAATGAAAATTAAATAAAATAATATAGGACACATAGCCTGTAGCCAGTTCCTGGCATATAATACACGTTAAACATTTTTTTAAATAGGACAGTGTGAAGACTTCACCATCTTGTCATTACTAGTTGGGCTTACTCTGAAGTTCATGACCTCCAGATTATCTCTGCCTGTCTCTCTTGGCTTACTCCACTTTTCCCTTTCCTTCCCCGCTCCACTCCCCTTCTCATTCCTCTGTCTGGTCTTTCAAAATGCCTACTCGCCTCCTGTAAAAGAGAGAGAGAACAAGGTTCCTGCTGGGGAAGGGGATGGGCAGGTTCACCTCCTAAAGATGCTGGTTAGTGCCCAGTGGAGTGAAGGAGGTGACAAGCTCTGATGATAGCAGCTGCCACACATCTCAGGAACTGAGGAACACCAGACTAAATACCTTTATTCTTTACCTACCAGTAGACCGCCATGATCTGGTCCCACCACTGTCCTCCCCAACTCATGCATGTTTTACTAAGGGCACTTAGTTCTTGGCATCACTGCTTTTGAGTGTGATGAGGGTACATATCAACCCACAATACCAAGGTATCCATCAGGCTGCTGCCCCAAACATACTGGCTACCTTTTTATAACCAGAAATTATTTACCTCACAAGTATCTCCCAGAAATCAAATGTCAGTCAGCTATGAATTTAGAAAAGCAAGCCAATAGTTATTTAGCAGAAGCTTTCAATGGTTCCATAAAAACATACATGCATGCAAACATCTAATACATGTTAGCAAAATTTTAAGTCATCATTTTCAGTTAAGCATAAAATATGTACAGAGAAATACACAAATTGCAAGTATACAGCTTGATGAGTTTTCACAGCTTGATGAGTTTTCACAAAAGGAACACAACCATATAACCATCACACAAACCAAGACATAGAACACTACTAACATCCCAGAACACCTGCTTATTCCCCCTCTCAGTCACCACTCCCCCGAGGGTACCACTATCCAGAGTTCTAACACCATAGATTAGTTTGCTTTTTTTGTGAACTTTAAATGGAATTAATCAGTCTGTAATGTCTTGCGTCTAGATTTTGCTCAACACTTGGTTGTAAGAGTCATCCATGATATTGCATGTAGCAATAGTTCATTTGTTTCCATTGGCTGTAGATTAGTCCTCATCAGCCAATTTAAATTAACTTCATATCAAACCTAGCACACTTACGAGTACTTATAAGCAGGAGCTATATATTTTTTCTCATGGAGGCTTCCCCTAAGCAACAGCCCCAGCCCAGCCATAAAAAGGGGCTTACAAATAAGGTATTTCTTGCCTCCCTTTTTTCTACATTCCACCCCACTAATCATCCTCTGCCTTCCCAACACCACTCTCCCACAGGACACATCCTTCCCAATGGTCTGAACATCAAGAATTTGAGGTATGATATTTTTCTTCCCTACCAATTAAATGGAAAACAGGTACATGGGCAGAGGATGTTGGATTATTTTTCAACCCCCTGCCTAGCTGCTTCTTCCTTCTGAAGATTCATTATTTTATTTGAAGTGCCACAAGTTACTTACATACAAGAACATGGTCATACATAAGAATAAACATTTGTTCCCACATAAAAGAGAAGTTATTTAGAGCTTAACTGGGCCAATGCTTTTTTCTACCACCTGCAGTTGTTAGAGATAAATGAGATTCAACTATGGTGAACTAAAGCAAGAGCAAATACTACATCAAAACAAACGGATGCTGAGAGACCGCATGTGTGGTTAATTCAGCCATGGAAAAAGCCCTGAAGTATGGAGGAAAGACAGACATGCTAAAAATGGAAGAAAGAAAGCATACCAGGCAATACAGTTATTCCGCCAGTGTCATCTCTGCCCATCCCAAAGGGGCATAAATAGAAATATTCTGGAATTTAGCACCACTGATATTTCAACCCAAAATCCAGCAAGGTCAAGACCAATT
This sequence comes from Choloepus didactylus, assembly GCF_015220235.1. Classification (NCBI taxonomy): domain Eukaryota; kingdom Metazoa; phylum Chordata; class Mammalia; order Pilosa; family Megalonychidae; genus Choloepus; species Choloepus didactylus. Next base: position 74,975,822 of record NC_051320.1, on the reverse strand, counting down.
GCGAGTTATTTGTTTTACTAACTTAGGTTGCAAGAGCCTTGGGCAGATCCTGTACCTTCTTCTATATCTTCCCCAGCGCCAAGAACACTGTTAGCCATCAACAAAACCATAATAGACCTAGAGCCTTCTCCAAAAGCCAATGAAAACACACACACTGAGCTAATGGAGACATTTACAGGCAAACGATTCCAGCTCCCTTTTGGAAAATGCCACCAAGGCAGCTGAGCTAATTAGGTCTTAGTAAATGGCTGTGACCAGAATGATACACCTGTCTGGGGATTTGCGTGAGCACCATACACATCTTCTATTTGTTGTTTGTTTGTTTGTTTGTTCTCCTAGCTACAAATGATAAAGGCTATTTTTGAAATCTCAAATGATTTTCTCTGGGACGTGGCCTGACAGTACATAGCAATTTCAGAAAAATTGGAATACAGTACTTAACAGCACAAGGAAAGAATGTATTCATATAGTAGCTATTTGGTCATTCCTCCCCCACCCCTTTGGAGAAAACTTCAATAAGAATCTTTCCGAAGTCATCTTAAAATGCAATGACAATTCCAGGGACAAAATTCAGATGTTTCCTGTTGCCTGGCCTCTGACCAATATTCCTTATAAAAGTGTCCTTGTGATGGTCTAATGCAGCCCTTGTTTGTGTTTCTGAAAATATCACAAAAATGTGAAGATAGGCAGTGTGTTTGGGGGGCACTGGAGTATCACAGACTCAAAGACTAAGAGGTCTCTCTATAGAAAAGAATGGCTTTTACTTCAACCAAAGTTCTGTGAACTTGGAGAAAGACTCACATCAGATAGATGTTAATTGCTAGAAAACTCAACAAGTATTAATGGAACATCTATTATAAGTCCTCAGAACACAAAGGATTCTGGGCTCCTCATGCTCTCTCCTTCCAAAATACTAGTAGAATATGATTCAACAGCAAGTTATGGCCTTTATCCACCAAAAAAATGAATAAAAATTTTGGAAAGCCAAGCCATCACAGCACAGAAGATTGTAATGCAGTGTGGTAAAGCAGAGAAAGAATGGACCCCAGAGGTAGATATACCTGATAGTCAATTCTAGTTCTATGTGTTATTAGCTCTGCAGTACTGTAAACCTCTCTCAGCTTCAATTTCCTCACCTGTAGAATTGAGACTGATAATTAGTTTTATTCAGAGCTCTTTCAATTGCAAATATCCAAAAGCCAACTCACACTTGCTTAAGCAAAAGCAACAAAAAATTACTGACTATGTAACTGAAAAATCTAGAAGCCTCCAGTTTTAGGCACACCTGGCTTCAGATGTTCAATATTGTCAGGAATTGATTTCTCCCTTATTTCTATTTTCTTCTGAAATGGCTTAATTTTGAAACAAGCTTTCCCACCATGGTGGCATCCAGCAACTTGAGGATAATATCCTCACAGCCCCAAGTCCAGTGGAATGAAAACTTCCCTTTGCCACTGAGAAGATACCCAAGGTACATCAGAACGCTGTTATCTTCATAAAGGCAAATGACTTCTGCAAAGACAACAGTACCCAAAACTTATCCCAGTGCCCACCATTTTCATTAGGATTAATAATAAAGTAATTCTTGTAGCCAGGCAAATCTTTAACATCTGGGAAATATCTGCCTATATTGGCCCCAGTTAGAATACACATAACACATACCAATGGAATCTCCATGATCTACACAATGTTCTGAAAAATGGTAAGGAGAAATTAGGTAAGGCTACAAGGAGGAAGTGAGATTGTAACTGAATTGAAGGAAGAAGAGGATTTAGCTAAGCTAAGAGAAACTAAGAGGTCATTCCAAGGAGAAGTTCTAAAACAAGTTGATGCCTATATATTTTTCATCTAAGAAATACTGTAGTGGGCAAAATAAGCATTCTAACCAATAGAAAAAGACACACCACAGAGTGGGTTTGGAAATATTAGTAGGCAGAAATTGCATGCCTCCAGAAAAAAATAATATTTACAGAATTAAGTTGTTTAAAATGTCATTAGCGAAGAAAGTTTTTAAAGGACTCATTGAATGTCGTTGTTGGAAAAGGTACTCCTGCTCCTTAAGCCGAGTCTGCTTTCAGTGGGGTGATCTATGCATGTGTAAGTCTGACAAATTAAGTTCAGAGCTCTTTATTACAGGACACAATTAGCTCACTTCAGTAAAAACAATGACTTATTGGTTTAAGCGTGTTGATAAAAGCCTGGCCACAACTGAGAAACAAAAAGTAGTTTAGAATGAGAAAACTGCATTAATATACATGATGTGGGTTCTCACTGGGGCCAAAATGAAAACTATTTCCTGGATTTCAGATAGAGGGCTGTCCAAAAACAACCTTCTTCTTCTTTCTCACATTTCAAAGGGAAACTTCAAATAATTTATGAAAAGACAGAAACATTTAAACAAATGTGAAGAAAGGCTTTTCAAACACATTGGGGGTGCCAACCATAAATAATTTTTGCAAGCAATCTTAGGCCATCCTTCCAGTAATGTACCTACATCAGGCACCAAAAATCTTTATCCCTGGCTGTGATGAATTTAGATGAGTTATCCAAGTCTCAAAAAGATGTCTACAGAAGGCTCTACTGGCTGCCAAAAGCACTATTCTCTCAAAATAGAAACCCCTTCTTCAGTTCGATTTAACAGGTCTGCTATGGTAATCTCAGGGAATTTACCAGTCTGGAAAGGTTTATTTCATGTAAATGGAGTGTTTCCAAGGTTTGAAGAAATTCGATCCATATTTCGGGAAATGAGCATGTGATATTTTTTGCATGTTGTTCTAACAGAAGAAGCAAAGTTCTTTCTACAACACACTGTGAGCTTCTGATTAAAAGCTGTTACAAGTTCACAACAAAAAAAATAAAAATAAAGCATTAAAATAAGTGAATATAATAAATTAAAATCTAGAGAAAAGAAGGGTAGATTTAGGCCATGATGGGGAAACATTCAGCACCCCCCCCCCCAAATCAGTGATTCATCCAATTATTCTCAATTAGTCTAAAGTTATTTCTAAATACAGACACAGTGAGGAGATTTGCACTGAGTGTTCAGCTGGGTGGTATAAGGCCTGCCCAGTATCTCTACAGCTTTTCGTGTTGTACCTCAGTTATTTGTGATCAAAGGGACCCTTTCAGAAGTCTTCTCCCAATCAAGAACTCTGGAGCAAAAAACCAGAGTGAATAACGTCCCTAAACTACCTTGGGAGTTTTGATTGCAAAGGGAGTGTGCACAGCTTTCTGGATGTCTGTTTAGTTGCAGAAAATCAAACAAGCTCACAAGAGGAAAACCTAACCTCATCTTTGGAAAACAGGGAAGACTTCTTTGAAAAGGGGACAGGTAAGCTGTGACATGTGAGAGGAGGAGAAGGAGTCATTCAAGAAAATAAGGGCTTGAGAGGGACTGACTTGTGCATAGGATCAGTGGCAGATGGGGAACCAGTAAGCAAGGAATAGAATGAAAGAACAGAGTATATACATAATGGGAAGCGGGGAGAAAGGAGGTTAGAAATGTAAGCAGAGGCCAGATCATACAAAACCTTACAGGCCATGATCAGGATCTACACTTTATTCTAAGAGCAATAGGAAGCTATCTAAATCATCAGACAATCCTATTGTCCCTACATATGAAATAGATCCAGAATCTGACCACATTTTTTAAACATCTTTACCCTCATCTTGGTCCAGGCCATTACCATTTTCTGCCTGGAGCACTGCAACAGCCTCACAACTGGCCTTTCTACCTTCCCTTCACTACAACTTGACGTGTTCTGTACTGACTTAGAAGGCCCTTGTGTCCTCCTCCAGAAAAGCAAGAAGAAACCTGCTTTTCTTGCTGTTATATTATGTGCTTTTATAGCAGTGCCTGGCACAAAGTAGATGCTCAATAGACTTTGATCATTGAGGACTTGCTTGTCATTCTTCTTTTCAAAACTCTCCACTGGCTTACCATCTCACACTGATGAAAATTCAGAATCATTACCATGGCTGATAGGCCCTCTCTCTCCTCATCTCTTAACACTTGCCCTCTTGCTCCCTCTGCTAGAGCCACACTGGCTTTTCCATTCCCTGACCAGAGCACACATGCTTCAACTCCAACACCTTTGCACTTCCTAATTCCTCTGTCAGAAATGCTCTTGCTCCAGAAACCTCTATAGTTTGATCCTACACTTCCCCCAGGTATGTTAAAATGTCACTTTCCAAGAGAGGCCATTTCCTACCACCTCATATATTAGCAGCTCCCTCTTGCCACCCTGTTCACTTCCTTCCCCTTTTACCTGGCTTTGTTGATTTGTGGGTTTTTTTTTTTTTCATACTACTGATCATCACTTCACATTTTATGTACTTGGGAGTGTTACCTGTCTACCCTTACGAGAAAGTCAACTCCATAAAGGCAGGGGCTTTATTTGGGTGGTGACTTTTCACTGGCCCTTAGAACCGTGTCCCATCCATCCACTGTAAGTACCTGTATCAGCAAGGAGTCAACTGGGAGACAGAAACCACACCTGTTATTGGAGGGAGAGAACTTAATATAAAGAAGTGTTAACTGATCATCAAGTTGTTAACTAGATATATTGGAATAAACAAAGAAAACTCTCAAGTACCCCCAGAAGCAACTACCCCTTGGGCTTGGGGAACAAGGAAAATGTCAGAATTATTAAATCTTAGAAACCTAGAGGAGGGTCCTTGTGGAGTTCAAACTCACATCTCTGAGGAGGGGTCTCTCCGCGGCTGGTAGTCTCTAAGTTCCAAGGAGTGGCCTGGTGGGCTGGGCAACAAATAGACCTTTGAAGAGGGGCCACCAGCCGACTGGTGCTGGCGTGAAATGGGTTCTGTTCTTCAACTTGGAAAAACTGCACATGGGATTCAGCTGTTGCTCTGAGAAGGAATCACAGCTGTGGGCTGAAGAACTGCTTGTTGGATACTAACGGGAACAGAAAGCAGTAAGGAAGATCATGGGTAGCAGGAAGGAAGACGGTCCCTCCTTCCTCTCCAAGCCTCACAGTCTCCCTTTATCGCCCCCTATTGGCAGAGCCTACTGTGGACCAGGCTGCAAAGCGCAAATGTGGTTGCACAGTCCCAGCATCACAAAGCAGGGTATAGAAGGGAGGGTTTGGAGCAGAGACAATAACTTAATAACTGGCACAGCACTCAATAAATTTTTGTTGAAATAAGTTATTGAAATGTATTGGAACTTCTTCAAAAAAATTTAAAGTGCTCCAAAATTAAATGCACTTCTAAGTAGAATAAATAGCAATAAAAACAAGATTATCCAAAGGCAACAGAGGGACTGGAGCTTGTCTAGAAGCTAGGGTCAAGTCAAAGAATCATTTTCTATCAGAGAAATGGTATTCTGTTTCCTGGCAGCAGAGGTGAAAATGGACACATGCCATGCATTAAATTTAATTACAGTAGCTAGTACAGGTGTAGCAGCAGCAGGACCTAAATGTAAAGTTATTATTTTTTTCAGGACAGAGCTTTGGTCTTTTCAAGCATGTGTATTTTTTCTTTCCAAACCTCATAATCTGGCACTAGGCAACATGAAATAAAAAGATTTCGTCTTGCATGCATTTTATCTCACAGCTGTGTGTGTATGTGTGTGTGTGTGTGCGCGCGCGCGCACGTGTGACTGGCTGTTGCCCTCATCTATAAAAAACATCAATACATAAACTAGGAAACATCTCATTTTAAGAATTAGATCTTGCAGGAGCCATCAGGATGAATTAGGAGCAAAATGCATGCCTGAATAACAGAACAAATCCACCTGTGGGCTGAAAGAGACTAAATCCCTACCAAATACATAATAAAGTGACTTGTTGCCTGGGGATACTTAGGATTGAATGTCTACAAAACAGAATGGTTTTTTGTTGTTGTTCTGCAAAATTTTATGCTGAGTTTCTCCTTATGGAACTTAGATGCCAATAGACCAGACGACTTCTCCAGTTCACTCAGACAAAACTACAAGGTCAGAAGCATTAAGGAGACACATATTTCTGTTTGTCGCAGCACAGGGAGGTGAATTCAGTTCATTTAATGCTCACACCATGTTGAGAAAGATTTAAAATACAGGTGCTAGAACTTAGTCCTGTTTGACATTACATAAGGCTGGCCTGCATCTCATCAAAAGTGTATTTCTGCCTACTCTAATTTTGGTAAATATGTCAAAAGAAAGAGACAGTAGCGACTGAGGTAACTGTCTAGATTGCACAGGTTGATCCATAGACAATGTTGTCCACAGAATCTGAAGTGGATGATGGAGCAACGATAAAGGTCACAAATAGTCTCGAGATGCTCTTAGCCCTGAGGCATATCAGTGCAAGTACATCAAAATAAATATTTACATTTTCAGTCTCTTGAAATGGATGGTCTACATTTCATTGAAACTAACATTTTATCATAACTTGATAACTTCTCTTAGTTATCCTGTATAAGTGGGGTTCTCTATTTACATTACTCATCTCTAGGACAGCTGGCTCATAACTCTTATTCGGTTTTCCATCATTTCACTCATATTCTGTCTTCCAACCCCTCTGTCAGTTGGCATAAATTAAATGGGGTGGATTGATATTGCAAAGGGAATCAGTATTTCTCTAAGGCAAGACATTTTAAGATTTAAAACTTTGCAGCTGTTGATAACCCAATTTCCAGCCAATCTCAGGACTTCAAATTCCATTGGCATCAGTTGGTCCTGTGATATGCTGTCCACCATCCCTTTAGCAACAGCTTTCTCTGAGTCACCTTTTTATGGAGACAGATATACAGGAAAAGTTGGTAAATTTAGAGACCTAAGTGCAGTTTTAGCTACTTGATTCTTGGAATGTGTTGGGCAAGACCCTTAACTTTTAATTCCTTTTAATCACTTAACTTTTATTTATCTCATCTGCATAATGAGAATTATACTTGCAGACCCTACCTCATGTCTTTCATGTTTGTGTCTGTGTTGTGAACACCTATTGGTTTATCTTATGAGAAGTGCCTCCAATTCTCCTGGCTATTTCTCCCACCCCCACTCCCATTCATTGTCATTCACGTGGTTTCTCCAGAAATGGAGAGTTCATTGGCCCAGAGAGTAAGCAGGATAGTCAGAGTTCTTTTCCCAGGGTATTTTCAAAATACCAAAAATGTTGTGTTTTCCAAAACACTTCTGCCTCCAAAGAGATGAAAGAGGTAGAAAGGGATGTGTAAGCTTCTCTTAATTAAAAAACATTAAGGAATGTTGACATCTGTGTTTACCTTGATTCCAACTGGATTGATGATCCCTGAAAGTGATGAGAATAAAGAATGTTGATGGTGATAGCAGAGCTAGACAGCTGGCAGCTGAGTGAGGGCTTGAATCTAATGGAGACTTAAATAGAAACTGACACCAGGGATACAGTTGAACAAGACAGAGTTCTCACCCTCAAAGAGATTACATTTTCTGGGGGGAAATAGGCATTGCTCTTAACTGCGATCCTATACTGTGATTGACAGGGTGATGGGAGAGGCTAAGTGCTGAGGTCACAGTGCATGAGAACAAGCGACGCGGAGGTAAAGATATGAGCAGGAGGAGTCATGTGTAATGAAGTCGATGACATGCACCTCAAAGAATCTGGGGTTTTGAGGCAGGAAGGAGGAGAGACAGCCTGGATGTATGCTGGGGAGCTAAGGCTTACGACGCACAGAAGTATGTTAGGCACTTCCGACCAAAAGGAAAACATGAAAAAAATAACTTCCAATTTGGGCACCCAGGGGACTTGGCAGTTCCTTGGGATTTTGTCCTTGTCATTGTATTTTTATCCCAGGAAAAGGAAGTCCTTGTCAAGCCCTTGTCCTCCAGCCCAGTCTTGCTGAGAGTCATACTCAGTTTAGGGGTGAAGCTATCAGGTTAACAAGGAAGATACGAAGGTGGTTGTTTGGTGGTTCTCAGACCACATGAAAGGATGATTTTAAAAACAAAGAAATCTCTCAAATGTAAGCACATTTCTAGTATGTGAGATATTGTAAACAGTGTAACGAAATGCAAGCTTTCCAGTTCAAACTGCTCCCCATGACAGTCTCAAAAATAAAGAAATACATCAAACGCTTTTAAAAGCAAGTAGCTTTAGATCAGGAGTCTACAAATTACAGCCCATGGAACAAATAGCACCACTGCATGTTTAGGTCGAGTCTGAGAGCTAAGAATGGCTTTTACATTTTTAAATGGTTGAAAAAAATCAAAAGAAGGGTAGTATTTCATGGCATGCAAAAATTATATGAAATTCAAAGTCAAAAATGAAATAATTAAAATCTCATTACAGATCAGAAATAGGTGAACACTTGTAATTGATTTTGATGACAAGGAACACCAACTTTGAACTGCAATTAAGTGAAATATTATCCTCCCAGAAAGAATTCCATTCTTCTCATTCCACTGCCATAAGTGTAGTCAATTATCATTATCATATTTTTATTTTCATTAATGAAGACTTGGGGGAAATTTGTTTTCTCTCTTGTTATATAAGTACCTACATGATTTCAAATGTACCTCTTGGCCTGAAAAACCTAAAATAGTTACTACCTGGCCCTTTAAAGGAAAAGTATAAGCTTTTGGTATAGATAATGGATGGACAAGGTTTATATTACTGTAAGAATTATAATGTAAATATTATAAATGTGGTATGTGGATCTCTGTATAAATGTAGCTATTTGATCTCATATTCATTAAGTCAACAAACACTTCTTAACCATGTACAATAAAGCAGAAACTGTACTGGTTGCTGAGGATACAACACTGAAAATGTATGATCATTGCTTTCTTGAAAATTGCAATTCCATTATTTTATTGTGGCGCTAATTTTGGTAGAATTTAAGAAGACAGAAGGATCTTCTACAAAACAGTACTTCAGAAGAATATGCCCTCCTCTTTCTCCAGTCTATTGTCAGTTGCTATTGGTTATTGAATTTTATTTTTCCACGTAACAGTTGATTGGTTCACTGTTTCTCAATCAAGGATGGAAAATTGGAGTGAGTAAATATGACATCTCTCTCCTACCCTTAGCCCCATTAGAGTGAGTGTCTTGTGACTGCTCCTTCTTACCATTAATCCATATTGTCATCTTGGATTTGAGGTCCCAGCATGGCATTTAGGTAAAGTCATCCAAGATGTGTTCATCTGCCAAACCGAACTGAGCATTGCCTGTTATCATGCCAATTGCATTGCTAATCTGCAGAACCAAGACCAAAATCCATTTCCATATTTTTCAGTAACTAACTCTTAGCCTTTTCTCTGTAAATTGCCTCTGCTATCAGTTGCCAGACAGGATTTCATTGTGGGTTTAGGGGACTGAGCAGCCAATGAGTATGGGGCATTCTTACAGCATGCAATCATAGCTTGGGTTTAAGTTTTCAAAACAAAATCTTATCCAAAACCATTTCTGAGATGCCAAAACCAATCTGTAACCACTTCCTAGGTACACATTGCATAACAAGTGGACTGTCCTTTCCCACCACATGAGGAAGGGTGCTAAGTAGCTAGATGCTTATCATATGGATGGTGAAAGTACTTTCCATCCATTATATTTGAGCTACAAAAATTACAAGATTTCTGTTTCCACATTCTTAGTTAAGCATTTTTTCCTTTTTATTCATTGCTTCTTTGACCATTGAGAAAGCTCTGTTGCCATCTCTCTTTGCTCACATCCTAATCAAATATAACCATTGGTGGGAGGAGGAGAATGGAAAGCTTAAGGCTTTCATGTAATACCCACAGATCAAGAAATAGGGAGGGAAGAGAATAAGTATGTAAGGGTTGCACTGAAAGAAACAGAAGAACCAGGCTACACGACATTTTTCAAATAATAAAGTTTTCTCTTTTGCTAAGTGTATCTTACTTCCCTAAACTCTGTCCACACTATTGGGCATTTCTGGCCTGGGCAGTAGCGGGAATTTGGGAATGTTCACATGGTTCATCAATCACATCCCTCCACAACTGTCTTCTGTTGTAGAAGCAGAGAATCTTTCTGAATCCTGAGTCTATTAAAAAGAAATGTTCGTTCCTTTCCTTCTAAATTACAAACATACAGAGCTTGGAGTTTTCTTGTGCTGTGGCCCACACACGTTGCATAGAGAGGAGGGTTTTGACAATGTTGGAATAGGAAGGGAGAAAAGAATGAATCAAAGACTAGGAAGAATAAACTGTAAATACAAAAATAAGATGAGAGGAAAATTAGGTGTGAAGCAAGGGCAGGATCACATGTACAAACAATGAATAGTATGTGAATTGAGTACAGGCAGCTCCCTGATCCACACCCCCACTCCCCCCACAAAAAAAGGCACTTCTTGGTCTCTAAAACTACCAGCATAATCAAAACTTTTAAAGAATATAATAAAAGAGATATGTATTTTAATTTAACAAATATGGTGCCATGCTGATAAGAAAGTAACGTAAGAACTGATTGATAAGTTGTTGATATTGGGTTAAGACTCTTCTACACCTACCATCACTGAAATGAGAATTTCCAATCAATTCCCCTTTGTCTATTCTCCCATCTCTTGAAGGGCATGATGCCCTAGCCTTCCACATCTGAGGACTTAGAGCCATTCTAGACCTTTCCATCGCCTTCATTAACACTCAGTCACATAAGCAGTCATCAAAATGTACAATTTCTATTTCCCAAATATATCTTGGATCTGTCCCCCCCACACTGCCACTACTTCAATTTAGGCTACCTTATCTCTCACTAGATTTCTAATACAAGCTCAAGTGGTCTTGCTTCCTTCCTCTACTTAGAGACTTTTCTAATTGCAGATCTGATCTTGTCATCCTCTCATGTAACTTTCTTTTGGTTCTCCCACAGCTCTTGAGATAAAGCTCACATTCTTCCATGTCTTATCCAGTATGTTTCCTTAGTGGCCTTTCCAGAACAAATCCCAGCATGTCTTCTGGGGCCTTACATCCTCTCCCATAGTGGCCTGCTTGCATTTCTTCCAATGTTCTATGCTCTCTCATGCCTTTGCACCTTTGTTATGATACTTCTTGCCTATCTGTCTCAGGAAACGGTGGGCTCCATAGATGTGGGGACTATATCTTATTTGTTGTTGTAGCCATGGTACCCAACCTAGTGTCTGGCACATGGTAGTATGAGACATAAGACTGTACTTTTAAAGCACATTCACAGTTCCAGAGGGAAGGGGTGTTTACTGGCTGTTTGCAGGTACCACAGTGATAAGGGTGAAGATATTCCTGACAATAAAAGGGAAGCATGAGGGCCCAGAAAATTTAGGTCAAGAAGAGAAGGATAGGGTGAGTGAGGAACACCAACAAAAAAGAGGGGTGCTGTTTAAAAACAGTCTACTGCATAATAATTTCACAGAAGACTGGCCCTAATGTGAAAGGTGGCTCAAAGACAAATTCCTGCCCGACAGAGAAGTAAAGAATACCAATTATTTTCCTCTTAAGTAGGGCCAGACCAATTCAACAGAAAACCAGAGAGGATGGGCACCGCTTTCCTGGAAGGAAGCTCATGGTGCTGGTGCCATCAGCTGGGTTGATGAAGGAGACAGGATCCAGGAGCCACCCAGCTGGAGGCTGGTACACCGCAGACAAACGCGCTTCTTGGAAAAGACCACTGGCAATTAGGAATTCAAGCTTAGCCCCAACTTTGCAGATGAAGCCTTCTAATTTTCCTTTTCCCTCCCCTGAGCTTCTTCCAGGAAACCTGCCTTGTCCTCTGCTGTGGTTGGGAAAGATCAAAGGCGCTTTTTACCGAAAGGCAGGACTTTTCTCTCCTCCCTGCTCCTACGTGTGTAGCCACATGTGATGGCTCATACAGGGAGCTTCTTGGGGCCTCTGACAGGGGGCCACCCCCATTCTGGGAAGAATGCAAGTACATGAGATCCAGGTAGAAGGCCAGACCTTAACAGCAAATGATGATAGAATGATCAGACTATGAAGAACCACCATTTTGAGGAGAAACTTTCCATGAAACATTTTGAAACCTGAAAATTTGGGGATGCTTTTGTGCCAGGCTTTTATGATTTCATTCGTGCTAATTAATTTTAACCCAAAGCTTTACCAGAAGAATTAGGCAAAATCAGACAGAACACACGGCCTATGCTAGTGATTGGAAATAAAAATTAGTTGGTCCTACTCAATCTGTTCTCCCAATATTCTGCACAATTAATTTCCAAACTTATCCAGACATTCTCTAATTGTTTCCATGGACACACAATATAACTTTTCAGTAGGTTTTCTTCTATGTGCCCACCTCCTCCATGCTGCCCAGTTTTACTAGTTCTTAAAACCATCACAGCATAGTATCATCCTTCCTCCACATCTGTCTCTCCCATTAGCTTCTACAAAATAGGAATTTGTCTCAATCACCATTAGGTCACTCTATCCTTCCAAAGACCCCTTCGTGTGCCTCCCTGCTTGATGGTAAGCTCATCATGAGTGGGGATCATGGCTTATTTCAACACAGAGAAGGGAATGAATAAATACCAGTTGCTGACTTAGTTTGGTTAAAAAACTGGTTGGCCACATATTACCCTACCTAAAATTCATATGCAAACAGGGTGTTGCCCCTTTCTGAAAGTTTCATTTGCTCACATTAAATAAAGTACTGCAGGGCAAGGATTTCATCACCTCTTGGTGTCAGCCCATCAGAAGACCACAAAGGTGCAGCTATTGTCAACACTGGACATGATTTTGAACTTGGGGCAACAGCAAAGTTGTGGTGGTGGTGATGGTAGTCTGGGTCATTTTTCACTTGGGACACTTGCAGGAAAACCTCCATAGAGCTCGGTCAGCAGCTCCCAACAGGCTAGAGAAGCAGGATACTCCTAGAAGTAGAGCGATCATGGGGCTACTACAGAACAGTCATTGAAGGAAGATGTGCTGTGTGTTATAACTCAGTGTTCCTGACCCAAGAGAAGCCCCCATTATTCTTTGACATTTTCACTGAATTTTTAGCCATTGACTGGTTAGTTCTCCATTTGAATAATATTCCTCTTTCACTTGCTCAACTCTTGATTCTTCCTTCTGTCCTTCCTGCTGTGAAATGGTATGCTTACTGTGTCTTGCTAAATTACTACCATATTTTCTTGTGTTTTTTATTGCTCACAACCCTTTTTTTCCCCAGGAAATAACTCGTAACTAAAAAACAAGGAAAAGAAAAATGTGGCTCTTCTATGAACAGAAATGTTCTGCTTTATTTTCTAACATCTTTTTTTTTTTTTTTTTTTTGGAAATAAGGCTTTATTATTTTGCATATGAAAGCACACCTAAATATAGAAATATATTTTAGATTTAAGCCAAAGAGTATGCTAAGCCAGAAATGATGTTTCCCCAGTAAGTCTGAGCAAGTTCCAGGGCTACAAAACCAGTCTGTCTTCAATAAGAAGGAAATCTTTGGCTTCTGATTTGATATTTTCCTTCCGTGACTCGGCAGATAAACAAATCTGCTCCATCTCAATTACCCTTTAAGCAAGGTTTAGACCCATTCTTTGTCTGACAAACTGAATTGGAAATCAGTGAAAATAAATGCGTTATGTTGATTCCATAATTCCCTTTCACTTTCCATTCTTGCCCACCAGAGAAGGAGATGGGGGAGGAGGAGGGACAGAGAAGAGAAGAAAAGGAGAAAGGGAAGAAAAACTGATTACATTTAAGAATTTAAATTATTTAATCTTTTTTTATTACTTGACCTATCATTAAGACAATCTATAACAAAAAAGTAGCGTATATTAGCGCATACAATATACTCAGACTGGTAACCAGGAAACAATACAGAATGGTCCTTTGGCCAACTATACTTTCTAGGGCAGCAAAACTCATAAATTCACTTACCAAGGCCAGAAATGACTTCTAAAGTCCTGAATATCAGCTAAGACAAACTATGCCAATTGTGATTTCTTGCATGTACTTGGACTGCACAAAGATAAAGCTTTAAATGTGGTAATTTTTAAATTTAGACTTAGCTTAAAATTTCTTAGGTCAAAAACTACAAAAGGGAGTAAACAGCAAGCCAAATGATTTTAGAGTTGAACTTTAGAAAGCATCATATGTATCTGAATATACATTAACATGATTATATACATATATGAAACTGCAATTTTATGGCATTCTAAATAACTCATTTAAGTACATTTTTGGCATTTAAACAAAGATCAAATCAAGCTTTAAGCTAATAAGAACATAAGTTTTGTTTTTAACTTTTTAAATATAAAAAAGGTAGCTAAACAAAAAGACAAGTACAGATCAGAAAACCACCCTTCAATATAGACTTTTGTAAAATAAAAATATTTGCAACAAGGTAACTTTCTACCCCACACTAAAATGTAAATAAAATCTCTTTCCCACTTATACTCCATACTTAGTTACAGTCTAAAAAGTGTTCAAATCTATGAACATCTACTATGACCAATTTAAATTACGTGGGAAAGAGTAGGAAAGAGGATTAATAATCAAAGCCAGTTGCACACAGATGGAAAAATGCTTGCAGTCACTCCCAAACATAACATATAATTTATATATAAATCACAAGGAAAATAAAAGTGCCTACATTATGGAACTGTGAAAATTTGTTTTAAAAAATAACAATAATAAAAATAAACTGTTGGGTATCATTGGTGCACGTGGAATAATGTAACACACAAGGCTGGAAAATACTGAAATACAGTTAAGACTCAAACCACAAGTTTTACTTGAAGAAAAAAAATGTTTGCCAGAGAAACAACTGCTGGACAGGAAAGCAAGACCTTCAGCAGGACGGCCTTTTAGAACAATTGGAAACAACAGATACAGCCCATCCCATCCCCAATCACCATACATTCTAGCTGATGTAAAAAGGAGGGGAAAAATGGTTAAACTACAGTAAAATACTTCTTCCCAAGCCTCACACCCCAATGAACTTTGTCCCCCTCTGAACTCTGCCCACCTGACATTTCTCTCTTTAGCACATCACTTCCATTTTTCTGTCATGACATCTGTTTCATTTGTATCTACTCCCAGAAAACTCAATCTCTTGGAATCACAGTGTTTAACGAGCATCGGAGATTACACTGGAGTCAACTGAGGGATGTACATTAACTAAAAGCTCTCAACTAACAACCAAGAGTGTAGGGCTCAAAATCTAATTCTCAATTCAGCATCTGATGATCAATATTTGGCACTAGCAGGATAAATAAAGGTCTAATCAGAATTTGTGAGCTGAGGCAGATGTAATTAAATCATAACCTAATATCTGCAATCTATGATTTGGTTTGAAACTTAAAAGGCAGGTATAGATAGCCGCATCTAGAAATATTTAAGAACTGGACAGAAAACACGAATAACAAGAAAGCCAGGCAAATTAGCTTGACAAACAAAAATTCTGGTTAAAAACAGGAAAAACTGAACAGATCATAACCATCTGATAATTAGCAAAAATGGGCATCCTTCCACCCTTAAACTAGTTTAAATACAGATGGATGTCTTTCTACCATACTAAGATTTTTCTATATCCAGTTTTCTGAAACCTTAGAGCTTAATGAGAAATCATTTATTCTACAAAGAAATACAGCATATATGGCCACAGTCTTACATATGCTTATGATAACCGGAAAATTGTGTCACTTAAAAAAAAAAATCTTGCACTGTTACATCATTACTCTATGGTAATTCATTTGGTGCTGGCATTTGCCCTCACCAAAAAGCATGGCACTCACTGCCACGTTGAATACTAACACTGCACAAAGAGAAGCAGTAACAAGCAAAGTCTCCACAGAACTCTTTCTATTTATTTAACTGTGTATGAGCATTCAGTTAATGCTCCAAATTAAAAACAGTGCAATAAAAGCAACTTTTAATATAAACAGACAAGAAGCTGCGATGCCAGTGGCCATTTGGCGCTGCAAAGAGGGAAAATAAAGCCGCCTGCATGAATGAAGCACAGATTGTGGAGAGGAGAAAAGGGAGGGAAAGGAAGCATATTTCAGACAGACAGCGACACGAAACTGTTGTACTGCTGGATGTTTCGTTTGAGGATATCCGAGCACGGACCGAGAACACGTTCAAATCTAGGTCGGTCCAGCTTAACGCACTTCAACGGGCCACGAGCCACCACCGTGGCAGCAAGGGGACGATTCATCAGCAGTGCGATTTTGCCAAAATAATCAGAAGGCCCCAATCTTCCCACTTCAACAAACTCTTCATTTTCTGACCGACATTGCAGCACAGCAGCCGAACCCTCTAAAATAATGAAAAACTCATCCCCTGGTTCTCCCTGCCCCACAATCTTTTGCCCATCTTCAAACTGAACCGGTTCCAATGCATCAGCAACTGTGAGACGTTCCCACTTGTCCAGAGATTCTAAAATGGACACTTTACTAAGGAATTCCTCATACATCTTCCGCTTTCTCGGCGTGCTTCCCATAAGGATTCTTCTATAGCTGTCCCTGTCAGTGCCCCACAATTTCACATTTGTCTTTGCTTTGACAGTGGCTGCTCTAGGTGTTCCATAAATCAAAGCAAGTTCTCCGAAGCTCCCTCCTTCCCCAACACTGGTTGCCCATTCATTGTTAACATAAACATCCATCTCTCCTTGATCAATTACATAGAAGTTATCCCCTTCATCACCTTGCTGAATAACAGTCTCTCCAGCAATAAAAGAGACTGGAAACATGGCATCAAAAATATCACTTCTCTCATTATCATCAAGATGTGAAAACAGCACATTCTTTTTCAATGGCTTTGGCTAAAGCAGCCATTGTCTTGTAATCTTTTGGTATAACCTTTCTAACATATGACGCCGCATCTTCCTCCGTGTAGACTTCAGCACTGATAGCACCTCTTCGCCTCCGGCCCTTCACCACCGGATTGGGTGGAGGAGGAGAAATTTCATCCTCCCGCGAGTCTGCACGGGTGCTTGCTTTCTGCAGATTCTGGATCTGTTTAGCTTCCTCCTTCTCCAACCTCTCGAAGTATTCCCTGAGGAACGCCATGGGCCTCTCAGGCCGAGCAGTGCACAGCTGCACAACAGAATCCTTCAGCAGGGCCTGCATGTTGTGCTTCTGGACATAGAGCTCACATTCCCGGAGGCTGCGCTCCTCCTCACTGGCGGCAGTACTGCCAGACGCCATGGCTTTCTCTGGGGACCGGCTGCAGCGGGTACGGAGCTAACGATGCGAGGCTGAGGCGCGCCGAGCTTCCTCACCGCTTCCCTCCCAGCCCGGCTCAGCGCAGAGACAGCGACTCGGCTGCAGCGCCACCGGAAACGACCGGCTCTAACATCTTTTGAGCACTTCCGGGTTACCAGGCCTCATGCTAAGCACTTAACAAATATTGCCTCATTCACCACTCACCACTTTAATGGATGGATACCTATTATTGTCCTCTGTTTTATTTATGAGGAAATGGACACAGAGTAACTCTCCCAAAATTGTGTTAGTGCATGGTAAAGCCAGAATTTGAACCCATGTCAGTCAGACTCCAAACTTGAACTCTTAGCTACTAACCTATGACTTTAAATTCTGTATCTTCATTTCCATTGCTCCCTACAGTTGATCTTGTTCACCGATTCCAAAGAATCCTTTACCTATTAGAATTGTGAATCAAACAAGACCACAGAAATTACAGATTTCTTCATTTTATAGATGATGTGACTAAGACTAATGAATTTAAATGACTTACATAAAATGCCAAAGCTACTTCATGTCTCCTCAAATCAAGACTAGGTTTTTTTTTGTTCTCCTGTTGGTCTCTTATCCTTGTTACAATGCTAACTAATTGTGTCCCTCATATTTTTACTATGATTTTTGGATGTGCAGTATTTATTTTCCTTATATCAAGAAGCTCTATTTTAGTAAGAAAAATGTGACACCTCAGAAGGGGAGATCTACATACATTATCCAAAGCTATTAAGCACACACTGGATACATTAAACTTTTTGGGTGCTTAAGACATCTTGGTTATGAAAAGCGATTATGTAAATGCAAGATGTTAATTCAGTCTTTCTTGCTTCCTAAGTTACCCATAGGAATTCACTTGGCTGGTGGATGACACTAAATACAGCCAATGTTGGGCAAACTTCAAATTAACTGTATTTGTTTTGGATGACCTCCCACACCCCTTTCTGTCCTCCCCTCACCTCCTAGGGTCCATCTTCTCCGCTCACTGTCACCTCCCAAGTGTCTCAATGACTTGGCTGACAAAGCACACCCTGCACCAGTTTCCCTCCTTTCTCCCTCTATTTCTCTCCTCATCCCTCCCTCAAATTCTCATTCCCTAAACTGAATGATCTCACTCAAGGTTTGGGGGGCTCTATCATTCTTTCCTATGCTCTCCCCTTTCCCTTTTCCCATCTGCTCTGTGCTGCTATGACTTTCCAATCCTGCCTTCAACTCATCCTCTACAGAACTCCACCCTAACACAGCATCGCAGTAATTCTAGGATCTTTCTGGTGCCACTTTTCTGTGATACCACCTCATGGGCACTTAGCTGTCTGAGGACCATTCCTTCAAGTTCTGCTATTTCAGGTGGTCAATGAGGGCTAAAATTCATAAATTAATCCTGTCAATGTGTGAGTTTCTTAATGTGTCACCCCACACAGTAATCAAATTCTAAAGCACATGTGCTCAGAAGACCTCATTTAGGAGTGACTATATTTAAAGATGGATAGCAATACCTGCTCCTCAAATCCTACCGTAGGGAGCAATCAGTGTTGACATCTTTTAACTCCAAAGCTAAGTTTATTCATCAAAGTCTTGTTAATTACCATTTCATTCCTCACTGTGTCCACTACAGCTTGTTCCCAAATAGATGGCTTATCATTTCACACAAAAAAAAATTGTAGTGAAAGCTTTATTTTTCCTTTTAATTTATAGGTTTTATTTTAAATTAAAAAGAAATAAAAGCTTTTATAATAATCAAGTCTAAGAAAACTGCAGTATATAAGGAAAAATTAACTATCTCATCCTACCCATTTCTACACCATTAACCATCACGTAACCAATGCTAACAGTTTGGTATATATCTTCCTACCCCTTCTCTATGAAACAGAAAATACATATTTTAAATAAAAACATGTACACACAAAAGTGTATATATATACACACATACACACACACAGCATTCTTTTTCTTTTAAACATGGGATCATTTTATCATAAGGATCTCTTGCTAGCTTTTGTTCTCAATAATATGTAATGGATATACCTCTGGTCATTACATTCTATGATATGGAGTGCTATAATTTTGTCAACTTTTCCCCTACTGATGGATATTCAGACTGTTTTCATTTCTGCTTCCAGTACAAATAATAATAGAGGAAATACCTTTTTTTTTTTTTTTTTCCTGTAGGATTTAGCCCCAAAATGGGATTGCTTTTAGGTCAAAGAATATGCACATTATTTTTCTGAAACCGTTGGTTAGAATAATATACACTCTCATTAACAACATCTGAGACTGTCCACATCCTCAGCAGATCTATAAATATTATTAAAATTTAGATAAAAATTATAATATATGTGCTCCAAGCATACAATGTATCTACGTGGGCTTATGTCTAATACAGTGAAATGTCTAAAGCAAGGGATCTGATATAAAAGGACTAGAAAGAGCTTGTTCAGATGACAACTTGGGGCCATTTTTTAAGATGGATCCTCGCATTTTTATACAGGTTAAATCTGGTTGAAAATAGCACTGAGGAGGGGCCTCCTGGGAGTGTAGTTAGAGGTGGACCTTATAGGAAAGATGAATGGTATCTTCAGGAGGGACTGGAAAGAGGGAGGATGCTGTTATTGCCAGGCAAACCTCAGGCAAATTTCTCTGATTTGCATTGCCAATTTCCTCATTTTCCCCACTTACTGCCAATCTGGAGAGCCAGTTGTTCCCTGAAGAGTATGCATAAGAAGCAGTAAGTGTGTACTTAATAACCATGGCAGGGGTAATAACGGTAGCTGACATGGACTGGGAGCTTACAATGAGCCAGGCACTCTTCTAAACACCAAGTCCAATTGCCTTTACATCACTGTCCACTGCATCCCAAACTTCCTACCTTCCTTGGATGCCCAGTCCATCCAAGCCTCATGTGTCTATGTGGGCTTATGCCTGATAGAGTGATGTTATGTACTGCTGGGAGCCGTGTTTGAGCTTGGCTTATACTGCCCCACATCCTCCCCTACCCTCTCCCAAATGATCTTCACAACCCACTATAATCCGCCTCCCAATCCCATTGCTACACAGAACCCACTAAGTAAAAGTCACTGGGTGCCCTCCTTGTTGCCAAATCCAGCAAGCACTCTTTCAGTTCCCTCTCTGTTGACATTTGGCCACTGTAAGTCTTTATTAACAAAACTGTCACCTATCTTAGCGTACCTGATAACCCTCTTACCTGGTTTTCCTCCTAACACTGTTGCTTCTGATCAGTTTCCGTCAGAGACTTCTTTTTCTCCATCACGCCCCTTAACAGGTTATATTCTCCAGGATTCAAAGCATGGATCTGTTTCCCCTCCCCAGAAAATCCAATCCATATCCATGAAATCAAATGCAGTTTATATGCTTCTGATACACAAATCTACATCCCCAGGCCTGGACCCCTTCTGAGAACCACATCCTTATCTCCAACTGTGTGGCCAAGGTGCCAGAGATACTCTTCTATGTTAAGACAGAACTCACCATTTTTTTTAAAAAAAAAAAAAACATTCCTGCTCTTCCTCCCATATTCTCTGCCAATCAAGATTATCAAGCTAATGTTCATACTACCTATCTGAGAACATCATCCTAAACTTCTCCCTCAGTCCCCAATAATGGTAGCAGTCATTCACTGAGTTTTGATTTGGGGTTATATTCTTTTCATAACTTGTCCCATTTCATTGAAAAGGGTCCCACAAAATAGCTGCTGTTGTCCCCATTTTGCAGATGATGAAACCAAGAAATTAAGCTACTTGCCCAAGGGTATGCAGGCAGTACAAGACAGTAATGGGATTCAAATGACAGGCTGTCTCATCAAAATTCCATGTGTTTTCAACTAACCCATGACTTCTTGCCTAAGTCCCAGTACTGATGATAATTATAATAGCCAACATGTATTGAGTCACTATATGCAAAGTATTATATATTAAGAACTTTTCACAAATTATCTCACTGAATCCACACACAACCCTATGAGATAGATACTATTACCCCATTTTACGAATGAGAAAACCAAGATCAGAGAATTTAAGCAACCTGTCTTGCATGAGTGACTCAACCAGTAAGCTGGGAAAGAGTGGTGCCAGGATTCTAAGCCAAGCTCTTAATTTTATGATTTTCTTCTCTTAAAAGCACTTTAATCTGCCTCCCCTCTTCATCACCATGGATTCTAACTTTGGTCCAGGTCCTCATTATTTCAACTTGCACTCTTTTTCTTCTCCCTCTCTATTTCCATTGGACCCAAGGCCTTCCATGCATGGCTCTATTATTAGCACCTACTACATTATTTACTGTCTAGTTTCCAGGAGTTTCTTAAGGGTATATGTTTCCTCTTTTTCATTGCTTTATCCATTCAAACATCAGTATATTTTAGATGAATGGATAGATATTTGCATATTCTCTCTAATCATTAGGATGGTTTACTCATGAACAAATCCTAAGGCTTCATTCCCAGCCACTCATGGACAGAGAGATGGATGGGATGGGGAAAAAAAGAAAGAGAAAAGAAAATCAATACAGCAAAAGCATCAAAGGCTGTTCGATCATCTCCACACTTTCTTCGATTTCCTTTAGTGAGTCCTTTGCAAAAAAAAAAACTTCACAATTAAACCAAAGGTCTCAATCAAATGGAACACAAGTTAGTTGGTTGGTTTGTTTGTATTGGTTTTAAACACAATAAGCAGTTGCAACTGATCATGGGCAAGGAAGAAGCATATTTATTTTTCTTACAATCACACCCAAACCCACATCTTAGCATTAAATATAAAGACGCTATCCCCTGTCATTAAAACTTAAGCCATGACATGCCATTTACTCTGTGTCACAGGATGGTGTCATGTGGTTATAAAAGTGATTTTTCTTTATGCCAAGAATTTTCAAAGATGTCAAATTCCTATGACTTAGCATGATAGTGGCAACTTCAAGGAAGCTTTCAAATTTCAGAAGAAATTGGCTAATGTCTACCCAAACACCCAAGTTTGTAGCCACAAAAAAATTGATTCCTTTGAAGAGGGCAATTTTCCCCTTTCCACAGACAGGTCGTCTGAGCCACCCTGAAATGGCAGGTCTGGAGAAGCAGTAGTAGAAAGGAAACAAACCCGTGGGCTTCTCCCCGACATGCCAGGAGACATTAACAAGACCCTTAAAACATCAGCATTTAGTTGGGCAAGAGACTGTTTATAAGACTCAATCCAGTCTCAGAGAATCACTGTCCTCTTCCCCTTGATGTCTCAAACTTTATTGGTTTTCTAAAGATGCCCATTCAATAAAGACATTTCTAGCATTATTTACTTTGTGTAAAAAAAAAATTAATCTACCTCAAATAAAGAAAGAATGCTTGTCTATGAACAAACCACAAAAGTTTTATTCCTGCCCAATCTCTTTGTCTTTCCATGTAAAAAAAAAAAAAAAAAAAAAAGATCAATACAGAATCTGACTTGCTATGAGTTGAATTCAATTGCTCTCTCTTAGACTAGGTAAGACATTTATCTTTTAACATCTACAACTAAAATGAAAACTGACCTTTATTTATAACCTTTCTTTACCATCTTGCTAAAAACATTTTGGATCCACATCTACCTCACTAAACCAGATAAACAGAAAAGACAAAGCGACCGGCCAGGGATTGGAGCGGCTTGGAGTTTGACTTCCCAGCAACCTACAAAACTTGGAGACAGCCAATGCTTGAGGGTCCTGCTCCATTCATGAAGGAATGGGCCAGCTGAACAGTTGGCCTGAGGGTCACCCGTGCAGCTTGGCTATGCCTGGGAAGACACAGCACTGGTGTGCTGTTTACCCATGTATGTACCAGTTGTTCAAACAGTCTTTGTTTTAGAAGTTTGCCGAAGATCCACATTCAGAAAAAATTATACATATAAGTTTTAATATGCATGCATATTTTATACATAGAACATTTTTGCATATTCTAATATAAAAATCCAGGGGAAAACCTTAAATAGAAAACACTGAAGGAGCTTTTTCACCTAGTCCCTGTGACCTTGGCTACTGTGACCCAGTGTGATCCAGCACGTGCTCGTCACTGACTATCCCCTCTCTCTAATAATGGCGATTCTGTCCTATGACTGTCCCTTTCCTGAAGGCTGCCCCTCCATATGCTGTCCTCAGTCATGTGTCCTTCTACTTCTTACTTTCCTGTCTCCCTAAATTGCCTTTTCACAACACAGCAAATGGCACCCATCAGAAAAGCAAATATGAAGTTAGCACTCTTTGCATAAAACTAGTGGGTACTTATCACCTACAAGAATAAAATCCAAGCCCCTGAGCCTGGCTCTCTATGGGTAAAGCCATGCTTAGAGGGAAATTTATATTCATACATTAGAAAAGAAGAAAGGCTGAAAATCAAAGATCGAGTTACCCATCTCAGGAAGCTAGAAGTGCAAACTTAATGCCAAACAAGAAAAAGGAAGAAAATAAATGTGATAGAAATTAATGGGAAAGAAAACATACAGCAAAGAAAATAAACAATTTAAGGGTTAGTTATCTGATAAGATGAATTAAGTTGATAAACCTCTAGCGAGACTAATTGAGATGGAAAAAAGGGAGAGAAGGCACAAATACCCAATAACAGGGATGGAAGGACAATCATTCTAGATCCTTGAGACATTAACAACATAACAAAGGTATCATAGGGTTGTCAGATACAATGCAGAATGCCCAGTTAAATTTGAATTTCAGGTAAAAAAAGCAAATAATATTTTAGAACATGTCCCAAATATTATTTATCTGATATAGATCAGGATAATTTTATATCTGTTAAAGAAATTGAAACCATAATTAAAAAGCTTTCCAAACAAAACCAAAAATACCCCAGGTCTAGATGAAATCATTGAGAATTATATCAAGCATTAAAGCAAGAAATTATACCAATCTGACATGAAAATCCTACAGAGAACAAGAAGCAAGTGAACACTTCCTAATTCATTTTTTGATACCAACATAACCTTGATTGTAAGCCAGACAGAACATTACAAGAAAAATACAAATCTGGTCAATTTCACTCATTAAAATAATGCAAGAGATATATGATATATAAAGATTATGCGACACAACAAAGTTGGGCTTATTCTAGAAATGGAAGTTTGGTTTAACATGTTGAAAATTAGTTGGTGTTATTCACATTAACTGACCAAAGGAAAAAATCATATGATCTTATATGTGGAAAATACATTTTATAAAATTCATATTTATAAATGGCTGTGTGAATCGTATCTTGTTCTGACAATGGTGTAGACAGTGCATCCAGTGTGTGTAAAGTGATACTACACCATATTTCATATCAGAAGTGAATTAGCATTTTCAGGTTTGCTCCAGATGAAAATAATTTCAAGTATATAAAAATGCAAAGTTGGAAATAGCATAACTGTGGCATGTGTAAACTGTTGAAGAAGCTATGTTTACATTCCTAGAATCACAGGAATGTGATAAATTAGGAATGTTTTGGGTCCAGGACAAATGGGGCAAGGGTCTCTAAACAGGTGAAACTCTGCTCTGTCCCTAGTACAGTGGGTATACACTCCTGCCCCAGGCCAATGATATAAGGAGAAAATCCCAATGCAAATGAAGTGAACAGTAAATTGGGTGGAATACCCAGGGCTTTAGCTAGTTCCTTCTGAGAGGCAGTGGTGGAAGGTTTGGGAGAAGTATTGAGGGACTCACAGCAGTGAGAACACAGGAGTTTTATCTTGAGTTGTAAATAAGACAGACTACCAGCCTGCATGCACAGTATGGATTTCTGTCTTGGTCAGTCAGCACAAATAAACTAAACACATGACATGCACTTGCCATGTCTGTTATTCCCAGAGGCCTTTCTTGCATGGAAGGAAATCCCAGAACTGGCAATGTTCCTTCCCCTAGTGTGGGGGTTTTTGCAAACTGACTTGAATTCGTGGCAACTAAGGTAGCCTATTGAACCCACTCAACAATTAGGATAGATGAACAAGACTCTCAGTATATATCTCTACATATACAGAAGGAGGGGTTCTTTCTGCATCATTAATATCATATCGTATATTCAATTTTGTATTTATATTTTTTCCATTTAATTTTATATTTTGAAGATCCTTTCTCTTGAAGTTAGTGTCTCTGTCACAGTTTTCCTGATGCCTGGCATTCAAAGTTTGATGAATGAAAACAAATTCAATATTAAAAACAATATCAAAAGGCAGCAAATATGGACACAAAAGTTAAAATAAGTAGGGAATTTTTAAGAGACATTTAGTAGAGCTGAATAAGATAAAGTTGTAAAATATTGGGTGAGGTGTGGCAGTTTTAAATGCCAGAGTTTGAACTTTAATCTCTCTAAACAAACACTTCCTACTCAGAAATATTCAATCACCCTAGTCCACCTATTGCAGTGATTTTCAACCTCAGTTATTCGAGCCCAGGAATTACACAAAGGTGACTTAGGGCCCATGAACAGCTGGAGTAGGGAGAGGGGAAGTGTGTGGATTAATGAAAAGACTAATTAAATAATGTTTCCTACTGCTACCCCTACTCCAACCAGACAGCTATATATTTATCCATTTTTATATATTGGAATGCATATTATTGCTCAAGATGGTGGGTCCCTGAACTACCAATTGCAGAAAACCAGAGCCACACAATCAGGAACTTCCATATTAGACATTGCGTTGGGAAGCAACAGATTGTAACTGAGTTAACCCATTGAGATTTTAGAGTTTATTTGTTATTATAGCATAGCCTAGCCCACTGTGATCAGTAAATACGGTGAGAGCTCAGTGTATTCTACCTAGAGTATTTGACACTCAGAGGATCATCGTTAACACTCCTTTCTTGATGTAACAAAATTATTTTCAGTAATATTTATAACATGAAATGAAGAAACAACAATGGTCAGAAAATAAATTCAGAGAGTAAAATTTTTCTTTCATGGAAATTTTATATATAATACTTTAAATTTTTAAATAGAAAAAATAAATATGACAATATAAGAAAGAAAAAGTGATGGACTAATTTTAATGGCTTTACTGCATAACTTAAAAGACAAAAAACTTATACTTAAGTATTGGTCTATTGCAGCAAAAGACAATTAAATTATAGTTTCTGTTTTCTAGTTTTAATTTCTGCAAATTTGTCAATAATTTTGTCAAAATTAATTTTCCTCACTATTCATGTTCTATTGACAATGCAAGCTTATTTATCAGTCTATGTTCACTAATCTTTGATAGAAGAACATTTTTATTAACTTTAACATCATAAAGTTTCTTTAACATGAAGCAACTGATATGGAAATAGCTGAGAAAACACTTCAAGTTAATACACTTGACAAAGTTTCATAAAAACCCCATTTCATAATAAATTCCAGAAATTGCACACAGTCGACATTTTGTTTCTTTGGGATTAATTGCAGTCACTTCCAAATGTTTCACAGTCAAAAAATTTTCACAAAGATACTTTCACCAGAAAATTCATCAAAAATCTCATTTGCATTGGGTTAACATTTCTGAATTTTTTCTTCTGCTGCTTAAGAACTACTGTCCAGATCTTGGTACAAATGATAAGGGCATTCAAATATCGCCTTCTTATCTCTTCTGACAATGTAAGAGCAGCATCTTTTGCTATTTTTTCCAGGTATTTGTTTTTAATTTGATGATTTTCTTTGAATGTCTAACTCCTTAAATTTTTCAGAATTTCTCTGTAAGAATCTTCAAGGAATAAGTTTAACAAATACATTGTTAAGCTGATTCTGGTTGTTTGCAAATATTTTTGTTTCTGGCTAACCTTACTAGAATTTCACACCAGGAGAAAACATAATTCAGAAAAGAAAAATAAAAAAGATAGCCATCTCTGTTTATTTCAAATGTCCTGCTTAAATGCAGTAATATACAGCACCACAGGAGCTGGAAATATGAACTGCACCTGAAGCAAGCTTTAAGGATTCCCAACCATTAGGAATTTCCTCTAGAAATGAACACGGGTAGCTGAGCTCACTGTGTCAGAGGCTGATTGCACACCTGGGACTGCTCTGAATTAGCCAATGTCTAGTAAAAGATAAGCAATTTAAAATGTGCCAATTTGAAATTTACATATACATCATTGAAACTCTACTGCAACCACAGCAATTGGAATTTAAACCAGAAAAAGATATTTTCACCAACATTACTTCGAATAGTCGGGGCAAGGTGAAAATAAAAAGCAGACCAACTTTTCAGTCCGTTTCTGTATGTTTTTAAATTCTCTGCAGAAAATGCATCCCATTATTGCATGTACCCCAAATGGACCGTTTCCATGGCCAAGGCCTTGTGATTTCATAGAAAACGAGTGCATCCGACTCTGCTCAGATATGGACAGATGATCAGGTAACTGTTCCTTTACTGGGAAAAAATAAGCAGACCCTCAACCTTCAACAGACACAGAAAGGACAATAGAATCAGGAAGCTGTTGGTGCTTCTGTTGATGCCATTTTGCTTAAATCTATAAAGCTTTGCATCGCACTTTTAAGGATAGTTCTGTCACTACGTAATTGTAAGATTTCCTTAAAATTTTAAGGCGGAAACAATAGTTCTGGTTTCAGTAATTCCCCTGCAAAAGAAACAGTGCAGAAATCCCCGGCCTGTGTACCCCATTGCCAGAGGATTTAAGGCTTCTCCCTAAACAATGGATTGTGGCCATTTTTCTTAAACAAAGCCCGGTCCCCGGTCTGTTCAAAAGACCAAATCAAACATGAACTGAGATAAAATGTGCCTTTTGCTCAGACAGAAAAACCACACAGCTGGAATAAAAACAGGAATGTCTTGTTAATGCCACTTAATACCTACACCTGTCCCCAAACCGACTCACCTTCACCTAAAAGCAAAGCAACCACTTAACTGGTGAGAAAAGAAGAGTAACCAAAATTCAGCTGGGTTGTGGTGGTGGAAATTGAGGAAAACAAGATGAAGTGGAAACTGGGATGACAGCAAAGCATGCAGTGTTTCCCTTCTATCTGGTGAAAATCCTTATTCTTACTTTAAAGAATCCCTTTGGAAATACCACCTTTTTGGAAGAAAGAAACACCCATCTAATATTTCAAATTCGAAGCACTTTTCTACCTGACTTTCTTCTGTTTTTGATTCTACCCCACCCAGAGCTCAGTTAATCCTCTTAAAAATAAAATACTTTTGCAGCTCTCTCCAGCCTTATGCTTTTGGCCGTAATGCTTTCATGCAGCTTTTCGACTATGATGATATTGATTCAGGTATCAGTGCAAGGAAGCCCGGAATAAGCCCAAGACCTTGAGATGTTCACCTCATAGCTCATTTTGACAGATTTATTTAAGGAGGTTTTTACTCAGTTTTCGTTTCCTTTTCCAAGTAAGAACCTTTTCAGATTCAGGGCCAAATTTACAGTCTTATGGAGTAGGTTCCCTGGAGTTAGTCTCCACACAAGCCACCCCTCCCTGACAAGGCACAGTGCAGACCTACCCTCTGTGAACAGGGCAAATTCTCGGCGTTCTCCCGCGGCGCCTGCTGCTAACGCGTGGTGTGGTGTGACTGCCATCTGCTGGCGGGGTCCTGACATTACAGTACAGACCACCGTTCGCTCTGTGGCAAAATCAGGAAGCACTTGCTCCGGGGAGGAAAAATCAATTTTTTCTGGAGAAACGAAGGAACATGTTTCTTCATAAACTTTGTCAGACTTTGGCACCAAAAACCCATCTTTTAAGGAGAGGGGAAAGTTGATTGATGCAGAAATCGAAGTGCTAAATACGACGAGGAAACGGGGTTATCAGCTATTAGCTCACCTGGTTACATAGCAGAATCCATTATCATAAAGGTAGATGCCAAACCTCGTGGACTCTGGGAAAGAGTTCCTTCCTACCTTGGGCAGCCTGCTATGGGTGGACATTAAAACCAGGAACAGGTTGAGGCATTCCCCCATGGGATGCTGACAATGACCTCATTGCCTTTAAAGGAAAAGATTTTGTTTCTTAGAACCCAAATGACAGAAATGTGTTATTGTTGTGGGAATTTTTTTTCTTATTATAAAAATCTATTTTCCAATATTTAAGAATAAGAACCATCCTTAAGAAATGTATCCACAAGCTCACTCTTGAAATCAGAACCAGGCACATTTTTTTCAGTCCTGATTCTTTTTTCCAAGTCTGTCTTCAAGATTTGTGAACTGCACAATTCATGACAATGAAAGCCAAGTTCCTAATGCTGACTTCAATGGGCATTATCCCATATTTCCATGGCAAAGAATGGGACCTTGTGTGTAATTGTGAATAGACAACCACAGGGAAGAATTTCCCATAGAGAACACCCATGATGGTAGAATAAAACTAAGCTTCCTGAAAGGGCCGTATTCATTGTAGAAGCAACAAGATCGACACTGAAAGCACTGTCTGGTCTTAATCACAAATTTCTTCATTAAGGGCCATGGGGACTGAGACAAATTTCAAATATAAAACAACTTGTAAAATAAAAATTGTGTTTTTTCTACTTATGGAAATATGATTTCCCCCATCCCCAAGACCTGTTTCTCTTCCAGCCTCCCCATCTCGAAAAATGGTCACACATCTGCTTGATTGCTTGGGCCCCAAATGCACAGAGCCATCCTTGAGAATTCTGTCCCCTCACTTGCCACGTGCAACCCAGCTCCATGTCTTGGAGCCCAAGCTCAAACTATATTTCAAATCCACCCACACCTCTCCATATCCATAGTGACCAGCTTAGCCAAGTGCACTATTATCTTCCTGGTGAACTAAAGCAATACCTGCTTAAAAGTTCCTGCTTCCACTCTTGTCCCTTCATGTTCAGTTCTCAACACTGCAACTGAGAACTCCAGTGCCTTGGCAGGAAATAAATGCCAAAATCCATAGGAGGATTTATAAACCCTTAGGGGTTCTGCCCTTGCCCATTCTTCATTCTTATCATCTTCCTCTCTTTCTTTCACTCATTATACTCAAGCCACTCTGGCTTTCTAGCTTTTCTTCCAGCTCTCCAAGCTTGCTCCCATTTAGGAGTCTGGATTAGGTTATTCCTCTGCGGGGTCCCAGATTTTCACGTAACCAGCTGCTTCTTTTCATTCGGTTCTCATCGAGAACGTGGTGACCTGGCCTCAGGGAGCTTTCCCTGACTACCCTGTCTAAACCAGCCCTACCCTCTACTACTATCTCCTACTACTGTCTCCTAATCCTATTTTATTTGCATCATATCACCTATCACTACCAGCAATATCTTTCTTTCTTTCCCCTTTTTTCCTTGTTACCCCTATTTTCCCATTACAATGTAAACTATGAGAACAGGGACCTTGCTATCTTGTTTGACATTGTATCTTCAAAGCCTAGATCAGACCTGATACATATTAAGTATTTAATAAATGTTTGGTGAGTGAATGAAGGTATGAACATACTACACATCTAATTACCTTTGCCCATATACAAATGAAAATTTATAAATAAAATAACTGGCATCCAAAATTTAAGAGAACCACACAGGCACCTAGCACTTATATGATGCAACTGTGCTCACTTTTCACTTACGAATATCCCTGTTAATATTTCTATTGAAGCTCCTTGGGGTCTTCAAATATTGGCAGAAAAGAAAGCTCACTTTCATGGACATATAGGAGTTGAAAAGCCCAACAATGTTCAGCTCTCTGAGAATAAAGGAAATAGGTTCTGCCTTAGTGATGGGAAATTGTTCAGTCATCTAAAATATTTGTGTTTGCGTTGAAGAAGCTATAAACAGTTTTCAGCATTGTTTGGAATTCATCAGTGTGGCATTGTAAAAAGGAAAAATCTTGATCTTAGAGAGTAAAACAGCTGGAATGTCTTCAGTCTTAGCTGTAATTTAAGGGAATTCCATGGTCTGGAGTGGCTTTAGAGGAAATTGAACAAGGTTCATTTGCCATTTTTGCATTGGAGACTGATGACAAAGAACTGTTACATAAGCTCAGTTAAAACTTTGAATAAATGCTAAAATTTGGATCTGGGGCATTGGAAGATGCCCAAAGACCCAAAACTGCTTGAGTGGAGAGCACACTGGATCAAAAGTCAGGGTTCTGATTCCGCATGGCAGAGCCTCAAAACTATTTGCACATGTACACACATACACACACACTGGCCCCTGCAATCAGTTAGCTCCTCACTGAAGTCAGAGGAACTTGGTGAGATGCAAATGAGGCTGTGTCACTGCCCTGCTTAATAGAGTTGCTGTGAATGTCAAGTTAAATAATGTTAAAAAGGCATTTAGCCGTGTCTGGCACATAATAAAAGTTGCATAAACTTTTATTATAATAATTTTATTATTTCTGTTTTATGATTGTGGAAAACAAGCATTAGAGAAACTTAAAAAAAAAAAAATTCCCAAAGGCCAGAAAGTTAATACATTGCAAAGCTAGGATGTAAACCTTTTGATTTGAAAGCTCTTAGCTATTTTACTGCACTACCCCTTTTCCTGATAAAGTGATTTTAAATGAGCCAACAGATGCAAAAGGATGCCCAAAAGTGTCAAGTACTAGAAAAAAAGAAAAGGTGTTATCATTAGTAAACAGCAGGTCTAGTGAATGCCAGTGCACTTTTTAATTCCTTTTCCTTTCATGTTTCCTTTTAATTCCTTTCCCTTTCCTTTCATTAATTCCTTTTATATTCTTGCTTATGTTGGTGACCACATTTGATGGATGAGCTGAGGGAGCGGTTTATACAAGTTCACTTAGCCTATTCACAAGGGGAACTCTAGAAAAAACAGGGGAAGAGTGGTCACTGCAGTTTTTACAGACAAAACACAATTTGTGCAGTTGAGTAATATTTGTGAATTTTGATTGCCATTCACCCCTAGGGTGAACAGCTCTTTAAATCACACAAAAAATTAGTGCTCAAATTTCTATCATGATTCACTATCATTCTGTTTACTTTTAATGAATGCTATTAAGATTAAATTTGTGAATTTGCCTCCTCCACGATCTTTCGAAACTTCTTTTATATGCTATCGGTGACAGAACAAAAGAACAAATTGAATTCGACAGCACCATGCAATTAAGGATGCCTGAAACTCATGGTCCCACAATATTTTCTGGGAATTTGAAACTTTTAAAGGTTACTCAAACCAAAGAGGAGCAAAATATCACTGCATACATGAAGCCCCAAATGTGCCTTAATGAAGTAGTGGAGAAACTTGTATAATTTGTCTGAAAAGATGGAAGTTGCTTTAGGGTGGTTTACTGGAAAGTAGGGCTGACTGCTCATTGTCATGTTCCAAAAGCAGAGGAAAATTTACTTTGTTGAAGGCTGCTGAGGTGCCATTTTTGAAAAGTCATCAGATAGTAGCGCAGGGCATTGATGGAGCAGAAATAGCTCTCAGAGCCCCATCAAGACATGAAGTTGCTCCAGGCAACCTAATAATTTGGAAGCCTGTCAAGTGGCTATTCCTAAAATATGTTTTAATATGTGTTTAGAAAGGATCTGGAGTTCTCCAAGAAGAAAGGAAGTAGTGGCATCACCAGTAGTAGCATCCTCATTCTCCATTGCCCCCAAGCAATTTAATTCTGCCCCCCCCCTCCGCAACCTGCATTCCCCTTTCAGAAGAAAACTAACAACCTTTAACTGAATTAGAACCATCCTTCTTAGAAGGCAACTTAGTAAATGCCAGTTATTACCCCAGCAGGCCAATTAAACAGCCCCTCAAATGGCTTAACAAAAATTCATACCAATCACATACATTATTTCCTTAACAAGAATTCTGCTAGATTCAATTTTCTCCACCTAATTATCGTCCCTGTACTGCTGAAACCCCTTGCATCAGTCAGTGTTTTTTTCAGAGAAGCAGAGCCACTTGGAGATTCATATGATAAGGTATTTATTATAGAGATTCAATCTCAGGCAACTGTGGGTTAAACAGTCTCCTGAGCCGTGGCTCCTGTGACTGGAGAAGTCATCAGGGCTCACATCTGGGACTAGAAGATGGACAGGAAGTGTGGGGAGCAGGCTCCAATGGGACCCTGCAGTGAAGGGCTGGGACCCGTGAGGAGGGACAAGAACCTGTGTTGTCTCTCTTAGCCTCTGAGCCTCCAGCTTTGATGATGGGAGTGATATAAGGGGAAGCTGGTGCCCTTTGATATGGAGCTAAACCTGCACCTCATCCAGGAGCCAGAGAAGCTGAAAGAGGGAGGGAGTCTAGCAGAAGCTTGGGGACCTGCAGGCTGGCTTCTGTCACACACCAGAAGGTGAGCCAACAGACAGGTGACAACATGCATGAGCTGCAATGGCCCCTCCCCACACAAGATTCCTGAGCAGAAAAGGAATATCACTGCTGCTGCTTCCCTGCCACCTTCCAAACCTTGGGCAAGCTGTCTTTTGTGGCTCACCTAAGCCTGAACTATACACAGAAGGGAATTCTGGGAACAGTAGTTCCAGATGAGCTAGATTTACATCATACAAATCTGTCATATGCCCCTTATAAATTGATACCCAGGAAAACTCTTGGCTGGACCATCCATATATCCAGCTATGGGTTAAGCAGAAGTTTTGTATAGTGAAGGAAAAAAAAAAAAAAAAACAAACAGAAGTTTTGTGACTTTAGCCTATCAGGGAATCAGGGAGAGACACAGCAGCATTTTTAGGACTGGAATGGCCTGAGAGTCCTCAGCCCAACTTGCTTTTCACAAGTGAGAAAAATGAAATCTAGGAAGGCTTAGAAACTTGCCCAGGTCTCATAGTTGCCTAGAAGCCATACGAGAAGGCAGTTTAATTTTCTGCTAATTCATTTACTTCTTTATGAAGTAAAAATTCTTGGGTAAGCCTGTAACTAGTCTTATACACCCAGGCCTCCTTAAAGTTCATACTTTGGATTTTGGCATTAACACTTTATTTTTACACAATAATGGGCCATCAGAGAATTCATCTGACAATAAGATACAAGAACTTAAAACTTTTCTTTGAAATTATTTTCCTTTTTTTTACTTTGTAATGCCTTTATGTAAAAGGATTAACTAAATGCAATTGATACTTTATATTAAAATCACTATTTTAAATCTTAGTCCAAAAGAGGAGTGGTGTGACCTAACATTAAGAACACAATCTTTGGATTCATAGAGTCCCATCTTCAAATATGAAGCTCTACCACTTGTCAGCTTTTGTGTCTGCAACAACCTTTCAGAGACAATTCTCTTATCTTTAAAATAGGAATCAGATTGATTGTTATGGATTAAATAAGATAATGCATGTGTAAGATTTACCTCAGTGTCAGGGGATTAGAAAGAGTATAAAAATTGCAGCTATTATGGTTACTGACACTATTAATAATGGTATGGTAAATAGTATTAATAATTACTTATTGACAGTAATTAATCACTAGGAGTATGTTGGACCTAAAGAACTGAATATTGTACAACAATTTTGTGAGTTTTCTTATTGAAAAGAATAATTTATGTGGTGTCTTTAAGAGTTCCTATTAATAAACCTAGGGTTTAATATGAAAAGAACCTGATATCACCACCACATGACTTAGAGTCTATTTGATCTCCCAATATGAGAATGTTACACACATTTCAAACCTTGTTTCAGCATGAGAAAAAGGAATTGCATGAAAGTCAGTGTATATCTTTGCCAACATCCTACCTCCAGCTGCTCATCTTTTTTCCATTGCCCAGATTCCCCTTCAAAATTAAGAATTGCACATCATAACATAGCTCTATCAGCCCACAACCCCCCTCCTTTTAAAAAAAAATTATTTTTATTGAGATATATTCATATACCATGCAGTCATCCAAAGTGTACAGTCAATTGTTCATAGTACCATCATATAGTTGTGCATTCATCACCCCAATCTATTTTTTTAACATTTTCTTTGTACCAGAAAAAGTGAAAAAAAAAGAATAAAAACTAAAAGTAAAAAGAACACCAAATCACCTTCCCCAACACCCTATTTTTCATTTAGTTTTTTGTTGCCATTTTTCTACTCATCCATCCCTACACTGGATAAAAGGACTGCGATCCACAAGACTTTCGCAATCACACTGTCACCCTTTGTAAGCTGCATTGCTATACAATTGTCTTCAAGAGTCAAGGCTACTGGGTTGTAGTTTGACAGTTTCAGGTATTTATTTCTAGCTATATCACTGCACTAAAACCTAAAAAGGGTTATCTATATAGTGCATGAAAGTGCCCACCAGAGTGACCTCTTGAGTCCATTTGAAATCTCTCAGCCACTGAAACTTTGTTTCATTTCATTTCCCATTTTTGGTCAAGAAGATATTCTCAATCCCATGGTGTCCAGTCCAGATTCATCCCCGGAAGTCATATCCCACGTTGCCAGGGAGACTTACACCCCTGGAAGTCAGATCCCACGTTGTGGGGAGGGCAGTGAGTTCACCCACTGAGATGGCTTAGCTCGATAGGGAGGGCCACATCTGAGCAACAAAGAGGTTCTCTGGGGAGATTCTTAGGCACAATTACAAGCAGCACATCCTTTTCTTGCAACTAATCTTGGCCACAGATTAAGGGGTTCTCTGAATGGTCCTATAAAGTGTGAACAATTTATTCTGAAGCTGTTGGGTCCTGTCATTGACACATAGTACATTTTTCACTAAGCAAGAAAAAAGTTGCTGATATTTTATCTACAGATGTACAAATTTCCTGATTTAAAAGGTTGTCAAGCTTTCTCAATGTCCTCATCCAGGGCCATGCAAGTTGTTGACAAACATGAAATCAGTTGAATTCAGCTTGAGTTAATTCATCTCTCCGAGTTCCTCTCTCTGTTCCCATGCTCTTTTGATCTACTCCTATCTTCTGATTATATACACAATTTAGCTCCAAAAGTAGACGTGTATCAGTCTTCTGACTTGAAATGTCAAAGGTTTATTTCTTTTCCATGTTTTATGTGTATTGCAAGTTGCCAGGGGGTCTCTGCTCATTTTAGTCATCCAGGGTCTCGGGTTGATATAATGCCCATAGTTGTGCCAAACGAAAAAGAGAGTTCTGTAGGGTCTCATACAGCAGTAAAATGCTTGACCTGTAAGTTGCCAATATAACTCATAACTCATTGGCCAGAATGGTCACATGGCCCCATCCAACCACAATGGGGCTTGGAAGTACACTTAGCCGGAAGGGAGTGGGCCAGAAATATTCAGGGAAGTACCCTAACGACTAACATGGAATTTCAATATGATTCCAAATGGCAATGCCTTTCTTTTATTTGAAAACAAACTGTAACCTTGAGAAGGTTTATCTATTTTTTGTGGAAAACATTTTGGTGGTAAGTCACAGGATATAAGCATTCTGTGAAAGGATTCCAAAATCAGATAAGTATGTAGCATACTGATCAAAGCCTCAGATGCAAGTAAGTTTCAATCTAGGAGTTTCTAATAGCAAATTGCCATAGTACCCTAGAAATCACATAGATACGGAGACTTACATACTTACTCCCCATTTCTCACATCAATAAAACCAAAAGAAGACAACCTGAAGCAAAAGCCCAATTCAAGAGTCCTGCAAAGAGCCAGAACTACAGGTTTCAACAAACTGCTTCCAGGATGACGAATCTTAATTTGTAGACTAAATATGACAATTTCATTTAATTTGAAGGTGAGAACTCCAGTCATTGGCCTTGGGGCATACATGATCATTGGGATGATAACATTCTAAACTTGTAATGAAAGTAGCCACTAGCCACATGTGGCTTTTTAGGTTTAAATTCAAATTAATTAAAATGAAATAAAAATTAAAGTTCAGTTCCTCAGTCATAACAGCTGCCTTTAAAGTTTTCAGTAGGCACCTGTGGTTAGTGGCTACTGTATTGGAATCCACAGATATCAAATAGTCCCATCACTGCAGAAAATTTTATTGGACAGCTCTGATCTAGGTCTTTCATGGCAGCTTCTGGAAGCAGTTGACTGTTTCTTGTTTCCTAAACTCATACTTTTAGAGGAGTGAGCTGATTTCCAAGATCTGAAAAAAACTAAAATAGAAAGTCTGTGCTACAATAACCTAATAGTCCAACTCTAGGGTTGGAACACAAATAGCTGGGCTTGTTTTAATGGCACTGGTTTGTGATGCCTTGTGCCTTAGTTGCAGGGAGTGCCTATAGCAACACAAAAGCAGTTCAAATTCAAGATCAGTCAAGCTAGAAAAGGAAAGGAAAACATCAGGAATCAGATAAAACTTGTCTCACTTCTCCTACCTCTGTACTCCACAGTTCCGGCTATAATTTAGCCTAAAGAAATTTAAGTGATGTTTTTTGTATTTTTGTGGGAATATATTATAGAAAGTCTAGATCAAGAGTCCTAAGTAATATATAATAAGTAATTTTGATTCTCTGTAACTCACTCAGATGCTTATGCCAAATTAAGAATGTTTTATACCAAGCAGTAAAAGTAAAGAGGTCAATCGAATTGGGTTCCGGGGACAAAGAGGAAATGAGAAAAGAAGCACTGATTCTCCCCTCCTCGGGTTTGTTATTCCCATAATCCGTGTGTTTGCTCCTCATAGTGGGTACGATTGGTGACCAACATTGTGACAAGGACCTCTGATAACAAACTTGGGCGGTTGGTCAGGCTTCAGTTTCTGTGATTTTGTTTATGGAATGGAGAAAACAATACTCCCAAATAAGCAAGATGTCTGTTGCTGAAGGTCCACCTCCTCACTGGTTGAGCCTCTTTATGGTAGCCTCTGCTTCTGTTTGATCATTTCCTCCAAGGCAGGGACATTAGAAACGAAAGCTTAATTTTCATTGCCTCATCTAAGTCTGTCTACCCAGATCCAGTAAGAGGAATGAGGATATAATTACAAATGGCTTAAGTACTTTATCCGATTTGAGCAGAGTTTGAACATCAGTAAAAATCAAAACATTTCTCTGGACAAATATTATTGAACTATATAGTACATTCAAAGCCAAAATATATTCACTCTCTCCAACCTACACATAATCAACAAGACTCCACCTTGTCTTTTGCAATTGGGAGAGAAAAAATAGGAGTATTGTTATCCACAAATTAACATATGTTTTATCTTTTTTTCATTCCAACTCCCCAAGTTATAATTACAAGAACTCTAATAAATATTCATGAAACATGAAGTATGCATATCTGTGTACATACTGTGAAAAATCGTGCTGAGGAATACAAACTTGTAGTTCTCAAGGACTATTGGCATGAACGTTTGCATTGTGCCAGCATCTGCAGTGACCAGTATTGAGTGCTTATCTGTACAATCTAAAGGTCTAAAGGTGGGTAAGGGTTCAGTCTTAGAGTCAGACCAGGATAAAAATATTAGCCTTGCTACTTTACTACAGTGACTTTGGGAAAGTTATGTCATCACTCCAAGCCTCTTTCCAAAATGCAGAAAGTAATACCTTGGGGTGGTTGTAAGGGTTAGAAGTAACATGTGCAAAGCTTCTGGCATTTAGCAGATGGCCAATGGATGTTAGCTGTCGTCATCATCCCTGTCACTTATTACCCACAATTATGTAGGAAAGTGCCACAATGGAGTGCACATGACCATGGATGACACAGTGACATCATCAACCCTGGAAGGCCAGAGCATTTCTACCTAATCACTAGAGCTGTGCTTTAAGCTTTGAAAAAATAAGTGACTCTCTGTATAGCGAACTTAGCTATCCAGTCCATCATCACATGGAATAACATCCCCCATCTGCACAGTATAGGGACTTCTCCCCTTTTGAGAGAGAGGTTGAAATGATAGAGCTTTTGTTTGTTTTTTGTTTTAGTGCTTGTATTAGTTAGGATTCTCTAGAGAAACAGAACCAACAGGAGATATCTGTAAATAGTATGAGACTTTATGAAAGTGTCTCACGCAACTGTGTGGATGCACAAGTCCAAATTCCACAGGGCAGGCTGCAAGCTGGCACTCCGATGAAGGTCTTTGATGAATTCCCCAGAAGAGGCTGGCTGCCCAAAGGAGACAAAAGTTCTCTCTTCTGTCCTCTGAAACTATCACCTCTCCATTAAAAGCCTTCAACTGATTAGATTAAACATGTCTCACTGCGGAAGACACTCCCCTTAGCCAACTGCATGTGTAATTAGCTGCAGATGCAATCAATGTACTGCTGATTTAAGTCCACAAAATGTCCTCGCATTAACAGATAGGCCAGTGTTTGCTTGACCAGACAACTGGGCACCATCATCTGGCCAAGTTGACACACGAACTTAACCACCACAGGGCCCTAGGCTTGAAATCTGGAAACATAAGTTTGAATTCTAGCTGCCATTAACAAGTTGTGTGACCTTAGGAGCTAAATCTCTTGGCTTCATGAGTCTCAATTTCCTCACGGATAAAAATGGGAGTTGTTTTGAGCATTAACATATCTGTACTTTGAAGTGCTTTGCAAACTGTAAATGCTGGTCACTGGTATCCAGGTTAAGAAAAATCTACCAGGGAGATGCCACTATGATGCAACTCTGTTATCACGGAGAGGAGACATGTGCTCTGGATTTCATTATCTCATATCATTAATTAATCCAATCATTCACAATATTGATTGCATGTCTCCATGGGCCCAGGTGCAGTTCTAGGAACTGAAAATGCAGCAATGAAGAAAACAGATGAGGCCCCCTTCTTCATGAAACCCATATTCTAGGCAGGGAGGCAGACAATACCAAGTAAATAAATATATGCTCTAATACCAGGTAATGATAAGTCCAATGAGGACAAGGCAGCATAAGGGGTAGGGTGTTCAGAGTTCTCTCCGAAGAAGCAACATTTAACAGTGACTTACATAAAATAAAAGAATGAGCAATGTGGCTGTTTCAGGAAGAACCTTCCTGGCAGAAGTTCCCGGGCACTGAGGCAGTAGTATAGATGGGATCATAAAGGAACATCAAGGAAATCAGTGCACCTGAAGCACAGTGAGAAAGAAGGGGAGTAGGAGGAGATGAGCCCAGTTCACTTAGTACTTACAGGCCATAGGAAGAAATTTGGATGTTACTTGGGTAAGCTAGAAGAACTGAAGAGCGTGGGATCTGAGGAAGTAGAAGAGGAGGAGCCACATCTTTGTGATGGTGGACAAAGAAGATGGAATGAATTGTAACACAGAGCAGAGTGGGAAAGTGTAAACCCTGACATGGGGCCCAAGAGGAGAGTGCCAAGGCGGACGTAGCGAGGGCACCACACTCAAGAGCAGCCCACCCAGCCTTCAGTGGGCTCTGTGGTCAGGACTTAACCCCAGCGCGACTTGTTCAGAACATCTGGCACAGGCAAAGTCAAATTAGTTAGCATTCGCATTTAAAGTGACATTTGACAGGAGCATGTTCAGATGCTGATGTGCATACAGAAGAAGTCACAAGCACTCACAGAAAGGAAAAATAAGAAATCTCTTGTACAATCCCCAAAATGATATAAAATTTTTTAAAACAATGAGTGTTGTATATCTTTTTGTTATTGCTATATCCCCAAAGCTTCTAGACCATTGCTTATCACATAGTAGACACTCAGAGGTTTGATGAACAAGTGAGTAAGAAGGAAGGAGAGAGGGATGAAGGAAGGGGGAGGGGGAAGGGAGGGAGGATGGAAGGAAGGAAGGAAGGGGTAATAATTGTCATATTTTTTAATAGGAAAATTACTGAAAGGTCAGATTCTCATAACAGGAGTAACATCAAATCTATTCCTGTATTTTGCTTTCATTGACACAGATTATGGAAATTTTGTTTTACACATATGCATTTTTAATAGAAGATGTTCTAAAATATTCAATCTGAATAAGATTGCTCCAAAACTGATTAACTAGACTCAGAGAGTTCAGCAAAAAAAAATATTATTTAAAGAAATTGAAGCTACCAAATACCATCTTCACTTTGAAGTATTCTGCCTTTTGACTGGTCCAATTTAGAATAGTTTGAGAATGATAATATTCTAATTTTCATGTGAAAGGACCTTCTATTAGCCATGGAATGCATGGGAAGATGTTTGTATGGTATACATGTGTAACAGTCAATAAGCATTAACTATCACAAATATGTATTTACATTTAAACACAAGATACATAACAGTCCAGCAACTGCCAGGCAGACAAGATACGTCAATGCTATTCTCAGGTTGGTAAATGCAGCCTATAAAAAAAATGTGAGCATCGTTCATGCATTAAGCAGTCTCTCATGCAACTTCCTGGCATTCTGTATATGGAATACAAATTGTTGCATCAAAATAAAAACTGCATGCATGTGTGTAATAGTATTTTCTTTCAGACTTCTATAATGTTAAAAGAAAAATCTGGTTATCATTGATTTTTTTTTTAAAGCAGAATATCTAATAACATACTTCAGAGCAATTTGAAAAATGCTGATCTGGGGAAATCCTAGAGCATTTTGAGCTGCCATTGGGGCAAACTTTAAGGATGTACTGCAGTCTAAATGGGACTTCCAGAAGAGTTTGGAAGCTCTCCACTGGGCTGTGGACCCAACCGAGACTGAGATGTATCCAAAAATAGCCAGAAAGCACCAGAAGGGCTTTCCAACTTTCTCTCCCACTAGTTTCCAACGTGAAACCCTCCTCTCCAGCTAGGCTGTAACACAACACACACATTCCACGTCACTATACTCACTTATTCCCACCCCACCACAGATAGAAGTGTACTTCCCCTTCAATCTCCCTATTCCATTCCTATCCATGTTTCATTTCTACCTCCACTGTGAAGCATTTCTGGAGCCCCCAAACCCCTCCTAGGCTCCTACCAGTCTTACTATCAGTGTCAATTCCATAGCAATTTTTTCTACATTGCTGCTTATATTGTTGGTGTTTCTATTTGTGTCACCCTCATTCCACAACAAAAGCATAAGCTCCTCATTGACATGAACTATCTCTTATATCTCCATGAATATCCAAATTAACAGTTCCTTGCACAAAGTAGGAACTAAAAATATGTGTGAAATGAATAACAGAATTAATCTACTAGTTTACTCTTTATTAAGATGTCTAGAAATAATAAACAGGACAGGTGTGACATGAAAGGATAAATGAAACTCTCCAAGGACTTAGTTTACAACCAGGGAGTAATTTATGTACCATGAAACCTCCATCCATTACTCACTGATGTCTTTGAGCAGGAAGCAAGTCTCCTCAAAGGAAGGCTTGTGCTCCTGATCTAGTGTGTGGGAGCTCACAGGATATCTGTCTATGATCTACAGGAATTGAAAATAATGCTACTAAGTAAGTTCTCATTATGGAGGAATTAAAACAATTTAATTCTCATCTACCAATGTGTTTATCTACCAAGAAAGCGCTGGGAATTTGCGGGTGGGAAGCTTGTATTCAAAAGTCTTGCCCTTGCTTAGGACATTGTGATATGCCACATTCACCTTTGCTCAATCTCACCTCAGCAAAGGTCCTTTCTTAGCTTCCATGAGGAGCCACTTTCTAAACCACAGAACGACAAGTTTGTGGCATCTGCTCTCCTTCTCTCA
This sequence comes from Choloepus didactylus, assembly GCF_015220235.1. NCBI lineage: Eukaryota > Metazoa > Chordata > Mammalia > Pilosa > Megalonychidae > Choloepus > Choloepus didactylus. The sequence goes on along the minus strand of NC_051320.1, from coordinate 74,933,333 downwards.
CTTTCCATAACCTTGGCACCCATTGCTAAATGATCACAGGGCTCTCTTTACTAAACCTGGACTTTGCCTCAGAATCTCTCTCAACCCTGTTCTCCAGGAACTGTTGCCAATCAAATACTTGTGTCATATAAGATAAAAATCCTCATTTCATTTCCTGGTCTCACCATCCTCAAACTTTCTATCCTGGCCTTCCAATTTTAATTATCAGCAAATTATATCCACTGGCCATACCTGTCTGATATTTTTGCCTCCATTCCTTTGCTTAAAATCCACCTTGAATATACATTACTGTTTTTCGCTGCCTCTGGTTCAAAATGAAAATATAATCCTTTCTGGTGGTGATCTTTCTTTCAGTGTCACAGAAGCAATATAGCATAAACCCACGGCCTCTAATTCCTTTCCTCTGCAGAACTTTTCTTTGTTCCTTTCTAAGAGAGTTGATATGCTACAGACCTGGACCAAAAGAGAAGTCGGTGAAAAGAGAGAACACAGCAGAAAATGATAACAAAACGCCACTGGCAAACTCTGAAAGTTACTTTTATTCAAAATACTTCCAATTTTATCATGCATCTCAGATTTAAAGGTGTTTATCTTCCTGGGTGCAGAGGGAAGGAATCACCCGACAGGTTGTTCTATTCCCCATCTTGACAAACACACCCCAACCACTCTCCCATTTGGGGACTTAGAATTTTGCTGATATGAACATGATCTTTCTTCCCCAAATAAAATATACGAATAGAAATTGTTGCCCTTTGAAGTCCAAAAGAGGAAAAGTAGTGTCAAATAAAATCACTAAGTTAAAGATGAGAACATTTAGGATAATATTCAATCAGAAGAGGAAGTTTGACGACAAAGATATTAATATACGATTCACAAAAGAAAAAAAATGGCCAGTAAAATATTTGTCAACCCAAGAAATGCAAACGAATACCATCATTAATTGTGGTTGTGTTTTCTTTTGCCCATTACTTTGCCAAAGTTGAAAAATACTGACAGTACCTAGTGCCAATTATAAGGAAAACCACTCTGATCTACTGTGTTGGGAGTTTCTCTAGTAGATGTTTCCTGTAAGGTGGTTTGGTAAGAAGAAGTTTCATATGGGACATTTATCTGAGTCTTACACCACAGCTGGGACCCTGGGGACTCAGGTCAGGAAGTCCCCTTTCCGGAAATCTGGTAGTGTAGGGATCCTGAGGAAGTGACCGATGATGACTTCAACTCCCCGCAGCAATGAATAGGTGACTCTCTGGAGGACACCTGGAGACCGTTGACCTCATTGCTTGCAATGCAAAGTCATGGTGCTCATGGGCAAGCCCAAAAGCAAAACCCCACGGCTGAATCCACCAGGCATCTGCCCACAGTTGCTGCCAAAGAAGAATGGCCTCTCCTTCTCCTCCACCTCAGGTGAGTGCCTCTCGCTGGAGGATTCTAAACACAACCCTGAGTCTAGAGACTCGAGGACTCAGGAAGAGGACTTTCTGGGCTCTCCACCACTGGATTTCTTAGAGGCGCAGGGATGAACAGTATCCAGCACTTATGTTAATATTTTAAATGTTTCTTTCTTGATTCGGTAACTCCTCCTCTAGGTATTTAAACTGAGAAATGAATGGCTCAGAGTCGATGATGCATATATAAGGATGTTCATCACGGCATTGTTCATACAGGGAAACAATAGTAACTATCTAAATGTCCCTCAAGAAAGGACTGGTTGAACGATTGCTCTGGTACATTCCCACTGTGGAATTCTTGAGGGAGACATTCCCGGAGCTGACCAGTTTTGGGTTCTCCTCATTTTCCTGGGCACCCAGAAGGCCACATGTCCTGGTATCCCTGAAGTTGGCTGACACCATGTGACTAGTTCGGGTCACAGAACCAGGAGCAAAATGTTTTGTCTTACTTCTAGGCAGAGGCCATGAAAATCTCCGTCACTTTTTTCCCCTTCCCCTGCTCTGGTGACTGGAAAATCTCACATTGAGATGAGAACCCCAAGATAGAAGAGGCCTGGATCCCTGAGACATAATTTAGGAGCCCTGGACAGAGCCGACTCCATGTTGGCAAGATGTAATCTTTGTTGCATTCAGCCACTCAGATGTGGGGGTTAATTTGTTACTGCAGAATAACTTTGCCTATCCTGACAAATACGACTGATTATGCTTTAAAATATCTCTCTGTTCATCAAAATAGGCAAATGCATGCAACATATTGCTTTAAACATATTGCTTTAAAAATGTTAAGCCTTTACTAAATATTTTGACTAAATGAAAGATTAGATAAAAGCAGGTTACAAAACAGTATCTATAGGATGACTGCATTTACCTAAAATTGTATGACTGTACATATGGTGCAGGCATGAAATGTGTGGAGAAAGATGCCTGTAAATATACTCACCAGCATGTTAAATGTGGTTATCTAAGACTGTGAGATTTCTGATGATTTTTGATCTCTTTTTTAAACTTTTTAATGTATTGGTTGATTTTATTATCCTGTATATTATACTAATAAGTGAGATAACACATGTAAAGTATTAATATCATTGCCTGGAATATAGTAAATGTTAGCTAGCATTAATTTTTATTATCATTACTTTTAACAGGAAATATTTAAAGTGGTTTCCCAAAACATTTAGATAAACTCATAATTTATTATATATTTATTGAATTATTAAAACATGGACTTGGGTGGCAGATCTGAGTGTGTTTCTGGGCTCTGCCCTTGCCAGCAGTTTGACCTTGGTGTGTTTCCCTCTGTAAGATTCAACTGTTGCTGCTCAGACAGGCTTTGGACCCAGAACATCTGGATTTGAATTCAGATTTCTACCCTTGGCAGAAGTGTGATTTCAAGCTAATTACTGAAAAGTTGGGGGCCTCAGTTTCATCATACATAAAACAAATATTTAGTACCATCCTAGGGAGAATGAATGAGCTGCTTTACCTCCAGGGGTAACATAGTATAGAAGTAAAGAACCTGAACTCCAAAACTAGATTGTCAGGGTTCAAATCCCAGCTGCTACTTGCTAGCTATGTGATTAGGGACAATTCTCTTTACCTTTCAGTGCTTGATTTCCTCATCTGGAAAACGGGGGTGAAAAAAATAGGATCTATTTCGCAGGTTCCTATGAAGAGTGGAGCAGACAATAAAGATTGTATGTAATGTTTTTGAAGAAGTGTGTGGCACATGGAAAGTACTCTATGAACTTTACCTATTGTGCATAAGCTCAGTGGGATGCATAGTAACTACACTGTACAAGTTATATATCTCTGTTAAGGAAAACTACAATGTTTCAACATCCTTATTCTTTGAGGATTTTTAGAAAGTAGATGCCTCATATAAATCCTTCCAATTTCTGAAGTATCCCATAGCACAATATTTCAAAGGGCACCCAAGATGGATAGATGGCTGTTGGATCTATCCCACTTTAGCCATTTTTACATTCTTAGACCAAAATGTCATAATAAATGTGTGTGGATGTGAGGAGAGATTTCTGGAGGTGACCAGAGTCGTGGCTGTTAAATTGAGATCCATGGACCCTCTGGGGCTCCTCAAGGGCAGCCTCTCCACTGGTCTGTTCTGCATATTGACAGTCCACATATAGCCTGGTGATTTGAAAAGTTAATGTAATTGTATTACCTACTGAAAAATTAAATTCGAGTGTTTGTGTCCTTCTCCCAGCTAATCTCATAAGAAGAACCAAAAACTCATTAGTCCCACATCCCAGGAGAGCGGGCAGCTCTATTCCCTAGCTCTGTGCTCCTCAATCCTCCAGGTGGGAGGAAAAAATCCCCTTTGTTGCACCTTTCCCACTCCCCACCTGCCCTCCACAGCCCACCCCAGCAGAGCCAGGAGCAGAAGCTTATCCTAATGATAATTCCTAAGGAGACTTTTGGACATTCTCCAAGGATGCTCCCAGCACAATCCCAGTCCTTTCAAAGTGATGAAAATGCACTGGATCCTAGCTGGAAAATATGGAAAAATTATTAATTTTTACCCTCTGATTATTTGCACCCCAGGGAAAAAATACCATGAAAGTGTACTTTCTAGTGGCTGAAACTGAGGCCCTGTAGGATTTGAAATATTTCAAGAAAAATGAGGAGCTGATGGCCCAACTCTAGAGATTAAACTCTCATTATCACTTTTGTCTGAGAGCTCAGAAAGAAATGTGAACAAAGTCACTGGAGCAGAGACAAAAGTCACTCTCATTTTGTTGCAAGCAACTCCTGCTGCCTTTTTTCCTGTGCAATTTATCATGAAAATGTGGCTTCTGTTCCAGGGCAGAGGGGAAACTGGAACTCAATTTCATCTACCTCTTTTGAAAAGACTATCATGGATTACCATGGAAATTCAAACAAAAGAAAGAAAATCACATCCTATACCAGGAAATATAATATTCAGAAACATAAAGGAGACAAGTACCACTACTTAAAGCCTGGAATTGAGGAGGTCCCCGGGCAGCCTGAACACAAACCTTCCTTTTAGAAAACGCGATGGTGTATTGAAGACCTCTTCAAGTGACTAAAGCAAGATGGCACCCCTTCTCTAGCACGGAGTGCATGAGGAGTGGTGGTTTTCCTTGATTACATCTTCCTTTTCAGTGAATTTCCTCCATCTGTGATCCACTTCATAGTCAACAGAGGATAGGAGGTTAGAAATGAGAAGCTGGATTATTTCAGGAAAAATAAGTCAAGTTAGTATGCCTATCACACATACCTCAAAATGAAACCTAAATAGACTAAAGAGTCAAATGTGAAAGTAAGATATGAAGACCCAGAAAAAACAGGTTATTCAGCTGATATTGGTAGAAGGACTTTATAACAATAAAAACAGAAAGCACAAAGGAAGATTTTAATAGAAATTTTTACATAAAATTTTAAATTTCCAAGTATCAGTACATATCATAAATAAAATTAATAGGTAAATAACTAAAAGAGGAAATAATTGCAACATTCAAGATGGACACAAAGGTAAGTATCTATAATATGTAATCAGTTTTTACAAATCAATAAGAAAAGCCTCCAGTGGAAAAAGAGACAAAGATATAAATACTCAACTCTCAAAAATACAAATTGTCAATCAGCATGTGAACAAAACTTCGACTTTATAGTCAGCAGTATTGAAATAATGATAAACAATTATCCTCACTTATCAAGTGGCAAAATTATTTTAAAATGACAAACTACATGCTGATGAAGCTTTCAAAAAACAGGCAGTGAAAGTGTAAATGGTCAGAAACTTTTCTGAAAGATTTTGGACAACTGATAGTCCAGCATAAGATAAGGTATAATGATTGGCAAAAATGGGTCCTGCTAGCTCAAGGCAAGTCCAGAGCAGGGACTTTATGACATTGTGTGCCCAGTCAAGTCACCCAGAAACTCCAGAATAACTCCCATGCTGCTACCCAGACAGAATTTCTGGTTCTTAATGTGAATGCATCCTCCACCCCCAGCGTGGCCTAGCCACTAGAGGCCAGATGGAGCAGTAAAGACTGGATCACACACACACACACACACACACTCAGTCCTATGGGAAGCATGTAATTAGATGGCCAGTCTGCAAGCATGCCCTCTCTTGTGTCTGCTGTGACACATATCTGCAGCACAGACACAAAGTCTGTGCACTTCCTGTACATGGCAAACCCGAGCAATGCATACCCAAAGTCTTAGAGCTCAGACTCTTTGCCCCAATATTTCCACTTCTAGAAATAGGACCCGATGAAATAGAGATGTAAGCAAAAAAAAGTCTGTCTGGGGATATTTATAGAATCACTTTTTTACTATTGAGAAAAATTGGAAAGTATCTAAATATTCTATACTTGAAGCATAGTTAAATTAAGGAAAAGTCAAATACTGAAATATTAGGTAATGAAAAATAATGTTTCTAAGGAATATTTGATGACATGTGAAAGCACTCAAGTTATAGTAAGTGAAGAAAAAATTGGCAACAAAACTGTTTCTATAGTTTGACTCCAGTTAAAAGAAGGAAGGAAGGAAGGAAGAAAGGAGGAAAGACCAGGAAAAAAAGGTAATTAATTATCTTTAGCACAGGAGTTATATTACTATGTTCAATTGTAAAATTATAATTTAGAAATATATATTTTGTAATTATAAAAGTTGAACGTGATTGTTAAAATAACTCAGCATGGGAGGTCCTAAGATGGTGGCGTAGAGAGGAATGGAAGCTAGTTAGTTCCCCTGGAACAACTAATAAACAACCAGGAACAACTAGTAAATAATCCAGGATAACTGCAGGGGGACAAACATGACTGTCCACTCATCATACGCCAACCTGAATTGGGAGGAATGCCCAAGATGGCAGCATAAAATGTGTAAGGAAAAATTGCAGATCCAAGCTGGGAGACCCCTCCCCTCATGGCCTGAGCTGCAGAGCCTCATGGAGTTAGAGAGCAGCTCTCTCAGGCAAGTAAATAAAGCTCAGCTGAGCTCCAACTGGGGTCTTAATTAGCAAACGTGGACTGCTCGATGCAAGCTATGAATCCCCAATAAGCAGAAAGACCGTAGACTGACCCTGAAAGGGGGCTTTCTGTCCCTTTCTCTCTCTCTCAAACTGGGCAGCTCAGTGGAGAAAGCCTCAACCGTTTTCAGCTTGCAGGCTCTGTCGTGGAGAAAGCCTCAGCCATTTTAAACTCACAACACTCCGACCCAGACAAAGGTGGAGACAGCAGAGTAAGAGAAACAAAGAATCTATTTACATGCAAATGACCTCTCTTTAGGGGGCATATCTTCCCAAGAGGAAAGAGGTGGGGCCCAGCTCTGCTATCGGCCTTCCATTCAGAACCAGACCCCAGAGCCTGGGGGAAAACAGCCATGGGCCACACCTCCTTACACCAGTCTGGAGTTACAGGCTGACAGATGCCACCTGCTGGGCAGAAAAGCACAGTGACCTGAGGCCTCACAGGGTGTACCAATTTTCTAAGACACACTCTCAGGGAAACCGGATATTGAATATTTCATCCTTCTGGGAGCAGAGCCCATTTTGGTCTGGGGAAACCTGATTGGGGTAACCAAGGAAACCACGCCTAGACAACAGAAAACTACTACCTACTCTAAGAAAAACAAAGTTATGGCCCAGTGAAAGGAACAAACTTGCACTTCAACTGAGATACAGGAATTTAAACAACTAATACTAAATCAATTTTAAAAGTTTAGGGAAGATATGGCAAAAGAGATGAACTGTATAATGAAAATAACTCAGCATGTAAAGAAACAAGTGAAGCCCCACCATACACTCCACTTCTTCATCACTGACTTGTTCAACCCAAGAATGCAGCAGTGTATGTCTTTTAGACATTTTTCTATGCATAGCAACATATGGCATATTTTAGGGAACCGGAGATACATTAGAGTCACATTTACAACATACTTAGGGTTCCAAAACTGGCTGTTTTATCACTCAAGCATATGTCATAGATATCTCCCATGTAAGTGCATAGAGATATTTTTGTCTATTTTTTAACAGCAAGTTAAATTTCTTATTTGGTTTTTTTTTAATTTTTTTAATCTTTTATAATTTCAGTTTTTCCAAAATGTTCAATAATTCTACAATAAGCAGAGATTACTTTTAGCATCATATATATATATATATATATATATATATATAACATTTTTTCAAGTAAGTAGTTACTCCTGCACCAGAGAGAGGGGTACAGTGGTTCCTTGCAAATGTGCCTTCACCCTCTAATGGGAGACCCATCATCCGGAGAAGCATTACTTCACTAAGTGAGGCAACAGTGTGTGCCAGGCCCTGCGGTAGGTGCTGGGGAGACTGGGAGGGAGCTCACGGCCTCCTCTGCCCCTGCCCTGGTGTCTCCTCTTACCTGTCACTGTCTTTGTGCCCTCAATAAACGACAAAACTGAACTGCACTACTTCTGCCAAAGTGGAGCAGGGAGCAACCCTGCTGGTAGTGAGAAGGATAAAAGGGGAAGGAAGGGTCTTGGCGTTCTCTTCAATTTGATGATTTTCTGTTAATGCCTACTATGTATGAAATAAATTCTTTCCTCTGCCCCACATAATCCAATGGGGGGACATCCGAGTACGTGGGCAGTAATGCTTTATAAAATAAAATGCTCTGGACCCTGGAGGCAGACCGACTTTGATTCAAATCCAGACTCTAGTAACATGCTGGCTTAGCAACCAACTCGTGATCCCTAAAATGAGAATGATAAAACCTCCCCATAGGTTGGGGAAGGACTTGACACATGGTACATTCAACAGATAACCCCACGCAGAGTAATGTCCCTTCTTGGGCTGCCTCCCCCATAGCAACTGAGCAGAGATGACCAACAGCTGTATCTAGACCGTGGTGCCCATCCTGTTCTTGCTGAAGGGCTCTGTATTCAGAAGGGTCTGAGGCTGAGTCTAGATTCAGAGCACTAAACCGATCGCAGGCAACAGGGAAGGGAGTGGGACAGTCATTTGCCCTCCCTACACCCAGGTATTTTCAGAAGTGTCAACTCATTTTAGCATTGTCCCAATGCAAACAGAGGCAGAAAAGTAGTTCTGTTCCTATACATTTAAAAATATAGTAACAGGATTTAGAACTGTCTGCTATTTTGGATTATACACATCACCTCTCCCACCATACCAGGCAGGGTTCTCAACCATTTATGGAAAAAAGAAGAGCAAAATAAGACGCTGGGGTAGGGGTGTGACTAGATGGAACTAGAGAAAGTGACTTGGGTGTGGCATTGAAACAAATCTACTGTGGGCCCCATGACTGTTTTGTAGCCACCACTGACAAAGGAAGACAATTTAACATTCTATTTGGCTGCTGTTATCACTGTATAAGAACATGACCTAACCCTTAATCAGGGAAGGAAGCAAGTTGTCCACTCAGAGTGTGTGTCTCTCTGGGTTGCAAATGGGTGCTACACAAAATTTAAAAAGAGTTCAAAATGAGGATACAGTGGTGCAGAAACAAACAAACAAACAAACAAAAAACACCGAGAAATGCCAGATGCATTTCTTTCGTGTGTGACAATGTGTACCCTGAAATCAAGGACAGTCTCATTCAACTCTCAGTTGAGCCACTTTGCAACTAGGGTTCAGATCAATTCAATCAATAATGGTCTTGCCTAGGTACCCTAATCGAAGTTTACCTGAGATATCATGTGTTTCCATATTAACTACCTATTTATATGAAGTTCATACATCTCTGAGGCATTTAAAATGAAGCCACTAATTTAGAAAAATACCAGCTCTTCAGTGAAGGCTTTTCTGATGTTCCCTCGGCTTAAAGCAGACTGATCCTCCTCTGAATTCTCATGGCCTTTTATCTGTGCACATCTTAATTTACATCTAGTTTAGGCTTGGCACATCATGACATGTGTGCAAGTAATATAGAACCTAAGCTCTTTTCCTTTCCTAGAAAGGAAAGCCTAGGTCTATTGTCTTCAGATCTTCCATTGTATTTAGCTCAGTGCCTAGCACAGAGCAGGTGCTTGGTGCTTGCTTGTCAGATGTGTAACAATGCACATGCACACACATACAAACACACAAATCACTTTAAGGAGATGACACGCAGGCTTTATCATGGTCACCCTGAGCCAAGGTCTGCTTCCCCAACTCAAATGCCTGTAGAGGTCAAACAGCTGAAGGAAGTGAGTGAAGCAGGCCTCGGGGAGGGGGCATTTGGTGAATTGTTGAGGCTGCTTTATCTAAAAAGATAAACCAGTCAGCTCCAGCTAATTGTTGCCTTGCAGGAATTCATGCATAGATTTTCTAGGTCTTCCCATTTTTGCAGAGGTTGTGATGTTTCTTGGTTTTAAATCCTAGCAATGAATTTAAAAATGTTTAAACAGAGTGGGCCAAATAGAAGCTGCTTTCAGGTCAGACTCAGAGCACAGGCTGCCAGCTTGCAACCCCTGCCTTTGGGGCCCACACATCACCATGCCCTTACCTAAGTGACTGTCTTGTTTAACCTCTCCCCGCCAGGGATAAGGAATGTCCTTCAGCCTCGTAAAGCTCTACCCTTGTCTTCACTGGCTCCATCCTCTTCCCTTCCCATGGTCTCTAGGACCAGGTATGTTGCTGCTTGTCAGACTTCCCTTGTTATCTTTACTCTGTTTAGGATAAACACATTTTCCGCCCCAGCCTCTACTCCAGTTACTTCTACCTTTCTAATATCCATCTTGTGCTTTTGCTGAGCGAAGGTCACTTTTCTCTGTGTAATCAAACCACTTCCACCCTTCTTTTTAATCTAATATTCCCTGAAATACATTGATCTGTACTAGGCTGATTTTCTTTTATTCTCCTTTAACTTGAGTAGCCTTCTTTTGTATCAGTCAGTTTCCTTATACACATTAAGTCTGGGCTTTTTCTCTGGCCATTTTTCCTTGAGACTAAGTCTCAGGTTTCAGGTTTCTCCAAAGGACCATGCCCTTGACTACATGGCCACTGGCCATAAAGCTCACCGGTGCCCTCTCCTCCGTGGGCTTGCACATCCTTTCTGGGGACTTGGATGAGTAGCCTTACTGACTTTCACAGGATATCATTCAATGCAATGTAACACTGACCACCATCTTGTCAGTCTGTTCTGACTCTTGGGACTCAGCATTGGTCTATCCTCATCTTAAATGTCACTGACATCCTGGTCCCTTCTGGGAGAAACACACTGGGAGGAGTATTGATTTTGATTTCATGGATTTGAGCAAGAAAGAAAAACTTCTGGGCAAAATGCAATACACAGAGACTCCTTCTACAGAGTAAGAGTTCATCCCATAGCTCATCCTGTTCATGTTTCCAAAATCTTCCCCTGCTCCCAGAACCATGGCGCCAACACAGCCTGGCATAGTTAGAACACAAATAGTGAGGCTCACATTCAGAATTCTGCTGCTCAGCTGAAAAGGCCTTTTCATACTTAAATCCTTCAACTGTTTCCTGTCCCAGAATCGATATGCTATAGATCCAACTCAAAAATCTTTTTTTCCCTATCTGCAAAAGGTGGATCACAAAGCACTACGCATGACTGGACTTGAAACTGAAGAGGATGTTAAATAAAATCTTTTTAAAAAAAAAACTAAAGAACTAGAGATGAGCTAAATTTCAGTTTCATTGTATAAGCATATAATAATAGTAGGCAATCATCAAAATGCCATCAAAAGATACATAAAACTAGCCTGCAGAAAACACAAATAATAGACAATAATTTTCCTGGGATAGCTAGAGGGAGAATAGGCAAGGTGAATGAAGACGTACTATAGATTCATTCCATGATCAGTCTGGACTCAAGTTAAATGATACTCTTTACATTTATAGTCAGAGGAAAACAGTTAATGCCAGAGCAAGGAAAAGGGCATTGGTGGGGGCAAGGGGATTGGAGGTGGTGAAAATTAACCAGAATGAGAATGTAGACTTCCCACCTCTGGGGCGCCTGGTGACCTTCTGAAGACTATCTGCCAATATTTGAGCTTCAACTGAAACATGGCTTTGGTAAACAGAACTGTGGTTGTGAGCAAATTTAAAATCACGTGGCTACTCAGTGACTGCATAAAGGTTAGTTTGTTTTCTTTAAGCACTCCCATAAGTTACAAAGAAAACTGAAATTCACATCTTACTACCCTGAACTTCAAATATTGAAATCTTCAGTTATCTCAAAAGTATAAGCCATTTAAATACTTCATGTGCCCAATTTCATTTCAGACCATACAGTCTGAGCTACGGTGGCAAAACTGCAATAGCTTATTATTGCCTATTATCAACTCTAAATCTGGTTTAGTGGTTCAAAGTGTCCCCTCCCTAGAGAAGCTACACCTGAGAACTCATGCAAGCCCAAATGAAAATCATCCATGTCTTACTTGGGTCCAGAATAGACAATTCATTTCTCCAGCCACTGTTGAAATGATCTCAAGTACTGACCACTAGCATTGTCTTTATTTTTGAACATTTCCGTCATTCCTTCTTCTCTCCACCATGAGAAAGTACCTGGGTTTTAAAGTAACAAACATATATGAAAATAAATTGAAATATTCAAAGCAGAATCCAGTCAGCAGCAAAGCTATGTTTACTTTGAAATGACTTGAAGCTGTCTCTTACTGAAGAGAGGCTGTCTCCCCAAAATCATGTTAGGTCTAGCTTATGGTTTATAGATTTTGTGTTTGGTATTCAAGGTTAACTTCCTAGTTGATTAGATGTAAGCCAATATTAACAGCTGCAAGTGCCACAATGAAAATGAGATGCTACACAATGCTTGTTCTTAAAAGTGCAGAACCTATGAGTTCACTACATGATCTAATCTAGTTTTAAATTAACTGCATTAAAATAAATTAAATGGTCTTTCCTCTTTATGTTGCAAAACATAAAAATGTCATGTTCTGTAATTTGAGAATGACTCTTCTTATTTGATTCAGGAGATGATGCGATGTCTTTAATTTCTTTATCAATATTATCCCAGGCCAACAGATGGAAGATCAAGCAATTAAGGAGAAATGAGCATGTGCTGTACTTATGTTTTGTTGTTGTTGTTATTTTCTCATGAAGCTTGCTTACTGAAAGCTGTTTTGCTGTATCCACCAGATAGGGGTATTTAGAGCTGAGAAATGACAAAGAAAAATTTAAACAACTTAAGGAAATTCATGATATCGTATAGAGGCAGAGACAGAGGACAAATCATCTTTCTTTTCTCAGTCTATTCCTCTGTTGCAAGAATTTTATTCTAACTGACAGGCAGCCAATATCCCTCAATTTTTTTTTTCCTTAGGTGGGTAAATTGTGACCTAGATTTTGTCAAGATAGTGAATTAATCAATGAGTATTTATTGGGCACCTGTAAGCAAATTGTGCTACTGTAAGCGAATCACAGTTCTAGCCCCTGAGAATACACTGGTGACGACACAGGTAGGGTCTCTGTGTACTAGGGAGTGGCAAAATCAGGGGAAGACAGATTTTAAGGCAGGAATTTCATTTGTTAAATGGAAAAAGATTGCATTTTAAATCACAGCTGTAGGAGTCAAGGCATGTTACATGCACATCACTTTGGGTCCCAGCAAGACACAGAAGGTACAGTTGGGGAAATGGAGAGAACTTAATAAAGGAACTGTTTATGAATGTCTGGGAAGGATTTAGTCCCTGTGCCAGTTTGGATGTATTATGTCCCCCAAAATGCCATGTTCTTTGAGGCAATCTTGTGGGGACAGAGGTATTATGTTGATCAGATTGGAATTCTTTGTTTGAGTGTTTCCAAGGAGATGTGACTCAATCAACTCTGAGTGAAACATTTGATTGGATAATTTCCATGGAGGTGTTACCCTGCCCATTCAGAGTGGGTGTTAATTGGATCACTGGAGTCGTATAAAGGAATTCACAGACAGAAGGACCCCAGAGCAACTGAGAGTGACACTTTGAAGGGGAGCTGCAGCTAAGAGTGGACGAAATGCCCCAAGAGCAACATTTTGGAGAATGCCATATTGAAACGCAACCTGGGAGCAAGCAGACACCAGCCCGTGCCTTCCCAGCTGACAGAGGTTTTTCAGACGCCAGTGGCCATCCTTCAGTGAAGGTACCCGACTGTTGATGTCTTACCTTGGACACTTTATGGCCTTCAGACTGTAACTTTGTAACCAAATAAATCCCCTTAATAAAAGCCAATCCATTTCTGGTATTTTGCTTATCAGCAGCATTAGCAAACCGGAACAGTCCCCTAACAAGGAAAAGTGCAGTGCTCTAGGGTAGTAACAAAGAGTAGTGGGGTATGCCAGGGGAGGTGCAATACCCTAGACCGAGTAACGGATTACCTGGATTTAGATAGGCTAGAGGTGCGTGGGTGGGGGAACCCGGAGGAAGAAGTCTATGGAGAGCTCTGCCCACCGGGAACTGTGACCCCCAGTGGGGAATGCACCAACCCTCAGCAACCCGGCAGGGAGGAAGCTGGGAAATGAAGACCCCTACCTCACTCCCCTCCACCCTGTCTCCTGCTGGTGGATACCGTGTGGGGGCAAGGCACAAAATGTAAGGAGGTCTTCACCTGCTCTGGGTGCTTGGCTCCCTTCACCCCAGCCCAAGCCCTGGGTGGGCAAGGCTGCCTGTTGGTCCAGGCACTCAAGACACACAGCAGGGCTGAGAAGGGTGGGGCGAATCCATAGGAGGCCATCAAGAATATCCGGCTCACCTGCCTTTATTTTTCTAAATCAAATTAAATCTACTCTAAATCTCCACTGACCTGGTTGGAGACAAATCCAATTTCAGTAATTGTCTAGCTCCCACTTTCCTCCTCCAAGGGATTACAGGATAATCCTAGAAGTTTTCAGCAGAAATATTCAGAGAGGTAAGCTAACTAAATAAGTAACGACCTAAAACCATCCAGCACTGTTACCACTGTTTGGATATATTTGGCCTATTCAATATTTTATTTCTGTGTTATTCCACCCAAGCATGGCTGCCCTGGGCAAACTCAGAATGCTTTTGCAGGATTTCTGATTCTGCAGGGCCCCTTCTCTGCTGCGACAGGGCTGGACACTGGTCTCTGCCACCTTGACTAAGTTCTCCAGGCCCAGAGGTCAAATGCCCACCAAAGCCCTGGCCTCTTCCCTCTTCTCCATCACCCAACCCTGGTTAATCCTCCAGATTAGACACAAACCTTAAAATTCCCTAACTCTTCCAGTTCAAGAGGAGCCAGGCCTTTAGAAGCACAGCACTGGCTTCTCTGAGATGGATTAGGAGGGGAGAAGGGAGTCACAAACATCATTTACAAGATGTGTTCTTGCTGATAATTCACCCTGTCACTAAATAACAACAGCTGTGAGACACTGGTGAAGGAAGTTCCCTGGGGGAAGTGAGGGTATGACCTTCACAAATTAAGCAGAATTGGCCGAAGTCACCCAGAGGTAAGGGTACAGAAGTCAGAGTGCCTGAGCTTGGCTGGCATCCTAGCGCAATTTGCAGTTTTCCAAGTTTCCTTCGTACCTGCCTTCTCACCTCTGCTAATGATGATAAACTGTTGCCTCAGCATCCACAACCTTCTCTTTACCCTGCATATGGGTTCATCACCATTAGCCTCAAACAACAGCCAGCAGTGAGGAAATATGACTGTGTGGTATACGGTAAAAACTCATAGGTGTCATTTGGTTCTGGGGTGACTTCCACATCTAATTGATGCAGTTTCTGGAGGCAGATTTCCTGAGAAATATGTTTGACAACAAAGCTCATGAAGGTTTAAAATAATTGAAGAAAATTATTAGTTTGTTGACCGTGCATGGTGATGACCCATGCTCTGGTCCTTCTTACTTAAGGTTGGTACAAAAAGAACCAAACTAGGTCCCTGGAGCCCAGTGCAAGCTGAGATCCTAGAGCAGGGAATGCCTGGCTGGAAGGGAACCACTACTACCAAAGAAGTGGCACCTAAGCATGGAGGCAGCAGGGATCAAATTCCCCCACCTCCTTCTCCTCCTACCTGCCCATCTCCTTCTTCTTGCCTTCCATTAGCTAACCTAATGAAAAGGCAGCCAGGAAAGGAGGTGGGAAAATGCAGTCCTCAAGTATCAGCCCGCTTGGCACAGAGCAGGGAAGAGAAGAACCAAACCAAGGTGGATGGACAGAGGGAAAATCTTTCCCGTTATTTTTACCTTTTCTATTTCAGGCACCGGAGAACCATTTAGTTCATCTGAACCCTATTGGGATGAGAAGTGCGGCTAAGAGAGAGCAGAAAACGGTCACTCACCCTGAGCAGAATCTACCAAGTCATTATTTTTTTCAACAACTTTCAAGATAACTTACTGACATGGTCATAAGACCACGATGTAAATTCATTATAGGAAGAAAATGTGAAAATGACCATGAAACTCATAAAAAAACATTAAAGATGCCTTTTATTATTGCTTTGTTCCCTTATCTACTAATGGTGTGGGCACTGAATATTGGGTTAGCAGAGAATATTCCACAATTGGATAGCAAAATATCATTTCTAGAAAATTGCCTCTGCATCAGCACTGCTTGCAACAGTGTGTAAGATGCGACGACGTACATCCAGGTTCCCCATCAGGAGTGAAAGTCTTATTCCCCTAGTTATTAGGAGTGTTGTTGGAAGATTTCTCAACTGACAGCCCGCTCCAAGGATTGCGCCTCATCCAAAGTTACCCCCCAATACACACACACACACACACACACACACACACGCACACGCACACGCACACTCCCAACCCTGCTTTCCAGTGCCTGAGCCATCCATATCTAATGGCTGATTAACACAGGACTGTAAAGGACCAGCTCTCTTACTCAACTGGGGACGGTTCTGAAGGGTCTTGCCATCTTCAGAATTCCCCATAGTGTCAGTCGAGTCTTCCACTGAGACTGCCTCTCAGTCCAACTTTTTCCCCTGCCCAGTCCTGCCTCTTTCCCCTTCCTCCTGCAGGTTGATCCCAGGAGCACTCCCTAAGGAAAGCTCTATGTGCTAATCTCTATCTCAGACTCTGCTTTCCCAGGAACCCACCCTGTATCACAGAATGCCCCTAACAAAATAAACACTAGGATTTCTCTATGTTGTTCAACATGCCTCCTACTGCAAAACAATAGAACAAACGAATAATTTTCCTGCCAGTATTTCATTAAATTCTCTGCATATTAGCTTCTCTTTTCCAAGTTTCTAGTTTTGCCTTTGAAATGTACTTGGGAAAATTAATAGGCCTGGAACTTGTAAAATAAAACCCAGAGCACACTAAGTCATGTACCAGAAAACTAGAGTAGAGGGCAAAAAGGAGGACTAAGGGCTGAATTTAAAGGGGATGAAGAATAGTGTAATAAACTCACAGATTTGCCCACTTAATGAAAAACACTGAAAATGAAAGAGCCCCAGGTCCTCTTGCCCTGGAAATCCACTCCTGTTTGGAGTCAGCCCCCTGAGTCATCCAAGGCAGCACCTGGCAGCACACCAGATTTGTCTGGGTGCAAGTTTCCTCCACATCTTCTGATCTCCAGTCTCAGAGGATGTCAAGGGCCTTCTTTAGTGATTAATAGGAAAGGTCAGCCTTGCAAAAATGATAACGAATCATATAATTTATGTAATAAAAGAAGAGTAATTGCTGATTTTTAAGGGTTAAATGTGTGTGAGTTACTGTCCTAAGTTCTTTTGCAATATCACATTTAAGGGAAAAAAGAAGAGGTGCTGAGAACTATAAATCATGTATTGGGTTATGTATTAAGGTTCTCTAAGGAAACAGAACCAACAGGAGATTTCTGTAAATATGAGATTTTATAAAATTGTCTCAGGCAACTGTGGGGATGCAAGAGTCCAAATTCCGTAGGGCAGGCAGAGAACTGGCAACTTCGATGAAGGTGTTTGATGAACTCTTCAGGAAACACTTCACTGGCTAGCCGAAGAAATGAAGGTCCTCTCTCTCCCTTAAAAGTCTTCAACTGATTGGATTAAATCTAGTTGATTGAATTTTCTCATTGTGGAAGACGCTCCTTTGTTGATGTAATCAGTCACAGATGCAGTCAATTGACTAAAGATTTAATGAACCAGTCTTCTGGTTTATTAACCAGCCACAAATGTCCTTGCAGTAATGGTTAGGCCAGTGCTTGCTTGACCAGGCACCTGGACACCATCACCTGGCCAAGTTGACACATGAACCTAACCATCACAGGTTATCTCAGTTATTGAACAAATTTGGATGTGAAGAAAAAAGAGGAAATCAAAGAGTTGTTGTGTGCCAGCTTGGCTTAACTGAACTACATTTTCCAAAATTCTCTTTCCTGTATGTTTCAGGTTAGGGCACCAGGGAGGTTCTTATGAGGGATTTGGAAGCTAGAAGTGAAGCGGCAGTCACTTTGTATCTCAGATACTTGATCCCTTATCAGTGTGGTTCACCTTGTTATCATGAGAGAGTGGCTGGGCCTGCAAATGCTCCATCTTCCCCTAGAGCCTCCTTCAACTTTGTTATGTTCACTCTGTAAAGGTGGGATGGACCCAGAACTACTACAGATTTGGTTCAGATGTTGAAACTCATGACATTACATGTGCACCCAGAGAGTATGCATAGGTTTACTACTCACATAATGAGGCTTTCTGGAGAGAGCAAGGCAGGCTCCCAAGCAGGTTGGAAAATGGCTTGGGGTTTTATGGTAGTTTGGGAGTGGGACTGGGTGATGGTTCCAGAACACAGGCCACAGCTTTTGTGGTTTGAACTTCCTGCCATTGCCAAAGGAGGGAGCAGCTCGACTCCATTATCATCTTGCCCAGAGGTTGGGCAGAAGGGGAAGGAAGAGTGGTGGGGCTTAGAAGCTGCCAGCAGTCAAACAACAAAAATGGAATCAGACTCTTTATTATAAGCTTTTTACTCCTGACCAGGTGCATGCATTCAGCTCCATGACGAAGGGCCTTGGCTTCTGCAGCACACCCACACCCCTAGATCAGAGGCAACGAGAACTGACACAGGTTTCAGTCTGTCCTCTTAGGCAGAGCTCATGCTTGTGGGTTTCAGCTTGATCATGCTCTGCCCCACTTTATGTCTATCTTCGCCTCCCAAGTACCTATCCTTTGGACACACAGATGCCAAGTAACAGCACGACAGAGATTGCATAAGGTTGAATTCCTATAATAAATCTATTTAGGTGTGTGTTGGTGGCAGGGGGAGAGGGGGTGGTCCTAGGAGTTTTGCTTCTCTGATTGAACCATGACTGATAGAGGAATCCCCAAACCCTCACTGGTTGGGAGATGTGAACATGGTCAAGAAAGATATGGGAATTCATCTCTGACCATATGACACTCGCATTTGATATGTTGAATAGTTCTCAATGCCCCTCATCCCCAATTAAATATGAACTATTGATCCAGGTGTTTATGGACCCCAGGCCTGCATTTGTCTCCTATACTCCAGCCAAATTGGTCTTCTGACAGCTCTTTGACAGGACAGTCACATGAACACACACAAAATATGAAAGTCTGGGAAGAAGACCAAGGTCACAGTCTTAGCCCAGCCACTACCCAGGAGAGAAACCCTGACCAGTCTTGCCTGGTTGACCATGATTTCCTCCTGGGTGTGTGGCAAGTATGGCCCCCTCGGGCAATCTTCCACCTGTGTCAACCTCTTTTTGAAAAGCATGAGATAATGTGTGCAACTCATGACATTTTTTTCAAGGAGAGATTCTATATATTTAGAGTGCCTACTATTTTTATTAGTAACCCCTTCTCAGGGCTCTCATCATACAGCAGACTTTCAGTTAGATCACTGGGTGCAATTGTATCAGTCATGATATCTACACATAGATTCATTCTCCTTTCATTTTTCTCTTACCTCCCTTACTTAATGTATAAAATGCCATAGCAATTTTCTACAATGCCAAATTTGTGCCAAGATTTTTCATACTTGCAGCCAGGATTTAAAAGTGCCAGCATTTAAAAGCTTAAGTTCTTATCAAGGCAAATGATTATAGTCATTTGTGTAATTCTTATTGACAGTTTTCTTTAACTTTGGTCTCCAAGTCATAAAAATTAATGTCTATAATTTGCTTTATGGTCCTACAGAGAGGGACAGCAAAAGAAAGAGGAAAAATACCTGCTCTGTCAGAGAGTGTGGCCTGAATTGATCATGTGAGTGGAAATCCAGAACACTACTGAAAAGCAAAGAAAAGGAAACAGAAAAAAAAAAAAAAAAAAAAAGCATTAAACAAATTTACCAGGGGAGAAATACAAACTCTACAGAAGACAAGTCTGCTAATAAAAAGTTAAAGCACTAAATTATTGCGACTACAAACTTAACTGAATGACCATAATTATTTTTCAACTCCTGTTTACCAAGTCAAATTAGAAAAATAAACTTGCACCATAAGAATAACGGAGACACTGCAAAATAAGTATCAGTAAAATGCAGGTGGGGAGAGTACTTAGAGTAAATGTGAACATAAACATTTAGTCTGGGTGATATGCTTCCTAACATAATAAGAAAATTAGCAAGCATCCACTGAATTGCTTATAATTGTCTTTAAACAAAGCACTCAACATACACGGTAAGATTAGAGGAAAACAGATATGGTATCCTTCCACAGAACAGGTAAGAAAGGCTGAGCCAGCTATTGCAATTCAGAAGCTCTAAGCAATATAATGAAGCAAATATAGTAAGATGAAAAATCTTTAAACAGTTAGAGCACAATGGGATCTCACATAAGCAAAAGATAAGATGGGCTTATAAAGATAATATCACGTTAGACTGAAGTCATAGGTTTTTGCCAACAAATTAGAAAATCAATGACTGAAGGAAATGAAGTAGATGTTTCATAATTGGCCTTTGGTGGAAGCTGTGACAAAATCTCATAAAATTTTATTTGTTAAATTGGTTTGAATTGGATTAAAGATGAATATAGTCACCTGAACTGAAAATTGGTTGCCTCGTTGAAGGAGTATACCCAGAAGGCTCTGACAACAATGAGTATTTATATATTTGAATGCTCCCAGATTTTCCTTCTTCCTTTCAAGACCTTGATGAAAATAAGGATAATTTACAGATTCAAGCACTACCCATATAAAGATGTTATAAAATAAATTTAAGTATATTGAAAAATAAATATACTTCTTTTAGCCAACTAGAGGTTAGTTCATCCATTTGAAGAATGAAAACATAAGAGGAAATGAAGGAAGAGAGAAAAATATTTCTGATAAAGGTTAAAATAACAAAATGTCTATTTTTGATCATTTTTATGTAAACAAATAGAAGTAGGGCTTTGGTTTTGTTGTTTGCTTTGCTTAGGTTGAGTTATGATCTGTACAACTTCTAGACTGAAAACAGCTTAACTAAGAACTTAACCCTTAAAGGCCTTTTCTCCCTTTTACTGCTCAGCTACTCTCCCCCCACCCTCTCACCTGAAAATACTATTAGTGGAAAAAGAGTTGACAAGAAGGAAAGAAGGAAGGGGGAGACTCAACCTAAACCTCATACCTTACACGGAAATAAACTCAAAATGGATCATGTACTTAAACATAAAATGCAAAACTTAAAAACTTTTAGCAAAAACAGGAGGACTCTTCTGAAGCTAGGCAAAGAATTCTTAGCCACCAAAAGCATGATCCAAAAAAACAAAAAAAAGTGATGTTAGACCTCATCAGAATAAAAAAATGTTTGTTCTGAGGTACATGGGAATGCTCTGTACTCTCTTCAAAGTTTTGCTATAAACATAATACTAATCTAAAAAGAAATGTTTATAGAAAAACAAAACACTCCGCATTTTTTCCTTTTAGCCACAGAGGAGTTTCTCAGTCTCTTCAATCACTTTTAGAATTATATAACAACTATTACAATATCATGATTATTACTAGAGTAGTTTCTGATATCTATAGAATGCTTAATGTGTATTGGGCACTGTGATAAGTATTTCACAAAAATTATTCAATGGAATCCCCATTATGTGGATATTATTCCTATGTTTCCCTTGTGAAACTGAAGCTCTGAGAAGTTAAATAACTTGCCAGTGGTAACATTACAACTAGGTGATTCTACACCTCAGGTTAGTCTGACTCCAAAAATCCACATTCACAGCTATTCTGCTATATTTGCAAGTATTACTTGCAGCAGTTCACAACACCCATGTTTTAAAAGAAAACAAAACAAACAAACAAACAAAAATACCCTTCTAGTCTGGGGACTCAAGCCAGCAGAGCACCCAGCACTCAAGAAAAGTGGCTTTAAACATATTTGCATTTCCCGCATCAGCTTTTTTTTTTTTTTTTTTAAGATTGCTAGTCCCCAGTTGTGACCCATTACAACCAGAATTGGTTGCTGTAATGTAATTACATTACAGTCACTCATATTCAATTCATGCTATAAAAGCTGGAAGGAAGAAAAAAAAAGCTATATATTAGGGACCTAAAATGTACTGATGAGAGTAAATTCAACAACTTTCGCATTCCTGGAAAATCAAGCTTTAAAAGCCACACCCTAAATGCCACTTTCCTTGAGGAAAGGAGGAGTCTTTGAACAAAGATAAGGAGTAAGGCCCCTAAGAAACAGATTAATCTTTCATTTTGCTTTGAAAGACTTGCGTATTTCCTCTCTGTTTAACTAAGAAGCCTGGGCACAGATCAGATATGGGCTGTGACTGATGGAAAAACAATGTCCCTGTTTGCAAAATCTCACACTGCTCTTATGGCATTAAAAAAAAAAAAAAAAAAAACCCGTAGAGAGCTCATACGTGGCTAAACTGGATAGGTCTTTGAAAGTTAAAGTTGGAAACCTTTGAGAAAAAAATTTTGAAAGTCTGTTCTGACCTGAAAATCAGTCCCAATCCTTATTTTTTAACATGGAAAGTCACAAATTGCCAGAATATTTCCCTGTTTGGGACGGGATGGGCCATGTGAACAGAATGTAGAAAATGCGTAAATAAATTTGAGTAGAAAAAGTGAACGCATTTCCTTAACTTTGAAAGTGCTACAGAATGTTAAGCCAGAGTTCAAACTCTGTGACATAAACCTCTCCCCAACCAGCCTTCACTAATTTCAGTTTCAAAGACTCTCAAGTGAAATTTCAGTACAAAGTTATTTGCTCCACCTTACCAATTATATTGTTTGAGTCTTCTCTAACCTTAACAGTGTTTTGTCTTGTATTTTCCTTGGACTGAGAAGTATGTTAAAATCACTTATTATTAGTGTGCCTCTCATATTTCACCTTTCACCTCCAGTAGTTTCTAGTCTTTGGAGGTTGTTGCAATGTTATTGGATAAATATTAATAATTCTTGCATCTTTGTGAATCTCAGCCTTTAGTGTCACAAAGTATGCTTTATACAATTTAAATGTTTCTGGCCTTAATTCTTCCTTGTGTATATTAAGACTCCTTTCTTTTTTATTTTCAATTGACTGGTTTGTATTTACCGATTCTTTTATTTTTTAACCTTCCAAACCATTTAACTTTAGGTATGTCCCTTTTTTTTTTTTTAACTTTTTATTTTGAAATAAATTCAAACTTACAGGACAGTTGCAAAAATAATACAAACCCCATACACGGAACTCCAGCATACATCAACCCCTCCACTGATACCCAGATCTACCAACTTTAATATTTTGTCACTTCACCATTTCTTTCTTTCCGTCCCATCCTCCCTCCCTCCCTCCCTATCATCCCTCATCTGTTGCTCTGTCTTCTGAACATATGAGAGCAAGTTGCACACACCCTTGAACAAATAATATAATTCACATATACATTTCCTATGAATAAGAATATTCATTTATGTAATCACATTGAGTGTAGTTAAGAAGTTCAAGAAATTTAACATTGATATAAAGTTTACATTCTATATTTCATTTTTTTCTTATGTCCCAATTGTGTCCTTTTGAGCCTTTTCTCCTCTATTCTTAGATCTCCTCCAGGATCATCTATGGCATTTAATTGTCATTATCTATTTAAACTGTCTTTTTTTCATTTGTGGAAATATATATACAGCATAAATCTTCCCATTCCAACCCCTCCCAAGCATTCCATTAGTGGGATTAATCACATTCACAATGTTGCAATGACATCACCTTCCCACCATCCATTACTAGAAATTTCCCTTCACCCAAACAGAAACCCTACTCTCATTTCTTAACTCCCCATTGCCCCTTCTCCCACTTCTCGGAACCCATACTCTACTTTTCATCTCTATGATCATATTCTCTGATACTTTCTTTGTGTTTACCATGGGGCTTAAATTTAACATCTTAAATCTATGACAATCTTGTTTTCTTTGATACCAACTTAACTTCAGTAGGACACATAAACTATGTTCCTATACTCCTCCATTCCCTCACCTTTATGTAGTTCTTGTCAAAAATTACATATTTTACATTGAGTCCAAAACCACTGATTTATCATTATACTTTATGTATTTTAGATCTGTAGGAAGTAAATAGTGGAGTTACAAATCAAAAATACAGTAGTATTGGTATTTATATTTACCATGTGATCTCCACTGGAAATCTTTATTTCTTCATGTGGTTTCAGTCAATTGTTTAGTGTCCCTTCCTTTCAGTCTGCTCAATTCCCTTTAGCATTTCTTACAGGACTGATCTACTGGTGATGAGGCCCTCAGCTTTTGATTATCCAGGAATGATTTCATCAACCCCTGATTTTTACCCTTAAGGTGTCTGTGAATTTTCTAAGTCTCTGATGGTTATTGACTTCTAATTGTATTCCACTGTGGTCAGAGAATGTGCTTTGAATAATTCCAATTTTTTAAAAAATTTATTGAGGCTTGTTTTACATCCCAGCATATGGTCTATTCTGGAGAAAGTTCCGTGATCACTAGAGAAGAATGTGTATCCTGGTGATTTGGGATGTAATGTTCTATATATGTCTGTTAAATCAAATTCTTCTATCAGATTGTTTAGCTTTTCAGTTTCCTTATTGGTCTTCCGTCTGGTTGATCTCTCTATAGGAGAGAGTCATGTGTTGAAGTCTCCCACAATTATTGTGGAACCATCCATTGCTTCCTTTAGTTTTGCCAGTGTTTGTCTGATGTATTTTGTGGCTCCATGATTGGGTGCATAAACATTTCTGATTGTTATTTCTTCTTGTTGAATTGCCCCTTTTATTAGTACGTAGTGGCCTTCTTTGTCTCTCATAACATCCTTGCATGTAAAATCTATTTTATCTGACATTAATATTTCTATT
Organism: Choloepus didactylus; assembly: GCF_015220235.1. Classification (NCBI taxonomy): domain Eukaryota; kingdom Metazoa; phylum Chordata; class Mammalia; order Pilosa; family Megalonychidae; genus Choloepus; species Choloepus didactylus. The sequence continues at coordinate 74,908,758 of NC_051320.1, read as the reverse complement.
CCTGCTTTCTTTTTTTTTTATCATCATTTTATTGAGATATATTCACATACCACGCAGTCATACAAAACAAATCGTGCTTTCGATTGTTTACAGTACCATTACATAGCTGTACATTCATCACCCAAATCAATCCCTGACACCTTCATTAGCACACACACAAAAACAACAAGAATAACAATTAGAGTGAAAAAGAGCAATTGAAGTAAAAAAGAACACTGGGTACCTTTGTCTGTTTGTTTCCTTCCCCTATTTTTCTACTCATCCATCCACAAACTACACAAAGTGGAGTGTGGTCCCTATGGCCTTCCCAATCCCATTGTCACCCCTCATAAGCTACACCTTCACACAACTGTCTTCGAGATCCATGGGCTCTGGGCCGCAGCCCGACAGCTTCAGGCATCCACCTCCAGCTACCCCAATTCTTTAGAACCTAAAAAGGGTTGTCTAAAGTGTGCGTAAGAGTGCCCACCAGAGTGACCTCTCGGCTCGTTTTGGAATCTCTCTGCCACTGAAGCTCACTTCATTTCCTTTCACATCCCCCTCCCGGCCAAGAAGATGCCCTCCGTCCCACGATGCCGGGTCTACATTCCTCCCCGGGAGTCACACTCCACGCTGCCAAGGAGATTCACTCCCCTGGGTGTCTGATCCCACGTAGGGGGGAGGGCAGTGACTTTACCTTTCAAGTTGGCTTAGCCAGAGAAAGAGGGGCACATCTGAGCAACAAAGAGGCATTCAGGAGGAGACTCTTAGGCACAAATATAGGGAGGCCTAGCCTCTCCTTTGCAGCAACCGTCTTCCCAAGGGTAAAACTTATGGTAGAGGGCTCATCCTATCAAACCACCAGTCCCCTATGTCTGTGGTCATGTTAGCAACCATGGAGGTGGGGTAGGCAAATACCCCTGCATTCTCCACAGGCTCCTCAAGGGGGCTCTACATCTTTTTTTTTCCTTGTTTTTCTTTCTTTTTTATTTTTTTTAACTTTCCCTTCTTTTTTAAATCAACTGTATGAAAAAAAAAAGTTAAAAAGAAAACAAACATACAATAAAAGAACATTTCAAAGAGACCATAACAAGGGAGTAAGAAAAAGACAACTAACCTAAGATAACTGCTTAACTTCCAACATGTTCCTACTTTACCCCAAGAAAGTTACCTAATATAGCAACATTTCTGTGAACTTGTTCCTACTATATCCATCAGAAATTAACAGACCATAGTCATTCCTGGGCATCCCCAGAACGTTAAATAGCTTATCTGTTCTCCTTGGATTATTGTTCCCCCTTCCTTAATTGCTCTCTACTGCTAGTTCCCCTGCATTCGACATTATAAACCATTTGTTTTATATTTTTCAAAGTTCACATTAGTGGTAGCATATAATATTTCTCTTTTTGTGCCTGGCTTATTCCGCTCAGCATTATGTCTTCAAGGTTCATCCATGTTGTCATATGTTTCACGAGATCGTTCCTTCTTACTGCCGTGTAGTATTCTATCGTGTGTATATACCACATTTTATTTATCCACTCATCTGTTGAAGGACATTTGGGTTGTTTCCATCTCTTGGCAATTGTGAATAATGCTGCTATGAACATTGGCGTGCAGATATCTGTTCGTGTCACTGCTTTCCGATCTTCCGGGTATATACTGAGAAGTGCAATCGCTGGATCGAATGGTAGCTGTATATCTAGTTTTCTAAGGAACTGCCAGACTGACTTCCAGAGTGGCTGAACCATTATACAGTCCCACCAACAATGAATAAGAGTTCCAATTTCTCCACATCCCCTCCAGCATTTGTAGTTTCCTGTTTGTTTAATGGCAGCCATTCTAACCGGTGTTAGATGGTATCTCATTGTGGTCTTAATTTGCATCTCTCTAATAGCTAGTGAAGCTGAACATTTTTTCATGTGTTTCATGGCCATTTGTATTTCCTCTTCAGAGAACTGTCTTTTCATATCTTTTGCCCATTTTATAATTGGGCTGTCTGTACTATTGTCATTGAGTTGTAGGATTTCTTTGTATATGCAAGATATCAGTCTTTTGTCAGATACATGGTTTCCAAAAATTTTTTCCCATTGAGTTGGCTGCCTCTTTACCTTTTTGAGAAATTCCTTTGAGGTGCAGAAACTTCTAAGCTTGAGGAGTTCCCATTTATCTGTTTTTTTCTTTTGTTGCTTGTGCTTTGGGTGTAAAGTCTAGGAAGTGGCCGCCTAATACAAGGTCTTGAAGATGTTTTCCTACATTATCTTCTAGGAGTTTTATGGTACTTTCTTTTATATTGAGATCTTTGCTCCATTTTGAGTTAATTTTTGTGTAGGGGGTGAGGTAGGGGTCCTCTTTCATTCTTTTGGATATGGATATCCAACTCTCCCAGCCCCATTTGTTGAAAAGACCATTATGACTCAGTTCAGTGATTTTGGGGGCCTTATCAAAGATCAGTCGGCCATAGATCTGAGGGTCTATCTCTGAATTCTCAATTCAATTCCATTGATCTATATGTCTATCTTTGTGCCAGTACCATGCTGTTTTGGCGACTGTGGCTTTATAATAAGCTTCAAAGTCAGGGAGTGTAAGTCCTCCCACTTTGTTTTTCTTTTTTTAGAGTGTCTTTAGCAATTCGAGGCATCTTCCCTTTCCAAATAAATTTGATAACTAGCTTTTCCAAGTCTGCAAAGTAGGTTGTTGGAATTTTGATTGGGATTGCATTGAATCTGTAGATGAGTTTGGGTAGAATTGACATCTTAATGACATTTAGCCTTCCTATCCATGAACATGGAATATTTTTCCATCTTTTAAGGTCCCCTTCTATTTCTTTTAGTAGAGTTATGTAGTTTTCTTTGTATAGGTCTTTTACATCTTTGGTTAAGTTTATTCCTAGGTACTTGATTTTTTTTAGTTGCTATTGAAAATGGTATCTTTTTCTTGAGTGTCTCTTCAGTTTGTTCATTTCTAGCATATAGAAACATTTCTGACTTATGTGCACTAATCTTGTATCCCGCTACTTTGCTAAATTTGTTTATTAGTTCTAGTAGCTGTATTGTCGATTTCTCAGGGTTTTCTAAATATAAGATCATATCATCTGCAAACAATGACAGTTTTACTTCTTCTTTTCCAATTTGGATGCCTTTTATTTCTTTGTCTTGCCGGATTGCCCTGGCTAGCACTTCCAGCACAATGTTGAATAACAGTGGTGACAGCGGGCATCCTTGTCTTGTTCCTGGTCTTAGAGTGAAGGCTTTCAGTCTCTCACCATTGAGTACTATGCTGGCTGTGGGTTTCTCATATATGCTCTTTATCATGTTGAGGAAGTTTCCTTCAATTCCTACCTTTTGAAGTGTTTTTATCAAAAAGGGATGTTGGATTTTGTCAAATGCTTTTTCAGCATCTATTGAGATGATCAATTGATTTTTCCCTTTCGAGTTTTTAATGTGTTGTAATACATTGATTGTTTTTCTTATGTTGAACCATCCTTGCATGCCTGGAATGAACCCCACTTGGTCATGGTGTATGATTTTTTTAATGTGTCTTTGGATTCGATTTGCAAGTATTTTGTTGAGGATTTTTGCATCTATATTCATTAGGGAGATTGGCCGGTAGTTTTCCTTTTTTGTAGCATCTTTGCCTGGTTTTGGTATTAGATTGATGTTAGCTTCATAAAATGAGTTAGGTAATGTTCCATTTTTTTCAATGTTTTGAAAGAGTTTGAGTAAGATTGGTGTCAGTTCTTTCTGGAAAGTTTGGTAGAATTCCCCTGTGAAGCCATCTGGCTCTGGGCATTTATTTGTGGGAAGATTTTTGATGACTGATTGGATCTCTTTGCTTGTGATGGGTTGGTTGAGGTCGTCTATTTCTTCTCTGGTCAGTCTAGGTTGTTCATATGTTTCCAGGAAATTGTCCATTTCTTCTACATTGTCCAGTTTGTTGCCATACAGTTGTTCATAGTATCCTCTTATAATTTTTTTAATTTCTTCAGGATCTGCAGTTATGTCACCTTTTTCATTCATTATTTTGTTTATATGGGTCTTCTCTCTTTTTGATTTTGTCAGTCTAGCTAGGGGCTTGTCAATCTTGTTGATCTCAAAGAACCAACTTTTGGTGATATTTATCCTCTCTATTGTTTTTTTGTTCTCTATGTCATTTATTTCTGCTTTAATCCTTGTTATTTCTTTTCTTCTACTTGGTTTAGGATTGGTTTGCTGTTCATTTTCTAGCTTCTTCAGTTGATCCATTAGTTCTTTGATTTTGGCTCTTTCTTCCTTTTTAATATATGCGTTTAGTGCTATAAATTTCCCCCTTAGCACTGCTTTTGCTGCATCCCATAGGTTTTGGTATGTTGTGTTCTCATTTTCATTCGTCTCTATATATTTAGCAATTTCTCTTGCTATTTCTTCTTTAACCCACTGATTGTTTAGGAGTGTGTTGTTTAACCTCCAGGTATTTGTGAATTTTCTAAGTCTCTGATGGTTATTGACTTCTAATTGTATTCCATTGTGGTCAGAGAATGTGCTTTGAATAATTTCAATCTTTTTAAATTTATTGAGGCTTGTTTTATGTCCCAGCATATGATCTATTCTGGAGAAAGTTCCGTGAGCACTAGAAAAGTATGTGTATCCTGGTGATTTGGGATGTAATGTCCTGTATATGTCTGTTAAATCTAATTCATTTATCAGATTGTTTAGGTTTTCAATTTCCTTATTGGTCTTCTGTCTGGTTGATCTATCTATAGGAGAGAGTGATGTGTTGAAGTCTCCCACAATTATTGTGGACACATCAATTGCTTCCTTTAGTTTTGCCAGTGTTTCTCTCATGTATTTTGTGGCACCTTGATTGGGTGCATAGACATTTACGATTGTTATTTCTTCTTGCTGAATTGCCCCTTTTATTAGTATGTAGTGGACTTCTTTGTCTCTCAAAACATCCCTGCATTTGAAGTCTATTTTATCTGAGATTAATATTGCTACACCTGCTTTCTTTTGGCTGTAGCTTGCATGAAATATTTTTTCCATCCTTTCACTTTCAGTTTCTTTGTGTCCCTGTGTCTAAGATGAGTCTCTTGTATGCAACATATTGATGGTTCATTTTTTTTGATCCATTCTGCGAATCTATATCTTTTAATTGGGTAGTTTAATCCATTTACATTCAACGTTATAACCGTGAAGGCATTTCTTGAATCGGCCATCTTATCCTTTGGTTTATGTTTGCCATATTTTTCCCTCTCTCTATTAATATCCTTTATTGTACCCATACCGAATCTCTTTAGTACTGAACCTTTCTCCAAGTCTCTCTGTCCTGTCTTTGTTTCTCTGTCTGTAGGGCTCCCTTTAGTATCTCCAGTAGGGCAGGTCTCTTGTTAGCAAATTCTCTCAGCATTTGTTTGTCTGTGAAAAATTTAAGCTCTCCCTCAAATTTGAAGGAGAGCTTTGCTGGATAAAGTATTCTTGGCTGGTAATTTTTCTCACTCAGAAGTTTAAATATATCGTGCCACTGCCTTCTTGCCTCCATGGTGGCTGCTGAGTAGTCACTACTTAGTCTTATGCTGTTTCCTTTGTATGTGGTGAATTGCTTTTCTCTTGCTGCTTTCAGAACTTGCTCCTTCTCTTCTGTGTTTGACAGTGTGATCAGTTTATGTCTCGGAGTGGGTTTATTTGGATTTATTCTATTTGGAGTCCGCTGAGCATTTATGATTTGTATATTTATGTTGTTTAGAAGATTTGGGAAGTTTTCCCCAACGATTTCTTTGAATACTCTTCCTAGACCTTTACCCTTTTCTTCCCCTTCCGGGACACCTATGAGTCTTATATTTGGACGTTTCATATTATCTATCATATCCCTGAGGTCCATTTCGATTTTTTCAATTTTTTTCCCCATTCTTTCTTTTATGCTTTCATTTTCCATTCTGTCATCTTCCAGGTCACTGATTCGTTGTTCAACTTCCTCTAGTCTTGTACTATGAGTGTCCAGAATCTTTTTAATTTGGTCAACAGTTTCTTTAATTTCCATAAGATCATCCATTTTTTTATTTAGTCTTGCAATGTCTTCTTTATGCTCTTCTAGAGTCTTCTTGATTTCCTTTATATCCCGTACTATGGTCTCATTGTTCATCTTTAGTTCTTTGAGTAGCTGCTCTAGGTGCTGTGTCTCTTCTGATCTTTTGATTTGGGTGCTTGGGCTTGGGTTATCCATATCGTCTGGTTTTTTCATATGCTTTATAATTTTCTGTTGTTTTTGGCCTCGTGGCATTTGCTGAACTTGATAGGGTTCTTTTAGGGTTTGTAGACCTATTGAAGTCCTTATCTCTAATTTATCAGATCTACAGCTTCGTGGAGTACACTTTCTCTAACTAACCAGCAGGTGGCATCCACGAGCCACCTGTTCTCCACAAGCCAGTTCTCCCCTGCTTAGCCTTTTTGGTGAGTGGGGGAGTGAGTCTTGTGGGGCCCAATTGGTGTACCAAGCTTGCGTGTGTAGTTGGTGTTGCCTGTCCTGTATGTGGGGCGTGTTTCTGGGCAGTCGGGGCGGGGGGGTGGCCCTAACAATCAAATCTCCCTAGTGATCTTAGAGTTTTAAAGCTGCTGCAATAGTCTAATCCTTCAGTTCAGTCCTGCCACAGTTTGTCTCTGCCACTGACCCACAAGTCCTTGGTATTGGCGTATGGCTCCTGAGACTTGCAAGTGGGCCTCTCTTCCAGGCTGTGCACCCCGGGTCCTCTGTTGAGGGATGACTGTGCTATGTCACAGGTGAGTGCCGTCCCCCCAGGGCAGTTCTGGGCTGCTGGGCTGTGTAGGGAGGCTCCCAGTCTGCTCAAATGATGGCTGAATGGGGCTTTGTTAATTCACACTGCTCCACCTTCCCAACTCTGGGACAATCAGCTGAGGTTGCAGGGAAGGCTAATGTCCACGCCCAGTTTTGTGGTGTGTGCCTGTTATTTGAAGCACTTCCGACACACTGGGTTGTCTGTGGTAGCTCTGGGCTATGGGGCTGGCGATGGGCAGGAGTGTTTCCTGTCCACCAGGATGATGGCTGTGAGTGGACACCCCCCTTTTCTTGGGAAGTTGTGGTGTTTAGTGAATTTTCTCAGCCACTGGATTATTGCCTTTTGTCTCAGAGCTCTCTTAGTTCTGTTCTTGGCTTGACGTGCCCAAACTGAAAGTCTTTGAAGCTTTCTGTATTGGGCTTCTTAGAGTAATTGTTTTAGAAAAAGAAAAAAGGATTAAAAAAAAAAAAAAAAAAGGGCCCTCCTCAGAGATCTAATGGGTTATTGAAATGCTAAGAGACAAAGCAACCAGAGCCATTAAGGAAAGGTCCACAGGGCAGAGAGATCAGCTTTTCTTCGGGATTTGCATATGCGCCTCAAGGCCTGAGCTCCGCCCTTCCCCTTTCTGTGTTCACCAGAACTCCAAAAATCCTCTGCTTTTATTTTGGAGTTTTTCGTGTTGTTTTTTTTTTTCTATGCCTGTCTCCTCTCTGCTGGGCTGGCTGCTCTCAGATTCTCTGGTGTCTGGTCTCAGTCTATCTATGGTTGGAGTTTGGATCAGTAGAATGAGTTTCCGATAAGGGCTGCCACTGCAGTTCTCCCTTCTCCTTCCCGGAGCTGACAGCCCCTCCTCCCACGGGACTGAGCCTGGCAGGGAGGGGCGCGGGTCCCCTGGCCGCAAAAACTTACAGATTTCGCTGATCTCAGCAGTTCGACATTTTCATGAGTGTTGTATGAAGTATGCCCAAAAACAGATTGCTCTGTGGTGTCCAGTCCACACAGTTCCTGGCTTTCTACCTACTTTCCTGGAGGAGTAACTAAAACATACAGCTCACCAGTCTGCCATCTTGCCCCGCCTCTCCTGCTTTCTTTTGTCTGTAGCTTGCATGAAATATTTTTTCCATCCTTCCACTTTCAATTTCTTTGTGTCCCTGTGTCTACGATGAGTCTCTTGCATGCAACATATTGATGGTTCATATTTTTTGATCCATTCTGCCAAATCTATATCTTTTAATTGGGGCGTTCAATCCATTTACATTCAACATTATTACTGTGAAGGCATTTCTTGAATCAGCCATCCTATCCTTTGGTTTCTGTTTGTCAGATATAATTTTTTCCTTCTCTCTCTTATTGTCCTTTAATGAACCAATATTGAATCTCTTTTGTACTGACCCTTTCTCTATATCTCTCTCTCCTTTCTTTGTTTCTCTGTTGGTAGGGCTTTCTTTAGTATCTGAAGTAGGGCAGGTCTTTTATTAACAAAATCTCTCAGCATTTGTTTGTCTGAAAAATTTAAGCTCTCCCTCAAATTTGAAGGAGAGCTTTGCTGGATAAAGTATTCTTGGTTGGAAATTTTTCCCTCTGAGAATTTTAAATATGTCATGCCACTGCCTTCTTGCCTCCATGGTAGCCACTGAGTAGTCACTATTTAGTCTTATGCTGTTTCCTTTGTATGTGGTGAATTGCTTTTCTCTTGCTGCTTTCAGAACTTGCTCCTTCTCTTCAGTATTTGAAAGTCTGATCAGAATATGTCTTGGAGTGGGTTTATTTGGATTTGTTCTATTTGGAGTTCACTGGGCAATTATGCTTTTTGTATTTACATTGTGTAGATGGTTTGGGAAGTTTTCCCCAACAATTTCTTTGAATAATCTTTCCAGACCTTTATCCTTCTCTTCCCCTTCTGGGATACCAATGAGTCTTATATTTGGATGTTTTATATTATCTCTCATATCTCTGAGGTCCATTTCTATTTTTTCGATTTTTGTCCCCATTCTTTCTTTGTTCTTTCATTTTCCATTTTGTGGTCCTTAAGGTTCCTGATTCGTTGTTCAGCTTCCTCTAGTCTTGTACTATGAGTATCCAGAATCTTTTTAATTTGGTCAACAGTTTCTTTTTATTTCCATAAGATCATCTATTTTTTTATTTACTCTTGCAATTTCTTCTTTATGCTCGTCTAGGGTCTTCTTCATGTCCTTTATGTACTGTGCCATGCTCTCACTGTTTGTCTTTAGTTCTTCGATTAATTGCTCCAAGTACTGTGTCTCCTTTGATGTTTTGATTTGGGTGTTTGGGTTTGGGTTATCCATATCATCTGTTTTTTTCATATGCTTTAAAATTTTTGTTGTTTTTGGTCTCTTGGCATTTGCTTAACTTGATAGGGTTCTTTTAGGATATGTAGGATTATTCAAAGACTAAACTCTAATTTGTCAGATCTATAGCTTGCTGGAGTATACTTTCTCTAACTAACGAGCAGATGGCATCCGCGAGTCACCTATTCCCCTCAAGTCAGTTCTCCCCAACTTTGTCTTTGTGGTGTGTGTGGGTCTGATTCTTGTGGGGTCCAATTTGTGCACCAAGTTTGGGTGTGTTGTTGGTGCTGTCTGCCCTGAATGTGGGGCATGTGTCTGAGCAGTTAGGGAGGGAGGGCAGCTTTAATAAGCAAATCTCCCAGGTGTTCCTGGAGATTTAAGGCTGTTGTATGAGTCTAAACCTTCATTTCAGTCTTGCCACAGATTGTCTCTGCCACTGACCCACAAGTCCTTGGTATTGGTGTATGGTCCCTGGGTTTTCTGAGTGGGTCCCTCTTCCAAGCTGTGCCCTTCTAGGGCCTCTGCTGTGGGAAGGCTGTGCCATGTCACAAGTGTGCACTGTCCCTCAAGGGATGTTCTGGACTGCTGGGCCATGTAGGGCCGTTCCCAGCCTGCTGTAAGGATGGCTGTATGGGGCATGTTAATTTCCCCCTTTTTGCACAGCGCCACCTTCCCAGCTCTGGTACAATTAGCTGTGGGTGCACGAAAGGCTATTGTCCATGACTGATATTGTGGCATGTGCGTGTGTTGCTAGAAACTCTTCCTGTCACACTGGGTTTTTTGGCATGGCTCTGGGCAGTGGCGCCTGAGCTGGGCAGGTGCATTCCCAGCCAACTGTGAAGATGGCTGCAAGGGGCATGGTATTTTTCCCCTTTTGGCTCCCCTCTGTCTTCCTTGCTCCGAGACAATTAGCAGTGGGTGCGTGAAAGGCTATCGTCCGCGCCATATATACAGGCATTCACCCAGCCCATTCCTGCCATGCTTCACTGTGTGGTTCTCGCTGCCATATCTGCAGCTGCTTTTGGGTTTTTTAAAAAAGAACTAGTCTGCCTCCAAATGCCAACCCACGGTTTCCCCACACCACAGTGTGGCTGCTGGATAATCAGCAGGCTCATTAACTTGTTTCAGAACACAGACTCCTGGTTTCACCAAGTGCACATGACTGTAGATTCAGCAGACCTTGACCAGCTGGTGCATCGCTGGAACTGGTGTTCTGGGTCACTTTCTGGCTTTTAGCTAGTATTTTTAATGGAGGTGTTTTTTTGCCCTGTCTCTCTTAGCTGCCATCTTAGGTTCTCTCAGGTTCCCTTTTAAATGTCAAGCAGAATTTTGTTTTTTGGGTGACATGAAAAATCTTTTTTTTTTTTTAAATAAGTGAGGTAATCTCATTTACATTTATTGCTATGATCTATGTGTTTGGTCTCTGATACTGTCATATTGTTTTATGATATTTTTACTGAATATATGTTTGTCCATTGTATGAGACTTTTTCCTGCCCCCTCACCTTTTTAAGTTCCATACTAAAGTATTTGATAGTAAAATGAATAATATCAGGATTTACTTTAAAGTACTTCAATCATAGAAAGTGGGAGGGTGATGAATGAAATGAGTATGGTAAAGTGATGGTGGTTATTGAAGGTAAATACTGGAGTCCATTATAGTTTCTACTGTCATGTATCTTTGGAAATTATTATTTTTAAAATGTGTTTTTAAAAAAAAATCCTCATCTGTTATACAAAAGTTTGGGTGTTGTACTGGTTAACATGTATTATGTCCCCCAAAATGCCATTATCTTTGATGTAATCTTGTGTGGGCAGATGTATCAGTGTTGATTAGACTGTAATTCTTTGAGTGTTTCCATGGAGATGTGCCCTACCCAACTGTGGTTGATGACTGATTGGACAGTTTCTGTTGGAGGTGTGACCCCGCCCATTTAGCATGGGACTTGATTAGTTTACTACAGCACTATATAGCCTCAGACAGAAGGAGCGAGCTTGCTACAGCCAAGAGGGACACTCTGAAGAACGCCCAGAAACAAAGAGAGGAGCTGCAGCTGACAGACAGTTTGAAGATGGCCGTTGAAAGCAGACTCTTGCTCCGGAGAAGCTAAGAGAGGAAAAATGCCCCAAGAGCAACTAAGAGCGACATTTTTGAGGTATTGCAGCCTAGAGAGGAACGTCCTTGGAGAAAGCCATTTTGAAACCAGAACTCTGGAGCAGACGCCAGCCACATGGTTTCCCAGCTAATGGAGGTTTTCCGGATGCCAATGGCCTTTCTCCAGTGAAGGTACCCGATTGTTGATGTGTTACCTTGGACACTTTATGGCCTTAAGACTGTAACTGTGTAACCAAATAGACTCCCTTTTATAAAAGCCAATCCATTTCTGGTGTTTTGCATTCTGGCAGCATTTGCAAACTAGAACAGGTGTTTTTATATTTACTTTCACAAGAAGCCAAGTTATATCTTCATGAACTTAGACCTGAAATAATTAAAACCTAAGAGCTTCATAAAAAGACAAGTTAGTCTCTAAATCAAATAAAGACCCTCTCTTTTGCCTCAAGCTCTGCAATAAATTATACATACTGTAAATGAGCACAGCTTCTTATAAACTTACAAGAAACAATTTTGTCTTTGTGAGAGTTTTATAACTACATCCAACAGCCTATAAAAAGCCTGTCTTGATGTGGTTCCCATGGTGACAGGACATAATATATGTGTCCATTAAATTTGGAAATGTAATGAGGTGTAATAAAAATCTACTTCAGAAAAACACACTTCTCAGCATATTTTTATTAATTAAAATATTGCATTGAGCATTTTTCATGTCTGCATTCCTGACAGCAAATAAAAGCTTTTCCACAGATTAACTGTGACTCTTGAGTTCCATCCAATATTAATTGGTACAAAATAGGAAAGGCATTTCTGAGAAAAAAAAATATTTTGACTGGTAGCCCAGAGTGATTAATGGGTAAACAGCTATGTCTGCTGCCTCCTGAACTGAGCATAGACCATTTCAAATGCCACTGGCAATACAGATTTTGACATTTGTGTCCACAGGGGCAGAAACAGACTAGAAAGCAGATGTCTTTAATCCTTGGGCATGAAGAGAAGTGCCTTATTGCTGATTGTCTGCCCCAACTATGGTAAGAGTGTGGGAGCCATTTTGCCTGGCTGGGGGAGAAATAGTATCATAAAAGGACTTTGAGAAAAAAAATGCATAAATTCAACCCTTCAAAACCACAACAACACAAAGACTACAAAACACCATCTCATTGGAAATATGGAAGATGCAAAAATTAAAGAAAAATTTTTTAATTTTTTTCAAAAGGTGAAAATATTTTTTAAAAGTGGGGGTGGTTAGGAACCAATTCATTCTCACATGCTCTCTTCAGAGAATTAAAATTCTAAGAACAAAAGTAGAGGAAACTGTTCATCAATGGATGAGTGGATAAACAAGCTGCGGTATATACACGTGATGGAATGCATGCAGCTGTAAGACAGAACAAAGATATGGATCATATAATAATGTGGATGAACCTTGAGGACATTATGTTGAGTGAAGTTAGCCAGAAACAAAACGACAGATACTGTATGGTCTCACTAATATGAACAAACATTAATGAACAAATTTTGAGAGTTAAAAGCTGACAACAAAGGCTACCAGAAGATAGAAAGGGGGTAGAGATAGGGCATTTGATGCTGAAGGACTACAGAATGTTTAGCAGGACTGATTGTATAGATCCAGAAATAGATAGCATAATACTCTGTGATGGTAGCACAGTATTGTAAGTACACTGAACAAAGATGTCTGTGAGTAAAGCTGAAAGAGGTGGGATAGGGGAATGTATGACACCAGAGGTGTTCTAGTTTGTTAATGCTGCCAGAATGCAAAACACCAGAAATGGATCGGCTTTTATAAAGGGAGTATATTTAGTTACAGAGTTACAGTCTTAAGGCCATAAAGTGTCCAAGGTAAGTCATCAACTATCAGGTACCTTCACTGGAGGATGGCCAGTGGTGTCCAGAAAACCTGTTAGCTGGGAAGGCATGTGGCTGGTATCTGCTCCAAAGCTCTGGGTTCAAAATGGCTTTCTCTCAGAATGTTCCTCTCTAGGCTGCAGTTCCTCAAAAATGTCACTCTTAGTTGCTCTTGGGGTGTTTGTCCTCTCTTAGCTTCTCCAGAGCAAGAGTCTGCTTTCAACTGTCTCTCATCTGCAGCTACTCTCTCAGCTTCTGTGCATTCTTCAAAGTGTCCCTCTTGGCTGTAGCTCCTCTTCAAAATGTCACTCTCAGCTGCACTGAGTTCCTTCTGTTTGTCAGTTCATTTATATGGCCCCAGTGATTTAATTTAGACCCACCTTGAATCAGTGGGGTAACACCTCCATGGAAATTATCCAATCAGAGTCATCACCCATAGTTGGGTGGGGCCCATCTCCAAGGAAACACTCAAAGAATTACAATCTAATCAACACTGATACATTTGCCCACACAAGATTACATCAAAGGTAATGGTGTTTTGGGGGACATAATACATTCAAACTGGCACAAGAGGTAAATATAGATGATAAAGAAAAAATAATAATAAAAATAAAACAAAAATAAAAATTAAAAAGCAGAGGAAAGAGTCTTATCAGGATGATTGCCCAGTCATCTTCCAGTGAGGAAGAAAACTAGAAAACTCTCAAGTACCTTCCATTTGATCTCTGCTTGGTGTCTGTGCTTCCAAATTAACAATATCTGAATGATTTTAACATATTTGAATTCATATGGAAAACATAACTGGGGAAAGTGTACATCGTTTTCGTTTATCCCCAATATCCAGAAGAGCATGAATTGCCTCTCATACATTATATTAATCTAAGAGATATTTACCTTTTGACTTCTTGTCGTGTACCATTGTCATGTTGTGATGCAGTAACTATGAGAAGTTTCACTCTCCCACTTGCTGTTGTGTGAAGAATCTGATTCACTAAACCACACTGAGCAACTACTCAACTGAAGAGCAGATGAGCTGGACTTACTAGGTGATAGACTGTGTCCCAAAATCATTTTTAAGAAATTACTCTTACAGGGTTCCTATTATTTAACCACACCTTGATACCCTAGTCTCATTTTTGGAATTATAGAAAATACCTGAAAGCTTTTCCCCCTCTGCCACTGCTCCAACATAAATAGTGCCACACTCAAAAATGAAAAGCAATGTTTGAGCATGATATTTACACTTGACTCATGATTGAGGGCAGAATATCAACATTATTTTACTGCTTGGTGGTACAGATCTGCTTAGCTATTGCAGTGAAATAGCAATCCATGGCAAACTAATGGGTTTGGAAGTTCTCCAAAACAAACTTTTTTCTTTCCTGGTTTAGAAGACTTTTGGAAAGTAGGGAACTCTAGGAGTTGCACACATTCAAGGCAAAAATAGAAAGCAAAAGTAGAGAGGAAAATGAGGGACTTCAAGTTGTGGAGGTTCCCGGGTCCATGGGACACAGCCGTTGCCAACAGCTCTTCCTCACTGGGTGAGGTAGGGATATGGAGGTATGCTCCATTCAGGACCCTAACCTGAGTGGAGAGATTCTCTACCAAAGCAGAAGTCCAGTCAGGCTGCTCTGATTTTCCACACATGCACTCCAGCTCGCGTCTCTACCAGGGTTTCTCTTATGTGCTCCCCTAGCTCCTGAGACTGCATTTCACACTGAAGCACTTAGACTGCCTTGCATTGTTCTCCTTGTATGGACCCACCCACTAGACTCTGAGCCCCTTGCTCTTTTCAGCATTCCCCTCTTATCAATGCTTAACACAAAAATGTTGATTTGTATGGATGAAAAAAGTCAGGATGATCTGTTTGTAAAATATTGTATATACGTGCCCACTCTGCCAGGCACATAATGGCATACTTCATCCTTTGGACTTCAAGATTACACAGTCTGGATGGTAGACACATAAAGACGCATTACTTTGTTCTCTGTATCTTCTTGGCTCTCTGAAATATTACTAAGTCATCAAACATGAATATGGAAAAAGAGGAATATATATATATATATAATCACTACCTCTGCCCAATGGTACCACTCATTTATTCATTCAACATATGTATTTTTTGAGCACCTACAAAGATCCAAGCAACTGGTCAAGGAGCAGTGAACAAAATTGAAATGTCCTTTGCACTCATGGAGCTTATATTCTACTGTGCTGGGGGAAAAGACAATAAACAAGTAAACAAATAAAGGTAAAAGGCAATTTCAGGCTGTAGTAAGTGCTTATCAAGAAAATAATCTGGTTGATATAATAGAGTGACTGGAAGGAGGGAGGGGTTACCTTGATGGGGTAGGCAGAAAAGGCCTGTTTGAAGTGGCATCTTTGATCAGGATGAATGCAGGAGAATGAGGAAGAGAAACGGGGCAGCAGATGAAGTCAGAGAGTGGGCTCCGGCAAGATCATGAGGGCCTTACAGTCTACCTCAAGGAGTTCAGATTTTATTGCAGTGCCACGAGAAGCTACTGGAGTTTTACAAGCAGGGAAGTAACAAGGTCTTATTTTTAGGAGAGACCACTTTGTGTTTTGGGTAAAGAATGGATTGTGGCTGGCCAAGGATTGAGGCGGGGGATTCTTTAGAAGACTGGGTTACACTGACTCCAGTGGTTCCCAGTCAGGGGCAATTTTGCCCACCAGAGAACATTCGGCAATATATGAAAACGTCTGTGGTTGTCACAACTAGAGCAGAGGGAGACTACTGGCATCTGGTAGGCAGAGGTCACAGATGCTGCTGAACATCCTACAATGAATCAGGCTGTCCTCCACAACAAAGAATCACCCAGCCCAATGGTGCCAAACTTGAGAAACTGTGATTTACTCCACCTTGATGTGCTCCTTGGCTTCTGGGGTACATGATAGAAGCAACAGAAATGAACAAGTTATATAAATTCTACATGGGGAGACTGTGTGCAGGAAGCAAAGAAGCAAACTATGGGAAGAAAAGAGGAAGCTCTAAAGCTGGACATAGAGTCACTCCAAACATGGAGTCATCTGTTAACATCACCTTTTGTACCAAGAGCAAAGACCCTTCACTCTAGAGATGGGATGAATGCTCTTTAGTTTTTCATTGCATCCTCAGCAAAGGGGCTCTCAAAGATGGAGAAAGCACAGTTAATTTTTTATATTTTTCTTTAATTCCATTTGGATTACATTGTATTAACACTTAGGTTTCCTTGATGAATGGCACTTCTTGTCCTTGGGTATGTCTTCCTTTCAACAAATTGATAATTTGGCTTTCAGAAATCTGAGACTTCTATTAATTCATGATTGGGATTGAAATTGTTCTTTGTAACAACACCTGGGCCCTTTCCATTAATACATCTAGAAACAGAGACCACATTCCGTAACAGACAATACTGTCAGATATGTTGTTCTGGGTTCGGTTGGTTTTTGTTCTTTTCTGAAGAGGCTGATGAGACAGGATTCCCAACAAATCATTATGCTTAGTCTTAGAGAAGGTTCACACTCAAAGGGAGGCCCTGGGATGCTGTTATTTGTCTTTGAAGGACACTTGACTTTCACTGAACATCTGCCTTGCTTAATGTACCCACACTAAATGTGAGCAGCTGAAGTGAATATGTTAATCAAGAAAAGCAACAAGCTAGGAGCCATTTTGAAAACCCAAGATCTTTGCCAGTAGACTCAAATACAATTTAGATACTCAAAAAACAAAATAAAACAAAACCTTAAACATGGGTTTCCTTTAAGGTCTATATGTCTTGATTGGTCACATTCAGTGAAAATCACAACAAATAATGGAAAACAGTATTTTTGTAAGAATGCTAACATTACCAGATTTAGTAGAAATAAAATAAGTCCTAATGTGAGGCAATATATAAGCTGAAAAATATATTTTAAATTAAAAATCCAAGTTAATACTGATGGGGGTGGCAAGCTTGTTGCTCTCTTACACTACTGGGGGCATACAAATTATTACAATCTTTCTCAGAAGCAGTTTGAGGCTGCCTCTCAAGAACTTTTTTAGAAATTTATGCTTTGCAACCTGACGACTATCTTTCTAACTACCCTTCTAAGTGAATTATCGGAGAACACAAAGATTTATAAACAAGGATATTTGCTGCAGAATTAATTAATAATAGGAGGAAATGGTAACAGCTGTCAGGGCATAAAATCAATTTTTCAGTATGATACAAATTCTGTTGTAACTATAATTTATGTGTATGTCAATGTACATATATATATTCCTTTCTAGACATAGAAGACCAGGAAGGAAATATACAAAATTATTTACAATGGTGGTGGGTTTGTCATTGTTTTTATGTTCCTTTTTTTCTTCCTTTACTTCTCAAATTTTCTAGAATAACTTATTCATCTTTCTAGAATCATAAAGAGTGATATTTTTAGATGACAAAGACATGTGTGCATTAGAAACATATGTCACTATTATTTTTGGTGGTGTTTTTTGTGAACATTTACTCCATTTTTCTTTTGGATCTCTTGAGTGTTGATGTGAAAATCAGTTAATTTAATGTAACAAACATTTGTTGATGCCCCATGAGGTGTCTGCCATGGTCTGGGGAGACATGAATGAGCAGTACACCTTCTACTCTTAAAGACATTACAGTTCATTAGGGCAGATAAGCCTAAAGAAAACTTTCCAGTCCTTGGAACTTGTGCCATAATGGAAGTAAGTGGGCAGAGGTCTCCATGGGTGCAAAAAGCTGGGGTGCCTTCCCCCACCTGGGGGAGACCAGAGGAGCAGTCAAAGCCATAGTGGGGAAACAATGAGTGTGCAGGATTATAGAAGCCAAGGAAAGAAAATGAATGCAGGAGGAGGCCAAGTTGTCCCAAGTTGCCAAAGAGTTGAAGACAACACCTGAGATGTGAAGTACACCTGTGAAGTAAACACATAGCATGAGTAGCTTGGCTTCTGAGTGTGTGTTCTAGTCACATCTTCATTCCAAGGAGAAATGAAATGTCTACTGCCTTCTCCATACTCAAGGCTAATTTACCATTCCCTCAATCTAACTCTCATTTGTGAGTTTCCCCTTCCCCTCTTGGTTATAGCTTCACGACCCTGATTACTCCGTTGTCCACTTTTTCCACATTTCAAGTCCTCCAGCTCTTTTCCCTGCCAAAGAAACACACTCCACAAGGCTTCCAGCACCAATGGTTTTTAAGACAGGGAATGCAAGACTTAAGAAGCAGGGAGGGTCAACTCCAAGGAGATGTAAGGAACTCCTCAGAGGATAACTTTCAGCCAAGACAGGTAGCTCTTCCTTGCTGTTGTCAAGTCGGGCACTAAAGATGGATTGCTTTAATACCAGGCCCATTGCATTAATAAATACCAGATACAAAGGGAATAGCCCCAGAGCAGAGGTGTCTCCAGAGGAATTCACAATAACATGCCCTTTATTCAACAGCCACACAATATAATAATTGCCAGTGTAGAACCACTTAACCAACAAGACCTTAGTGCATTTGGTGGTGTAATATATAAATCAGCAACTAAAATGGAAATGTTGCTGTTGTTTTTAATGCAGAGTTCAGAGACAATTCAATGAAACATAAAATAGGATTACCAAGGTGTAGACCACAACACACTAATTTCATGAAACCATAATAGCTGTTATTTTTAAAAATGAGGAATCTGGTTTAAAATTCCGGGAAACATTGTTTAGATAAGCTTTGATTTTTTTCCAATAGGATGATAAAATTTATAATGTTTCTGGAATTTATTTGACCACGGAATGTCTTTTTGTAGAGTATTTTGCAGGGCTAGGCTTTTCTTTTGGGAATGTGGCTTTAGAAATTATAGAACCTCATAATTAGAAGAGATCTTAGAACAGCAGTTCTCAACACTGGCTTCACATTAAAATCACTTGGGATTTAAAAATCCCAATGTCCAAGGCATACCCTAGACTAGTTAAATTAGAATCTCTGAGATCAAAACCCAAGGATCAATTTCTTTTTAAAGCCCCCCAGGGATTCCAATGGGGAGCTAAGTTGAGAGCCACTGTCTTTGAGTCCACCCAATGGACTCAACTCAATTCCTTCCACCCAATGAAGGAAGCCCTTCTTCAGCACCCTTGATATCTTGTTGTGCTAGTTCTTCCAAAATGGGGAACTCTGTGCCCCTGTGAATCAGTGAAACATTCCTCTGCTGTGTTAAACAAATATGAAACACTTTGTATCCATGATTCCATTTATTTCAGTAATACTTCATATTGCTAAAACTGTAGGGCACATGCTATATTCCTATCTTCCATCAATAAAAGAGTGGCCAGCATTTTTTTTTTCCCTCTTAGCTGTTTGAACATAGTAATCTAGATAAAATTTGTGCATGGAGACAAAAAATAGAGCTTTACATTTATTAATAAAGTTCTAGCAGCAAATATTGAAAAGCAGATATTCAGACAGAGAGTGCAGAATATTAACTGTGACATGTAATATTTAAGGGCAGAAATTTTTATTAATATTTATATATCTAATATGTACAATCTAGGAATCTAAATAGTAGAAATGTTTTTTGCATTATGCAGACATTGGCCCAGTGAATATAACAATTCTCCAGGGCTCCAAGTTAGACTGTCTTGGAGATGGGAGCTGATATAGGCCTCTTTGCCAGTCTTTGCCCTGGTAGGTACCTTAAATAATATTATTTATAGTTCCCCCAAGTACTACTTTGCTTCTTCTCCATGAATTATTTGGAATCCAAGTTGTGTTATGAAGTTGAAAAGTTAAAATAAAAATACTTGAACTCCAGGGACTCCAGCCAACCAATCAATCAAAATCTTGGGGCCTAGAAAATCAACTTTCAATTAAATTCACCAAAAACCAGTTGCACAAATGACACCCTAATAAGCTGTGTCATTGATTTGGGGTGAGTCAATATGTTACATGTATGTCTATTAAAATGCATAATAATGTAATCCCTTGCTACCCATAGATTTCATGTAAGCTTTTCATTGAAGCAAACAAAAATATTTAGTGTTTTATTCTTAAAAGTGAGAAGGTTTATGACAAGGCAGTTGCATTACTTATTTGAATTATAAAATTGAGCCCAAATTCAAACTGATTTTCTAAAACCAGCTATCTGATCTTGGAATCACTAATCTTTATTTCCTTCTTAATCCAATTTCCTTTATTATTAGCATTGCTAATGATTGTTTTGCTTAAGGAATTAGGGATAGAAATGATAATGCTGTATAATTAAGTATGTAAATTTGGAGCTTTTCACTTTTAAATGCAAAGTATTCAAAGAGCCAGATCTTGGTACTAGATAATTTGTGAAATTATATATTACATTAGTAATGTGCTAGGACAGTAAAGGAACTCAGAATTTCAGGATTATACCACATCTGATAGCCGGTGATCCATAAATATACCAAATGAATCTAAGTAGAACTTTAAAAACCCAATTTATTGAATTAAATATGAGTTTTAATAGTCCAATAAAACATCACTGAAAGACAAACATTGCAAATTACATTGCCTGATCTCAACATAGTAATCCATTGAATTTTATGTGTCTAGGAAAAATAAATATGATTACAATTATTTTTCATGACAAATTTGTATCTAATTTAAATGATACTCCATCATAAATTTGATGGTTTCTGTAATCATGGGGTAAAGATATCTGTTGTTTTCAAACAAGTTTGCTAGGTATTTTGAAACTTTGAAATATAAAGTGGACCTAAGAGAATGTGTAGCATTTATGCTAAAGAAAAGGAAACATAGGGAAATAAGGTGTGAGGAGGGAAGGAGGATAGGATTTATGGTTGTGTTTAATTTTGTGGTTGGGGTGCTGTCATGTAAAAGGGAGATTAGACTTTCTCAGTTGCTTCTCAAGGCTAGAAACCACATAGAAATAGATTTCAGAATACATAAGGAAATTTGACCAAGTAGTCAAAAGTGTGGCAAGACAGAAAATCCCCCCAAGGAAGTAAGTCTTTCACAATTAATATGATCTACCCCAGGCTTGAAACTCTAGCAGGAATATTGAAGAAGAGGTTCTGGCATCAGAATCGGGCTTAAGCTGGGTCATTGTTAAAATCTGTTTCTGCCCTAAAATCCTGGAATTTTCTGAGATTAATTGCAGCTAATTGGAGATTCTCAAAAACCAAAGAACATAGTTTAAATGAATCATCTGAAATATCAGAAATCAGAATCAGTTCAAAATAAAACTTTTAACCCAAGGTGCAGCCACAGGCAGACACACAAATTGTTGCAGTAAGGAACATTCTTTATGAAAAATCTGTATAGGCATGTTCCTAGTTTTCATATGTAGTCATAATGTTTGAAAAACTGTACAAGTATAATCATATTTTTGATAAGTCATGTTAAAAAGTATAGAGTATTAAACACCTATATGCTAATATTTGCTATCTCTAGATTGTGAGGTTTTGGGTTATTTTATTTTCCTCTTTTCATTTGTGTTAATATATTTGTTTTCTAAAAAAGGGCATGGTTAATTGAGAAATAACAAATTTTAGTAAAATATTAGAGCTAAGTATGTTTTTGCTGTATGCCTACATCACAGAGTAAAGCTAAAAACTGAGACACTTAGATAATTCTTCATCAAAATCTCCTTTGACCTCATTTGTCTTAATTTTGTAAAATTTTTAAAAAATGTTTAAGTATTTAGTTATTAATTATCTAAATTTTTCCTTTTGTTTCCCGGTGCAGAAACAGCTTATGTCCTCCATCATTTGAAAGCTCACACAAAGTAATAAAATAAAGCATTCTGGACATATTTTACTGACAGTGAGAAGAACATTGTCCTCATGTCTTTCACAATATAGTTGTGCTCTAAGGAATATTTTAAGTTTTATAATATTTTAGTTCCAAATTAAATCAGTTGATAATCACGTAGGGTTATTGTCCCAGCAGCTGTACCAATTATGAGGATTGTGGTCGATTGAATCAGGCCCCCCCGAAAAGATGTGTTCAAGTCTTAAGTCCCAGTTCTGTAGGTGATAACTCATTTGTAAATGGGATCTTTGAAGATCTTTTAAGAGAAGGCCAAACTGAAAGAGGGTAGGCCTTACTCTGGTATAACAGGAGTCCTCAGCAAAGGAAGTTTGTACATGGGAATAAAAGGCACAGGACAAGACAGAAAGAGACATATTGCCCTGTGACGGAGCGGAGACTGATGGCCTGCAAGCCACCAACAGAATGCTGCAGACCTCAGAGAAAGCATGGCCTGCTGACACCTTGATTTGGGATTTCTCAACTGTGAGCCATTAAATTCCTATTCTTTAAGCAATCAGTTTGTGGTATTTGTTGTAGCAGCCCTGGCAAAAAAAGACAAGGGCAGAAAAAAAATAGCAAGAATTAGTTCTGGCAAAATACGGCATTTTACCAAGCTAGGGGATTGTAGTCAAAAATCAAGGCAACTACCACATGGTACAAATTCAGGGAAAAACTGTTATCCTGCTGCTTCCTGCTAGATACCACAAAATAGACCTTAAGAACAAGCCACAATATTTGTTGTGCACATCTACATATGCTGATTTAAAACCACAGCTATCTTCGTGTAAATGCTATGACTGCAAATTAAAGATATTACCGAAGAACTTAGAAAGGGGATTCAAGCTACACAACTTTCAAGACTGAAAATTCTGGAAATCACTGTATGGAATAACTTGACTTTTAGGTACAATTTCTAGTTCCCATCAGCCTCATCCAATTTGTGATTTAATTCATTGTTCTAGGAGGTGCAATTTGGGGGTCAGTCCAAATAAACTAGTGTGACATTAGGAAAAATCTGGCTCTATTCTCTCTGGGCTAGCACCAGATATGCCAGTGAGCAAACAGCTAGAGGCAGCAAGGTTTGGGGAAGGAATGGTGCTGTCTGTAACTACTTACTGGGTTCCCTGCATCCATATCCTTTCTCTAACCTATACTTGGGGCCACCCAGCCCCCTCCTGTAAATTCAGTTCTATTCTCTAGTCCTTACAACCAATTTGGTCCTTTGTTGGAGAATATTTAAAGTCCCATCTTGGGACTCCGTAACAAACCTTGAGTTGGCTTACTCTAGCCTGCCTTTGACCCTTTGCCCCAGGTCTGACATTCTGCCTTCTGACTGAGACCCTATTTTCCACCTTTGTGCTGACAAATAATTCCTGCTTTGTTCTCCTGTTTGGAAGCATGGCCAGGAAGCCAGTCTCTTGGAGGCTGTGACTCAACTTTGTCCTTCTGCTTGAGAGAGGTTGAGTCCCTTTCATGTTTTTGAGGCTCTCAAGTATTTAAAAATAAACACAAACACATACAAAACAGAGTTACAAAAATTGCAGTATTCTCTAAATGTTTACCTTGAACAAACTGACACTTTTAACATACAAAATGTTCAACACAACACAGTCGTGCAAATCTAGAGACAATTATAGAATTCACTGCTAAAATCAATTCAAAATGCATTACAAGAAACAAAGCAGAAATAGGACTTAAACATAAAATGACACAATAAAGGACTCTGTAGTACAATAACTGTACGTGTGCGTGTCCCCATCAGATGTCCTGGGTGACTTTCCTTAGTAACCACAGACTGGTTTCCATCGCTCTGCCTTGCTCTGTGCCCGACACTGGCTTACATGGACAACACAACAGATCCCTTGCCCTTTGGCTTCCATTTTGGTTTGTCAGTAAGCAGTAATAGTGGGAAGTTGGAGGGATGATGAGACCTGGTCCCTGAGTTCCCTTACTGCTGAGTCCCCATGGTTATACCTATGATCATAGTTCTTATAAGATCATCTTCTTCACATAGTCCCTCTGTCTCCAAGTTTTGCTTACAACTCCTCCGCTGCACCCCTTGAGGTCTGGGAAGGGTAAACGCTCCCCACTAATACAGCTCCAGTGTGCTGCACTATCCCTGGTGTGTTCTCTACACCTGACCCCACCTTGGTAATGATCCCTTCATTCAGCTCTCCTCAAATTAACCAATTTGAGTGTGCCATCTCTTTCCTGAGATAATGTCAAAATTCTAAATTTGAGTTTCTATATAATTGTGAAGCCAAGATCAAATGACCCTTCTGACCCCCTTCTGTTGATCCTAGGTCTCCATTCCCCATATCCTAAAATTGAAGATCTCGCCCTGACCCAGTCTTGTCACTGGTTTCTTACCTACCAGTTTTGACTGCTGCACATTTTGTGCTCCTGGTTTCTCCTTGGCCAGGCTATGGTACAAATCAGAGCACCTCTATAACCTTTCGTGGAGCCTTCCTGATGCCATCCTCCCACCTGCATGACCATCTACTATTAGTTGTCCATGTGCACTTCAAACTCCTGCTGGCCTAGACCTTCTCAAACCTCTGCAGCTCTCTGCACTGTACACCTGCTCCACCTCAGTGGACATATGTCCTCTCCACCCTCTCCATCCTACTGAATCAAACCCTCAAATTCTCATCCATGCCACAACAATTTCCTAGTGGATTCCTTTCTTTCTCTCACATCCAACCTACTAACATCTGTCAGCCCTTCCCTTTAAATATCCAGGATTTGACCACCATGTGCCACTCCACCACTCCAACCCTGGTCCAAGCTACATCATTTCTTGCCTGGACTAACACAGCCTACTGCCTGTGGTCTTCTTCTTTTCACTCTCTCCCCTACATCTATTCCACCCAGAGCAGCCAGAGATAGCCTTTTAAAAGGTCAGTCAGATTATTTCATTCTGCTCAACCCCCTCCACTGATTTCCTAATCCACATAGCATAAAATATAAATTCTTTACCAAGGCTTGTATGGGGCCAGATGGTCTGCTCCACAGTGTTTGCCTGTCTCTCTCGTGCATCTTCATGGGGATGCTTCCTAACCCTCTCTCCCTTACTCACTCTGTTCCAGCCACAAGGACTTCTCTGTTGTTCCTTAAGCCCATTCGACTTCAAAGTCAGAGATGTTGCCATGACTGCTGGAAACACTCATCCCCTGATATCTTCATGCCTTGTTCCATCACTTCTTTAACATTTCTGTTCAGTTGTTTCCCTATCAGAGAAGACTTTCCTGCTCATTCTTTATCAAATAGCATGTCTCACCCACATCACTCCTTATCCCATTATCCTGCTTTATTTTTCCTGATAGAATTTAATGTACTCAATTTTTATTGCCTATCATCTTCAAGAGCATTGAAAAACTTTGAAGATAATGACTTTGTATCCTCAGGACTTTGACGAGTACCAGAAACAGCAGGCAGTCACTAATATTTGTTGACTGATTGAATGAATGAACACTGTACTCTTTTGTTCCCATTGAGTCTTCTGTAAAATGGAAACCATGTGTTTGTGCATCCTGGCACATCATCTAGAACACAACAGACCTTGATCCAGGCATTCACAATGTCCCAAGGATGCAAAATTGGGAGTTAATCATCCTTTTCCAATTGGCACCTCCCCATGGGCATTTTGTCATCTATTATACCAAGACTCCTGGAAAATCCAGATTGAGTGATTACAATGTTCTCCTAAGAAGCTATTCGCTGTTCATAAAACTCTAAAAAATAGCATTTATGGAACAAAGAGGCTGATGCAGCATAGAGATACATTATCCTGAATAGCTTAAGATGGCTTCCAAGAATAGGATGTTACCATGTAATAGTGTAATAACCTGTCCATTTCTCATTAAAAGGAGACTGAGGGTGCAACTGCCCCCACACATTTAGTTTTAAAGCTCCTTCCTGAAGTTGTTCTCATAGGTGCTAACTGCTGACTTGAAGGAGAAGAGCATGATTCTAAAACAGAATTTGCAATATCTGGACAAATAATCAAAATAGCCCATGCCTGTTAAATGTGGAATTCAAAATAGAGGTAGAGAAAAGCAAAGGAAAGAAACTCCTGCCGAGAATATAGCAAGTGAATGTTAGACAAGTTTTTACTCTTTTGGATTTAGTGGACTGGAAGATTAGACAGCAAATATCTTGTACCATTTATTATGTGTTTTCAATATAAAATGCTTGCTTAGTCCAGAGTAACCCTTGAGTACTTGGTAGTTATTAGTTTTTTAATCTCTATGATACTAGTTAAGATCATAGACTTTGGTGCCAGTTATACATGGGTTAAATCTTAGCTATTACTACCTACCCCAGGGGACTGGACCTGTCACTTAGCGTCTCTGATCGTCCATTTCCTTAACTAGAGAGTGGGGAAAATGATACTCTTCATAGAGTTGTATGGAAGGATTAAACTTAATAAACAAATTAAAAAAGGCATGTTGTGCAGAATAACATACAAATAACAGTAACAAATATAAAAAATAATTCCAATAGACATTACAGGAAGAAGATGAGAAGCAAGAGGAGGAGCCTCTAAAATGCCTGCTAACTATCACCCACCTTTTCAGGTGTCCATTCAACTATCTCTTTGCATATGATTTAAAGAGTTGCTAACAAAGTGAAAGGCTTTGGATTCTTGTTTCTCATGAAGAATGAAGAGGAAATTATTTCTATTTTCCAACTTATTTCCCACCTGGTTTCCCACGAAACATAACATCCCTACCAGGATTTGATAACACCACTCTTTCCCTAGGAACTCACATTCAACTTCTCAGCATTAACTTAGATGCATCCTTTTGTCATTTTTCCAGTCCTACCTTCGGTTCCATTCCAAATACTCCTGGCTGCTTCTCCCTTGGTATTCTGGTTTGCTAAAGCTAACAAGATGCAATATACCCGAAATGGACTGGCTTTTAACAATGAAAATTTATTAGCTTACAAGTTTACTATTCCAAGGCCATGAAAATGTCCAAACTAAAGCATCAACAGGATGATACTTTCTCTGAAGACCGGTTACTGGTGAGCTTGGGCTCTGCTGTCAGATAGCAAGGCACGTGGCAACATCTGCTGCTCCTTCTCTCCTAGGTTTCATTGCTTCCAGCTTCTGGCTGTGTGTTTCTCTCCTTTAGCTTTTGTCTCTCTTAGCTTCTCTGTGTGTGTCCTTGTCTCTCAACTTCCCTGGGGCTTTTCCCGTGAACTTCTCTTAATTTCAAATCTTAGCTTCTGTATGTTTTATACTCTTATAAAGGAGCCCAGTAAGAGGATAAAGACCCATCTTGAAATATTCTAATCAATAGATCCCACCCACAATAGGTCTGAACCCACAGGAATAGATTAAGATTTAAGAATATGATTTTCTGGGGTACATAAAAGCTTCAAACTACCACACTTGGACTCTGTGCTCTGGTCATAGAAGACTCCTTACTGCCTCCTGAAGATGGAGACATGGACATCTCACATCTCATGACGTTAGCAGCTGCTGATCCCTCTTTCTTCTCACCTGAACCAACTCGGGCTTATCCTTAAGACCGGCCCTAAACCTCACCTGTTTGTGAATTTCCTGCCATCCTCCCCCACCAAATGTAAGCTGAGATGATTTTTTACTCCTTTGCATCATCGCTGGGCTTTACTATAACAACATTATGGCTTTTAGGAACTTTTATTGTAACTACTAGTTTATATGTAGCACAGGATTGGGATCCAGACAGACCTAGTTTCTAATTACAACCCCTGTCTACTATGTGACCTTGGGGATATTATATTAAGGTCCTTGAGCCCCAGTTTCCTCATCTGTAAAATGGAAACATTAACATTCACCTTGTAGGAGTACTATGAGAGTTCAAGGAAATCAAGTAAATAAAGTGTTCAGCCAATGCCTGTCACATAGTAAGTGTTTTATGTGCAAATGCTTGGCACATAGAATTCAGTCATTCATCAAAACAGGTGAATAAGGTGCTTTGTATTAGGTTGGGAATTCAACAGGAGATGAAAGACCCAGTCACAGCATTCAAGAAGCTCAAGTGAGTGAGGGGGGAGATGTTTGGGGAAATGAGGGAGAGGATGTGGTAGGGAAGAGCATGAAGCAGACGCACAGACAAGGAAAGCTTTGATTATGATACAGTGTGGTAAATTCTAGGATGGGGAAAGCCACAATGGGATGGAATTATATGTGAGCACACCCACCCAAGTCTTGGAGTTGCAGAAAGCCATCTCTGATGCTATAAGTTTCAAGCTGAAACCTGAAGGATGAAGGGGAATTAGCCAACTATTGGAAGTGGTAGAGGTGGTGGAGGTGGTGAAACTGGTGAGTGGGGAGTGCTGGGTAGGGGGCAGGGTATAAAGGACATTGTTGGCTGGGAATGTACAGAGCTCTGCAGAAAATAGAGAACCCACTGAAACCAAATACCTGAAGGCATTTCAGCATGACTGGAGCCAATGAAGATAATCAATCAATATTGAATTAATTAATTAGCTAAGTAGTTGGTTAACTGGTTAAGAGCAGGAGCTCTGGATTCAGACTTCCTTAGGTTCAAATTCCAGCACTAGGTGTGGGGCATCAGTTACTTACTTCCACTTTCCTTTCTTGTAAAACAGAAATAAAAAATAGTGTCTTACTTATGTACAGTTACAGATTTAGTTATTAGTATGGTAGCAGACACAGAGTGATCATCCAGTAAATGTTATTAACCTGATTCCTTCCCAAGATTTACCCATGCACTTTTTTTTTTTCTTCCTGTGTTGGGATATTTGGCTCCTTGGGGTCAAAGACAGTCTTAAAGTTTCTATTCCCTTCATAAAACAGAGCAGCACTGGTTTAAAGAAGATGCTCAATAAATATATGCTGACAGTTATATTAGTTCGGACAGCACAGCATAGCGCTTACGATCATGAATTCACGAGACAGATCTGCCTCGGCTCGTATTAGCAGCTCTACCATGTAAAGAGTCTGTGAATTTGAGCAAGTTATTTAACCTCTTATTGCCTCAGTTTTCTCATCTGTAAAATGGGACTATCATAGTACTCACCTCACTGGTTTCTTGTGAGCATTTAATGGCTTAATTTCTGTAGAGCCCTTAGACCAGGGCTGGTATTTAAGAACTAATTTGGCTATTATTATAACTGTGTATATTTGTAGCATTAGAATGAGAAATCATGATTGAGGTGAGAATGGAAGATTGTCTAAAAATGCAGCAAACCTAAATATATAATGACAATTAGAGATGGATACTTCCTATGTATTTGTGTAAAATCACCTTCACATATGGACAAGAATCTATTTACAAACTTGTTATATTAAAAGTAACTGTGTCTAATGTAATAGGCCATGCCTAGCTTTCCCTCTGCTTCAAATCTGATTTTATCCTTTTAATCTGGAGTCATACAGAATCTTGCCTTTAGTAAAATCCAAGTGAGAGAATGGAGGTTCTTCTCAGAAATAAGAAGCCAAACAACAAAAATCTGCATCATAATATCTTGTACAAATACAGAAAATTACAGTTTTCAAAGCTAGATATTAATTACTGATCCAATCTTAAGAGATTCAACACAATTTGAATCATCAAAGACAGTCCTAAAGCTGGATCAAATCCGCTTACCCATTTCTGACTTAGAGCTTATGGATTTTATTCTTCTAAGGATCTATAATACAAGTATCTCATTTGGGACTTGAGAGGAAGATGCAATATAGTGTACAAAATGCGAGGAATTCAAATGGGGAAATTCCTAATTCCTTAATTAAAGATGCAGGAATAATACTTTCTGCATGAATCAGATTCATAAAAATATAATAACTGAAGATTTATAGCTGGGCAATGGATATATGTCATGCTCTGAGTTACAGCTGAGAACAGAGTTTGTTAAAGCTGAATTATGGCAAATGCCTTCAACTGAAAAAAATGTATGCATAAAATATTAGCTACAATGCACCCTTAGAATACTCTGCAGTATAATAAAGACTGTTTCTTTTAAAGATTATAAATTAAGATTGTTTCCTTTCAAATGAATTACAATCATAACTTTCTTTTTAAAAGTCGCTGAGCATGTATCTCATACCCATCACCTAAACAAAGAATGTGTCCGTATTCTTAATGTTTTACTACGTAACTTTCTCTAGGGCCCCTGGACTATGAGCACAAAGCAACTATAAAAATGAGAAAGAAATACACCTCAGCCATTACAATTGGTAATTATTATGTTCACTGCCAGGCTGCTTCTACATATTCTCTGATTCAGTGAGCAGGTTTACAATTGTTCAGAGCACCTTTTTTCTTTTCTTATTATTTTAAGAAAACCCAGGTAGGAATTTCCTAGGCAGTAAATCTTCCTTGGACACCCACCACGGTCTATTTTCGCCTCCAAGCGAGAAACTGAGGGCAGAAAAATTTTCAAAGCATTTGAAGGTACATTTTCATTAAGAAACTTGGGGATTTGAGCTCATAACTTGCACCTCCAGTAAAGGGAGTTTGTTGGGTGGAATTAGTGACCCCCTGAGCCTGCGAAGGGCCTCTATCACTTAGCTGGCAGACGATCAAGTGAGTTATGGTAACTGAGTTGTCAGATTTGCAATAATGTTTAGCCTTTACAAATTACTTTACCAACTCCCAAGGTCATCAGTCTGTAGGTTTCCCCCCACCCCGACCGAAACTTGGCTTTGGCCCATATTGGTCTACTGACTTATTTCAGAGTTTATCCAAAGCTCACTGGCTTTCATTTCATCACCTCCTAGGCAGGGCATGTTTCATTTAAGTTGCCTTTTTAAAGGAAAGAAAAGAGACAGGCATTAAAGGAGAGGCTAAGCCTACCTATAATTGTGCCTAAGAATCTCCCCCAGGAAACCTCTTTGTTGCTCAGATGTGGCCTCTTTCTCTAAGCCAACTTGGCAGGTAAACTCACTGCTTTTACCCCTAGGTGGTACTTCACTCCCCGGGATGTAAATCTCCCTGGCAACATGCAACATGACTCTCAGGGATGAACCTGGGCCTGCTATTGTGGGATTGAGAAAATCTTCTTTACCAAAAGGGGGAAGTGAATGAAACAAAATATGATTTCAGTGGCTGAGAGGTTTCAAATGGAGTCTGGAGGGCATTCTTATGCTCTATAGAGATATACGTTTTTTGTTATTAGTGCATAGGTATAGCTAGAAGGAAATGCCTGAAACTGTCGAACTGTAACCCAGTAGCCTTGATTTTTAAAGACAATTGTATACCTATGTAGCTTACA
Source organism: Choloepus didactylus (assembly GCF_015220235.1). Lineage (NCBI taxonomy): Eukaryota > Metazoa > Chordata > Mammalia > Pilosa > Megalonychidae > Choloepus > Choloepus didactylus. The sequence goes on along the minus strand of NC_051320.1, from coordinate 74,877,720 downwards.
CTGTGTGACCATGTGATTGTGAAAACCTGTGTCTCACACTTCCTTTATCCAGTGTATGGATAGATGAGTAGAAAAATGGAGACAAAAATTAAATGAAAAATAGGGTGGGTTGGGGGGAATGGAATGCTTTAGGTGTTCTTTTTTAATTTTTTAATTTTTATTTTTATTTTTATTTTTATTTTTGGAGCAAGGAAAATGTTTAAAAATTGATTGGGGTGATGAATGCAGAACTATATGATGGTACAATGAACAACTGATTGTACACTGTGGATGATTGTACAGTATGTGAATATATTTCAATAAAACTGAATGTTTAAAAAAAGAGAAAGGCATTGAATGTTAATTAGAACTTAAAACACTTTCTTGCTTTAAAAGTTGCTACTTTTTTAAGGTATTTGAGACTCCCATTCTGTATGTTTATCCAGGCATTCAGGGAAAAAAGAGAGGAAATATTATTCCTTGATTATCACTTTTCCTTTTCTGTATTATTTTTTAATGTATAATTTTTCCTGCTTTTTTTCTGAACATAAGAGCAAACGTACATCTTCTTGGCAAGTTTTTTAAACTGTAGAAAAGAAAAGAAGAAAATTAAAAAATCATTCCTAATTTCCATACCCTGAGATAACCACTGTGAATGTTTGATATTTTTTTCTAGTGTTTTTATATATGCATTTTAACAGCATTAGTATATAATGTGTCTAGGCAGTTTTAGATACTGCTTTTTAAACTGAACATTATATCTGATAATCTTTCCATTCCCAAATTCTTTGCAAATCCAATTTTTAATGGTTGTGTAATACTCTCTAATGTGGATAAACCTTAATGAATTTAAACTTTTCCATCTTATTTCACAATTCAGATGTTTTTAACTTTGCATACTTTCACCCAAATCCTTCCTCTCATTTCTGAACATTTCCCTGGAGTTTCTACAAGCCCAAATATTGTATCAAAAGGTCATTGAAAGGACAGAACATTACATACCATACTGTGTGCCAGAAACTGTCCAAAATGTGATAAATATTGGCCTATTTTACCCTTGCAATGGCTAGGTACTATTGTTGTCATTCTTTTACAAATGATTCAGTGAGTAGGTGAGTAGGTGGTGAAGCTGGGATTTGAACTCAAGTCTTAACCATTGTTCCAAGTTCCCTCTTGGAATATATTGTAAGCCTTTTGACAAATATTGTCGAATTTCAAAAAGATCATACAAATGCACCCTCTAAACAACTATGTGTGAGCATACATATATACTTCACATCACATTTACCAACACTGAATATTATTGTTTTAAATATTTGTCCTTAAATGGTAGATTTTAAATTTGCATTTATTTGATTCAGTCTCTTGATTCTGAAATACTTAGATGTTTTGCTCTTTGAGAACAGGGATCATAGTTGGACTTCAACCATTATTTATTGGTTGATTGATTAACTGGTGGATTGAGAAAAAGAGGAGAATTAATTGAAGTCAGATAAATAAGTATCGATTCAGTCTTCTTGAATATAGACTAACAGACCTGAATATATGACTACCTGAGCTACTAAAGACAAGGTGGATATCTGATAGATTATAGACGGGCAAAATCGCAACATTCATGCTTCTGCTCCATGGGTTCCTTTCCTAAATACAAGCTGATGGATGCTCTCTCAAGATGCTTACAATTTCTGAGGGGTCAGACTGAAAGCAGATGGGGAAAAATACCAGGTGGTATCGTCATGTGCTAAATGAAACACACAGGTTATAGTCGGAAAGGAGAGGGGAGGAAGCTTGCAAAAGCTACATGCTGAGTTCAACATGCCCCACTCCCCCCAAAATCCTGTGAGATTTATATTGCATAATTGTATTGAATCAGTTGAGCACCTCCTTCTGAGCACTGGTGAGCCAACTCTTTCGAATGAAGACTAACTCAGGAAAAGTAGAAGTGTTTGCAAATGATAATATTTTTAATTGTTTTTTATTTCTAACTAGGAAATGTAAAATCTGCAACTATACCTAGCCATTTTCTTCTTATTTCACTATCATTTGAAGTGTTTTATGTTATTTCATTTTACGTCAAAAAATTTGGAAACCACATAAATAGCCTGTACTACAGCATTTGATCATTTATGTTTCTAAACACATTTTAAATTTGAACAAAACACATCAATGCTCATTTATTTTGCCCTTCTGTGACTGCTCTTGTAAGTCAGTTAATTATGAAATATGGCTTGTCTAGTTTGCTCTTTTCTTGTGAAGTGTTCTTTAAAATGATAAATTATTTTTCATTGTAAAGGCTATTAGCAGCTTTTTAAGTACGGAAGTACTTCTCATCCAATGTTCATGGAAACATGGGCTCTTCCCTAGACAACTTTTTCTCTACCTGAAAGCAAACATTGTAGGAGTATAAATGCTTAATATTCCTTAATTATGTTTTGCAGTTGCTAAGAAAATTGTAATAATAGGAGGATTGATTTTTTAAAGGATTAAGGTAGAAGCATATCCATTTCATCCATCAGGCACCAAAAGCACAATGCCAAGGGCCTAAAAATTTTCAAAAGCTCACAAAAATAAAGTGCAAAATGAATGTATTGATTCCAAAATAGGAAAATAAAATTGCAAAACAGGAAACAATAAATGCTATTATTTTATCTACAGAATGCAGCCTTTGATATAAATATTCAACTACAATTAAATCTTATACAGTTGTATATAAATTAAAATGTACCCCTTCCCTTATGAATATATGTTAGATAACACGTTGGCCTCCAAAAGGAAGTGAACCTAAGACCTGAAAATATCTTAGATTGGCCCTGGGCTTAAGGATGTACTTCTGTGGGATCAGCTGCTTTCAAAAACTGCTTTATTAAACATGGCTTTCATTTCACCATTAAGTAGCATCCATTATGTAATATACCTAAAGTAGACCCTAGGATATCAACAGATATTCCAAAATTTCTCCATCTGTCGGCAGCCTCGGTTAATAAAGGTCAGCTGTTCTGGCATTTGTTTCTATTAACTATATTATTTGAGATAATACTTCTGCCCCAGTGACACATGGCTGGGCTTGCACCGGCCAAAGAATGTGTGTAGGAGTTGCCCCACCTCTCAGCAGGAGTGTCCAGAGCCACTGCCGGCTCTCTTTTCCCTCTGCTGTGACACCAGCCATGTTCCTGATCGAGGCTGGTCCTTCAGCCTTGGTCCCACAATTCAGAAACCAATGAGCTGAGCTGCAGCTGACCTGGAAACGGACATAAATGTGAGAAGGAAAGAATCCCTTGCCCAACACCATCGAGATTTGGGATTACTGCAGCAAAATCTAGAACACTGATTGATATAGACCACATTCATTGATTTGTTTTCTTCTTCAAAGGTAGAATAGAAAATTTTAAAATATTCTTTCTTCCTCCATTGTTTTAAGACCTCGTCATTCTTGCTTTTCAGTTATTTATTCAACAACTATGTACTGAGTGCCTATGCAAAATCCAATAGAAATTTAGTTAGGTGATTATATTACAAATTTACCAAAGCTCTATTTCTTCCTTCTTGCTGTTCTGATTACTCTTCCTTTTTAATCAATGGGCCAATTATGTGGAAAGGAATTTCTTTAACTGATACTTGCATTTTGTAATCTTTCTGCCAGAAACAAACTGCAATCCCTTGAGTTTGTCTCCAGGTTAAACTTGCATATAATTGTGCCTAAGAGTTACCCCCTGAGTACCTCTTTGTTGCTCAGATGTGGCCCTCTCTAACTGAGCCACCTCGGCAGGTGAACTCACTGCCCTCCCCTCTACGTGGGATCTGACTCCCAGCAGTGTAAATCTCCCTGGCAATGCAGGATATGACTCCCGGGGATGAATCTGGACCCTGCATCATGGGATTGAGAATATCTTCTTGACCAAAAGGGGGATGCAAAATGAAACAAAATAAGGTTTCAGTGGCTGAGAGATTTCAAATGGAGTCGAGAGGTCACTCTGGTGGGCATTCTTATGCACTATATAGACAACACCTTTTAGGTTTTAATGTATTGGAATACCTAGAAGTAAATACCTGAGACTATGAAACTCCAACCCAGTAGTCTGGACTCTTGAAGATGACTGTATAACAATGTAGCTTATAAGGGGTGACAGTGTGATTGTGAAAACCTTGTGGATCACACTCCCTTTATCTAGTGTATGGATGGATGAGTAGAAAAATGGGGACAAAAACTAAACAAAAAATAGGGTGGGATGGGGGAAGATGATTTGGGTGTTCTTTTTTACTTTTATTTTTTATTCTTATTCAGATTCTTTCTGATGTAAGGAAAGTGTTCAGAAATAGATTGTGGTGATGAATGCAAAACTGTATGATCCTACTGTGAACAGTTGATTGTACACATGGATGACTGTATGGTATGTGAATATATTTCAATAAAACTGAGTTTAATTTAAAAAAAAAATTGTCTCCAGCCCTTTTTCCTTTGAACACCTTACACAAAACTTAAGAGATGAACCAACAAATTTTCAATCACACCTGTAGAGAATTTTTAGCTCAATTAGTTATGATTTGAAAAGTACAAAAGGGGGAGTGGGGCAAGGAGATGAGCTGAACAACAAAAAAGAGTTCACAAAAGCCATGGGGTTGGTGCATCGAGGCAGTGTGAGCAGACCATGCTGGACAGTACAGCAAGGATTATGTTGGGCAGTAGCAGATCATTCAGTTGGATTGAGAAGGTGGGGCTTTGGATGCTATATAAGTTCAGACTCATGGTTTCCAGTAGTGGAAGATTCCAGTTGAGACAAAAGGAATTTTATTGAAATATTCTGGGGTCTATCATGGAATCGGTGGTAGTTAGGAGCATGTGCCTCCCAGATATCTGACTGCAGGGAGCATAATTTACCAATGGCCCTGGTTGCTCCACTCAGAACCCCATGGCTGTGTTCACATGAGGCCAGCAGGCAGGCCTATTCCTGGGAAACCAGGGCTTAGGGACTCCCAACAGCCTGGCTGGACACTCTTGGAACTACAGCACAGTCTAAGATGTTTCTTCCTGCCCTCTCTTCTTCACCCCAAGTCAAATCTGCATCACCTTCTGTGCCGGTTTGTATATATTATGTCCCAAGAAAAAGCCATATTCTTTAATGAAGTCTTATAGGGGCAGATGTATTAGTGTTGATTAGGTTGGAACCTTCTGACTGAGTGTTTCCATGGAGATGTGACCCACCCAGCTGTGAGTGACACCTTTGATTAGGGTGTGACCTCTTGATTGAATGTTTCCATGGAAATGTGGCCCCAACCATTCAGGGTGGGTCTTGATTAGTTCACTGGAGTCCTATAAAAACTGCTCACAAACAGAGGGACCTCAGAGCAACTGAGAGTGACATTTTGAAGAGGAGCTTCAGCTAAGACAGACATTTTGGAAGATGGCCATTGAAAGCTGATGCAACCTGGGAGCGAGCAGATGCCAGCCACGTGACTTCCCAGCTAACAGAGGTTTTCCAGATGCCAATCGCCTCTCTCAAGTGAAGGTACCCTATTGCTGATGCCTTACTTTGGACACTTTATGGCCTTAGGACTGTAATTTTGTAACCAAATAAACCCCCTTTACAAAACCCGATCCATTTCTGGTATTTTGCATAACGGCAGCATTAGCAAACTGGAACATCTCATATCTCTCCCAGGTCCCCCTAGCTTGCTCCCTAATTTCCCTCACAGGTGTTGCCTCTAATAAATCCCATTTTGGTGTCTGCTTCTTGGAGGACCTAGACTAACACAGAATCCATGGAAGAATTAAGCAATCATGGCAGAGGAGAAACCAGGGCAGTAACAAAGTTTTTCAGTTGGGCTGCATGGATCTTTCCTCTCAAGGGCCACTGTTTGGACCAACTCGATTTTCAAAATCTAGTCTCATTGTCTCAGGGCTGAAATTCCGAATTCCAGCAAGAAGAGAACTGGTTCACTTTGGGTCAGGTTTGCATCTTTTCTCTTATATGCAAGAGAAAGTTACCTCAGCCTGAGTCCCTAGAAAATAAAGTAGGAGACAAGCATTAAGTTCTGATGCTTTATTTGGAAGGTGCAAAGCCAGTGCAGTGTGAGTAAAGAAAAAGTAGTGTTTTAGTACTGGTTTATACCTGTGATCCTGGTTTATGCTTATTGTCCTGGTGGGTTGTAAGGTTATGACGGGCAAATGCATGAGGAGGAAAGGAGGATCTTATGGTCTCCCTTGAAGAGAGGAAGGGTGACACTCAGCTCCACAAATGGAGCACCATCTTTTTCTTCAGGAAAGACTGTGTGGGGCCAAGTGACCCAAGGGTCCATGGGATGAGGAGTCAGAGCCCCAGGGCCGGAGTATTTTTTTGTTCTTGTCTTTCATTTGGTTTACGAATTTCCATGGAACCTCAGGTTTGGAAGTTATCAAATTTTGGATATTTTGGCCAATGGATGTTTTTATAAATTATCTTTTTATTTTAGTGTGTATTACAAAAATAACAAAATATCCACTTCATAAAATATAGTTTAAAAATAAATTTATGTAATAAAAAACAGTGAATCATTTAAAGAAGAAATTGAAGTAAATATTAATACAGATAGCTCTCTAGCAAAAATTGTGAGGGTGGTTCACAAAAGAAATTCATTCATAAATCCAATGTGTAAGTCTCTCATACAATATATGACTGTGGTGGTTCAGCCTGATCTCAAACAGCTCCAATGACCAGATTCTCCTGCTCCCCTCTTGTTCTGGTTTGCTAATGCTGCCAGGATGCAAAACACCAGAAATGGATTGGCTTTTATAAAAGGGGGTTTATTTGGTTACACAGTTACAGTCTTAAGGCCATAAAGTGTCCATCAACAAAGGGTACCTTCACTGGAGAATGGCCAGTGGTGTCTGGAAAACCTCTGTTAGCTGGGAAGGCACATGGTTGGCGTCTGCTCCAAGTTCTGGTTTCAAAATGGCTTTCTCCCAGGACGTTCCTCTCCAAGCTGCAGCACCTCTTCAAAATGTCACTCTCAGTTGCTCTTGGGGCATTTGTCCTTCTTAGCTTCTCTGGAACAAGAGTCTGCTTTCAATGGCTGCCTTCAAACTGTCTCTCATCTGCAGCTACTCTCTCAGCTCCTGTGCTTTCTTCAAAGTGTCCCTCTTGGCTGTAGCAAGCTGGCTCCTTCTGCCTGAGCTTATATAGTGCTCTAGTGAACTAATCAAGGCCCACACTGAATGGGTGGGGCCACATCTCCATAGAAATCATCCAATCAGAGTTATCACTCACAGTTGGGTGGGTCGCATCTCCATGGAAACACTCAAAGAATTACAATCTAATGAACAATAAAATGTCCACCCACACAGATTGCATGAAAGATAATGGCATTTTGGAGGACATAATACATTCAAACTGGCACACCTCTCCCCATAACCAACCCAGTCTTTCCTTGTCTTCCCACCCTGTTTTCTAACTCTAATCCTGTGAAGTCAGGCAGGATTATTCCATTGCTTCTTCATCATATCACTCCTTTAAATATTTGAAGACAGTAATCACAACTTTCCAGAATCTTCTTTTTATCAGGGCTAAATATTCCTATGTCCCTTTCTTATCAAAGACCTTCATATTCTCTTGTCTGTCATTTTCTGAATAAAGAGAAAGAGGACCCCCATCTCATGAGTATATTCTCATTCAATATACTTGTGCAGATCTCCAGGAGAATGGTAAGTTTCAACATTCCTTGGGACTCAAATTTTAAAAATTCTTTCATAAAAATTATCTCGTTTGTTCCCCTTTGTAACTCTGCAAGGTGGGCAGGTAATATTAGCCCTGTTTAGTAGATTGAAAACTGAGGATCAAAAAATGTGATTTTTCCTTTAATTGCAAAAAAATAATGAAATTCCTGAGCTTTGAATGGAGCTTTAAAATAACCAAATTTCTGAGCATTGACTAGTCACCATACTTCTAATTGTTTGACTTTTTCCTTTCTTTTTGCCAAAGTCACTTTAATTTATATAGTCTCAGCTCTCATGAAGTTCAAAGTCCAAGATGAAGGTAGAACAGATAGAGCCACAGAAAATGGAGAACTAGGAAAAAAAAAAGTAGAAAATTAAAAGAGAAAGCATATGGGATCTGGAGAGGGGCATATGGGTAATACAGAGGAAAACAGGAAAGTGATAAGTGTAAACAAGTATGACATCATATTTGGATATCTTATAGGGCATTGTCTTTCCTATAAAATATGAATTCACTCTTGAACTTGAGCTACCTGAAGCAAGAGCCTGCAGTTTCTGTAGTGCTAGGGATGTCTCTCAGAAAATACATTCCCTCTAAGTAACAGAAGAAGTCTTAAGACCATTCCCAGGGTCAATGATTCACTGGAGGACTCTTGGGACTCCATATGTATTTGTTCTCATCGCTAAGACTGAGTATGTGAAAGGTACAGAGCAAGATTAGCAAAGGCACAGGCACTTTGGGTGAAGTCCATAGAAAGCCAGGTGCAAACTTCCAAGAGCCTTCTCCCACTGGAGTCGCAAAGGACATAGTTAATTTCTCCAGCAATGAGTTGTGGCAACATGTGTCAAGTGCTTTCAACCAGGGAAGCTTGTTACGATTCAGTGCCCACGGTTTTTACTGGGGGCTTGTTATGGAAGCATCCTCTGCCTAGCAAGTACCAAATTCCAGAGTCTCAGAAGGAAAGCAGGTGTGTGTTCAGCATAAACCACAATGTACAAACACTTAGGCACAGTGGGCCACTCTTAACAGTTAGGGAACATTTTATATCAGTGTAGGCAATTGTTTATCATTCAAGTTCTCAGATGCTAGGCAAGGACCAACCTTGCAATTAGGGCTTTCTAGGAATAGTAGCCTCAGGCCTGCTATGTTAACTCTTTCTTACCTGCACAATAAATTCTGTCAAGCCAGAATTTTTGCTATTATCCACCTGGTTGATTAGGCTCTGAAATAGAATTTCAGCTTTTTTGTTTGGAAGAAGTCAACCCAGAGTGTTCCAACATATAAATTGTAGCCATCAAAAATACATTGTGACAGTAGATAGAGGACAAAGAGTAAGATGGAGTAGGAAATGTGTAAACCCCACCTGATGTATGCTTGAATCTATAGTTTTCTCAATGAACCCTAAAGAAAGTTATTTCCTGATCTCACCTGAGAGTTAGTGCTTGCAGCTGATATATTTCTGCCCTTTAAATCTAAACTAAATCTTTCCCTCTTATTGAGCTGGGTTTTTCCATCTGGATTAAGAAAGCCTTCTATTCCCTGTGGAAGCTCAGTTGGTGGAGACAGATGATCAGTGTGGCAATATAAGTGAGAAGAAAGCATTTGATCCTTACAGCTCAGGAATGGTTTGAAACTCCTATACATATGAAACAAAAGTGATAGATTCAGATTGTTTGAGGAAAGTAGGTCTGGGAGACCTGGTTTATTTTAGAGAAAATTTAGTTAATAATCAGTAGGTTTTTTTTGTTTTGTTTTGTTTTGGGCAGTTAAACTCACCAAATCTTGGTTTTCTCATCCATAAAATACAGAAGTCAAGTTAGATGCTTGTAGCCCCTACTGATTCTAAAACTCTTCAGTGCTATGGGCTTCCACACTACTGTCAAATACAATATCATTGCATTTTTAAAAAGTCACAATGGGAGAGCAGAAGAAGATGGCAGCATAGAGAGGAGTGGAAGCTAGTCAGTCCCCCTGGAACAACTAATAAACAACCAGAAACAACTAGTAAATAATCTGGAATAACTGTTGGAGGGACAAATGTGACCATCCACTTATCATACACCAACCAGAATTGGGAGGAATGCCTGAGATCACAGCATAAAATCTATAAGTAAAAACTGCAGACCCGAGCTGGGAGCCCCCTCCCCCCACAGTCCAAACTGCAAAGCCTCGCTGTGTTAGAGAGCAGCACTCTCAGAGCAAGTGAATACAGCTCAGCTGAGCTCCAACTGGGGTTTTAATTAACAAGTGTGGACTGCTCACTACAAGCTATGAATCCCCAACAAGCAGACAGAGGTTTTTGGTGATGACTGAACTTGGAGAGGCAGAGGACCTCTCTGGGAAGGAGGGGAAGCCCAGAGGACTGGGTGCTGTCTCTGGCCAATGGGTGAAAGTGAGGGGGTCTGCAGACTGACCCTGAAGGGGGCTTACTGTCCCTTTTTTGGCTCAGTGAAGAAAGCCTCAGCCATTTTCAATTCCCAGCACTCAGACCCAGACAAGGGCAGAGATAGCAGAGTCAGAGACTGTTCAAATGCTATTGACCTCTCCCTAGGGGGTGTATTTTCCCTAAAAGGAAAGAGGTGGAGACAAGCTCTACTATCTGCCTTCCATTCGGAACCAGACCCCAGAGCCTGGGGGAACACAGCCACGTGCCTCACCTCCTTACACCAGTCTGGACTGACAGGCTGACAGGCGCCACCTGCTGGACAGAAAAGCACAGTGATTTGAGGTCCCACAGGGTGTAAAATCTAAGACACCCTCAGGGAGCCATGATACTATTGCCTCCTTTTAGAGCTGAGTCTGTTCTAGTCTAGGAAAACCTGATTGGGGGAACCAAGGAAAACAGATGACTAGACAAGAGAAAACTGCAACCTACACCAAGAAAAATGAAGTTATGGCCCAGATAAAGGAACAAACTTACACTTCAACTGAGATACAGGAATTTGAACAACTACTACTAAATCAATTCAAAAAGTTTAGGGAAGATATGGCAAAAGGGATGAAGCATATAATGAAAACACTGGGCATACATAAGGTAGAAATTGAAAGTTTAAAAAAACAACCGGCAGAATCTATGGAAATGAAAGGCACAACACAAGAGATGAAAGACACAATGGAGACATAAAACAGCAGATCTCAAGATGCAGAAGAAAACACTTAGGAACTTGAGAACAAGGCAACTGAAAGCCTACACACAAAAGAACAGATAGAGAAAAGAATGGAAAAATATGAGCAACATCTCTGGGAACTTACGGACAAAACGAAATGCAGGAATGTACATGTCATTGGTATCCCAGAAGGAGAAGAGAAGGGAAAAGGGGCAGAAGCAATACTGGAGGAAATAATCAATGAAAATTTCCCATCTCTTATGAAAGACATAAAATTACAGATCTAAGAAGCGCAGTGTACCCCAAACAGAATAGATCTGAATAGGCATATGCCAAGACACTTAATAAGCAGATTATCAAATGTCAAAGATAAAGCAGGTATCCTGAAAGCATCAAGAGAAAAGCAATCCATCACATACAAAGGAAGCTTGATAAGACTATGCGCATATTTCTCAATAGAAACCATGGAGTCAAGAAGGAAGTGGAGTGATATATTTAAGATACTAAAAGAGAAAAACCAGCAACCAAGAATCCTATATCCAGCAAAACTGTCCTTCAAATATAAGGGAGAGCTTAAAATATTCTCTGACAGACAATGACAGAGTTTGTGAACAAGATACCTGTGCTACAGGAAACACTAAAGGGAGCACTACAGACAGAAAGGAAAAGACAGGAATAAGAAGTTTGGAATACAATTTTGGGAGATGGTAGCACAGCAATGTAAGTACACTGAACAAAGCTGACTGTGACTATGTTTGAAAGAGAAAGGTTAGGGGCTTGTGGGACACCAGAAGGAAAGAGGAAAGATAAAGACTGGGACTGTATCACTCAATGAAACCTAGCATTCTCAACGATTGTGATAAAAGGTACAAATATGTTTTTACATGAGGGAGAACAAATGAATGTCAACACTGCAAGGTGTTAAAAATGGGGTGGGATTGGGGGAAAAATACAACCGATGCAAACTAGACATTATAGTTAACAGAAACAGTGTATTATGCTTCCTTTAATATAACATAGGCAATATACCAAAGCTAAATGCATATGGGAGGGGGACATAGGGGAAGGTATGGGACTCTTGACATTGGTGATGTTGTCTGTATTGTCTGACTCTTTATTCTACTTCAGTTCAATGCTGTCTTTCCTTTTGTTGCTTCCCAGCTGTCATGTTTTGTTTTGTTGCTTTGTTTTGTTTTGTTTTGTTTTCTCTATTTCTTTTTTTCTTTTTCTCTTGTCTCTCTACCTTCTTTGACTCTTCCTCCTTCTTTGTGAAAGCAATGGAGAGGTCCTTATATAGATAGCGGCAATGATAGTAAATATATAAATACGTGACTGTAGAGGGAAACATCAATTGTTTACTTAGGACGGAATGTATGATGTGTGAACAAAACCATCTTAAAAAAATGGGTTGATGAAGAAACCTTGAAGGCACTATATTGAGTGAAATAAGACAGACACATAAGGACAAATATTGCAGGGTCTCACTGATATGAACTAATTATAATATGTAAATTCACAGATATAAAATGTAAACTATCAGGATATAGAATGAGGCTAAAGAATGGAGAGTGGTTGCTTACTATGAGCAGAATGCTCAATAGGGTGAACTTAAACATTTGGAATGGACAGAGGTGATGGTAGCATGTTGTGAGAATGACTTAACAGTGCTGAATGGTGTGTGAAGGTGGTGGAAAGGGTAAGCTCAAAGTCCATATGTCACCAGAAGGAAAGCTGGAGGTTAAAAGATGGGAATGTTTAAAACAGTGAATGTTGTGGTGGACAATGTCCGTGATTAACTATACAAATATTAGAAATCTCTCTCATGAACTAGAACAAATGTATGACAATATAACTAGAAGTTAATAATAGAGGGGCATATAGGAAAAAGTATACCTATTGCAAACTCTATACTACAATTAGTAGTGTTATAACATTTTTTCATCAACAGTAACGAATGTACTATACCAAAACTATGAATCAATAATTGGGGTGGGGGGTGGTTAGGTGTATGGGAGGATTTGAGTTTCCTTTTTTGTGTGTGTCTTTATTTCTTTTCTGGAGTAATGAAAATGTTCTAAAAATTGAAAAAAAATTAACTGTGGTGATGTATGCACAGCAGTATGATGGTACCATGGGCAATTGATTGTACACTTTGGATTTTTGGATAAGTGTATGGTTTGTGAACAATTTCAATAAAAAAATTAAAATAAAATTTGAAAAAAGCCACAATGCTCTTGACAACATCCTTTATGTCATTTAAATTCAGACTGGGCAGCTAATGGGCAGAGGGCAGGGATCTGGGAATTGGGGAGTGACACTGTGCTGGTTCGGATGTATGATGTCCCCCCAAACGCCATTATCTTTGATGCAGTCTTGTGTGGGCAGGAAACATATTGGTGTTGATTGGGTTGGAGACTTTTGATTGGATGTTTCTGTGGAGATGTGATCACTCAACTGTGGGCGAGATCTTTCACTGGATCCTTTCCATGGACGTGTGGCCCTGCCCATTCAGCATGGGCCTTGATTAGTTTACTGGAGCACTACATAAGCTCAGACAGAAGGAGCGAGCTTGCTACAGCCAAGAGGGACACTTTGAAGAATGCACAGGAGCTGAGAGAGGAGCTGCAGTTTACAGAGACACTTTGGAGATGACTTTAGAGAGCAAACTTTTGCTCCAGAGAAGATAAGAGAGGACAAACACCCCAAGAGCAACTGAGAGTGACATTTTGGACAGAAGCTAAAGCCTAGAGAGGAACATCCTGGGAGAAAGCCATTTTGAAATCAGAACTCTGGAACAGATGCCAGCCATGTGCCTTCCCAGCTAACAGAGGTTTTCTGGATGTTATTGGCCATCCTTCAGTGAAGGTACCTGTGCCAGTTTGAATGTATTATGTCCCCCAGAAAAAGCCATATTCTTTGATGCAATCTGTGGGGCAGACATAATAGTGGGGATTAAGTTGGAATGTTTGGATTAGGTTGTTTGCATGAAGATGCGCCCCACCCAACTGTAGATGATAACTGATGGGATATTTCCATGGAGGCGTGGCCCCACCCATTGAGGGTGGGCCTTGATCAGTGGAGCCATATAAACGTGCTGACTTAGAGATGGAACTCAGTGCAGCTGTGAGTGACATTTTGAAGAGGAGCAAGCTTGCTAGAGAGGAACGTCCTGGGAGAAGTCATTTTGAAACCAGAACTTTCGGAGCAGATGCCAGCCACGTGCCTTCCCAGCTAACAGAGGTTTTCCAGATGCCATTGGCCATCCTCCAGTGAAGGTACCTGATTACTGATGTGTTACCTTGGACACTTTATGGCCTTAAGACTGTAACTGTATAGCCAAATAAACCCCCTTTTTATAAAAGCCAATCCATTTCTGGTGTTTTGCATTCCGGCAGCATTACCAAACTAGCACAGACACCAAGAAAAAAAAGTTACAGGAATTAAAACAGCATCTGAGTGAAGGGGAAAGGGATATCTTCCAAATATTCTCCAACTCAGAAACTTATTTGGATCATATAGAAATATTTCCTTGTGGTATAGCTGAACTTCCCCTTCTTGGTGTTTAATAATGGAGAAACCAGCACATTAATTTTTAAAAACAGGAAATGATAGGACAAAGATTCCATAAACAGCTGAAATGTTAATCACACAAAGCCTCCCAAAGCAATTTTCTCTCTGAACTCCTCAAGGTTATGCATTACAATAGGGATTTTCATCAGAATACTAGCTCTAGGACAGGCCACTGAGCAAAGGATACCTAAGATAGCCTGAATTTCTTCCTTAGAGAAGCTACCAGGACAGAATATTCCAGAAAAGCCATTGGCATGGATGGTGGTGAAACTATTAGGGTTGGGGGAAGGGGTAATTAATCCATGTTAAGGAATGAGTAGGTCCTCTACATAAAATATTTAAATTGATTTCAACAATAGTCCACAAGGGGATATTATCTTCATGCTTGTTTCATAGATGAAGAAAATGAGGTTCAGAGAAGGTAGGTAACTTCCCTGAAGTCACGCAATCACACAGTGTATTAGTTTTCTATTGCTGCACAACAAATTACCACAAATTTAGCAGCTTAAAACAGCACAAATTTATTATCTCACAGTTTCTGTGGTCAGGCCCTCTGCTCAGGGTACAATTTAGCTAGGTCCTTATGCAGGATCTCACCAGGCTGAAATCAAGGTGTCTGCCGGGGCTGGGATTCTTATCTGAGGCCTGTGGTCCCCTTCCAAAGTCCCTGGCTGTTGGCAGAATTCATTTCCCTGCTGCTGTCTGACAGAGGTGCCATTTGCTTGCTAACTGCCAGGGACCACTCCCAGCTCAGAGAGATCCCCACTGTCTATTGCCACATGGCTCCTGCAGGCAATTCACTATGTAGCTGTGTGCATTCTTCCAGGTGAGCAGAATCATGTCTCTCTGACACTTCACCTTCTTTAAAGTTTCCTCTGCTTAGACCAGGCCCAGGATAACCTCCCCTCTGATTAACAAGAAGTCAACTAGTTAGTAACCTAACCACTAGAGTGATACCAATCACATTCACAGGTTCCTCCCACACTCCAGGGAGATTACACAGGGTGTAGGTCACTGGAGGTCATCTTAGAATTTTGGTTACTGAATATAGCCTTAAATGACTGACCTAAGGCCTGAATTCAGATCTGACAGCATCCAAAACCCTTGCTTTTTCAGCTAAATGGTGCTGCCTGTACACTGCAGCCATCCTGGGTGGAAGCAGGAACCTGGACTGATATTCCCAACCATGACACCAGAGAGGATACAAACCTGGCTAGCCCAAGATTGCTGGAGGAACGCTTGTGGGGGTTGGAGTTTGCAGATGGCAACTGATAACGCCCAGTTTCCTGGCAAGTGTCACCTTTGAATAGGATTATTCAGAGATTCCTCCAAAATAATTGTTCCAGTTGTAAAGGCCCCAGACCATCAGGAGGAATCTGGTTCCCCAGCATCAGTGGCTAAATTTCCTTTAGTATCAGATCCTCTCAAGGCTCCTGTCTTTTTTCTGCTTATCCTCCTGCTTCCAGCTCCTCCCAGTGGCTCTCTCTGTGTCTGAATTTCTTCTGCTTATAAAGGACTCCAGTAATCAGAATAAGGCCCACCCTCATTCAGTTGGGCCACACTTCAACTAAAGTAATGTCTTCAAGAGATCCTGTTTACAACGGGTTCATGCCCACAGAAGTGAAGATTACGATTAAAAACTTGTCTAAATTGGGGTACATAATTCAGTCTACCATAGGGATGAGGGTACTCAAGTGAAGAGCAAAGAAAAGAGAGATACTTCTTAAAATAAATGTTTGGAATCCTGATTTTTTCTGTTGAAATCACAGCTTTTCATAGTTGGTCATTTCTCGAATGCAGGGATACTAGTCAGAAGAGGCTAGGTTTTGCTGTGTTAACTGTCTTAGTTTGCCAGGCTGCTATGACAAATACCACACAATGGGCTGGCTTTATCAGCAGGAATCTACTGTTTCATGGTTTCAGAGACTAGAAGTCCATTCCAAATGTTATAGAAGCATTTGGGATGGGCATTTTCAGCCATAGCTTTGGAGTTGAGGAAGGCTTTCTAGGGAAGGTAGTGTCTATTTCATGACCTGAGGAAAAAATAGTAATTAGAATCATATGCATGGGCGTGTGGGTGTATCTGTGTGTGTAGGGATGTGAAAAGATGGTAAGTGAGGTGGCAATGTAAAAGTAAAAATGTCCCAAACAAAGGAAGTGGTACATCTGCAGGATCAGCTGTGAGTA
Organism: Choloepus didactylus; assembly: GCF_015220235.1. Classification (NCBI taxonomy): domain Eukaryota; kingdom Metazoa; phylum Chordata; class Mammalia; order Pilosa; family Megalonychidae; genus Choloepus; species Choloepus didactylus. The sequence continues at coordinate 74,861,189 of NC_051320.1, read as the reverse complement.
TTGGCAGACTCACTTTCTCTCAGAGTCCGTAGTGTTTCAGCAATCCTCTCTCAAATGGCACTCTCTCTCTCCCTCTCTCTGCTCCTGATTCCTGCAGGCTTCTGTGATTTCTGGCTTCTGACTTCTGCATCCAAATTTCCTTTGCTTATAAGAATACCAGACATAAGGATTAAATCCCAACCTGATTCAATTAGGCCTCATCGCAATAGGGTCTTCAGACATACTATTTATAAATGAGCCCACACATTAATTAATGGTAACATCTACAAAGGTCCTACTTACAAATGGTTTCACACCCACAGGAACACAGATTAAGACTTGAACATGTCTTCTGTGGCATACAGGATTCAATTATCGGCAGTAACAAATGACCCCCAAATTGCAGTGGCTTGCAACAACAAAGGTTTATTTCTTGCCTGCCATACATGACTGTTAACTGCTCCAAATCTTCATCACTCTGGGACACAGGCTGGCAGAGCATCCTCCATCTCAGACATATTTGTGGTTGTCATAAAAGAGAGGAAAGGGACATGACAAGTCTAAAATATTCAGCTTAGAAGTGGCATACATCACTTCCACCCACATTCCATTGGCCAAAACAAGTTCATATGGCCAGCCCTGTGTTCAACAGAGCAGAGACATATAATCCTCACTTAGGAAGGGGTTCTACAAGAAAGGAAAGGGAAATATTTGATAAACAGAAATGCAATCCAGCACACCAGAGGCAGTGGGCTGGCAAGCCTCTTTTTCTGTACATTTTGGGTCTTCCCTTCTCATTTGTCAGAACTTAACCTTAATGACACTGCCCTGCAGTTGGAATAAAAGAATACAAATCATTGATCTAGAGGAAGGAGAAAGAAGAATCAGAATGTTCAAATTGGAAAGGCCATTAAAGTTCAAATAGTCATAAAACCATATTTTATGAATGAGGAAACCAGCCTAGAGAAGCTGATTGACCTTCCCAAGGCGACCCAGCATGGTGAAAGAGGTAAGACCAATTCTCAGGACTTAATTCTTCCATTGCCTGCACAGCATAGCCCAACTTAATGTTTAGGAATCAGATCCAAGGCTTTGAGTGGCACGGATATAGACCATTCAGCCTCTTGCCCTCGAACCTGTTGTACAGTCTGGCTGAGAGAATTCCCTTCCTTCAACCCCAGTGCAGTGAGTTACAATGGGGCTTTTCTCAAACTGATTTCTCCTTGCTCTGTTGAGAGAGGTTATAATTATGCTCAGATCTTTGCTTTTTTTATAGCACGGTACTGACACAGTGAGAACATCTTCAATAAAAATGTCTATGAGGCTTTGTTTCTTTTGTATTGATTCATTATCTGGAATCTAGCAACCACATATCTTGGTGATTTATCAGAATTAGTCCATTTAGGAAGTGGTGTCTTGCACATCTGAAATCTGTTCTCTTTGTTTTATCCAAACACTAGTATTGTCATGTGGCTTAAATTGAGCCCCCATATCTGTTCTAAAGTAACCAACTGCTCTGGTCCTTAGTCAACTCTTATCCTAAAGCTTCTCTATTCTAATCTTTATCAAGCTTCTCTATTGGATAAGGAACACTATTTCTTCATCATCTGTTTCTTTCCCACTGACATTCTATCTAATTTGACTACATAATCTGATGGCTGCCTTCACTTAGGAATTGGTCAAATTATAGAGATGGCAAAAATTTTAATGGAACAAAGAACTATTTCTGATGAATAAAGTATGATTTATTTAGACTGTGTCTTCAGTTTTTGACATAAGCTTTGTAATGTCTAATGGAATTTATACCCTTCAAATATGCTATGTAAAAATGCAGGGAGGAAGATGGTGGCACAGAGAGGTATTTAATTTCTTTAGTCCTCTCAAGCAAGTAGTAAATAGCCAGGAACAACTAGTAACAACTATTGGGGGACATCTGTGACTGGACACACAATGTACACAAGCCTAGAATGGGTGGAATGGCTGAGATCACAGCATAGAACTGTAAGTAAAGCTCCCCAAACTGCAGAGCTGGCACCCCAATGGCATGGCAGGCTGAGATGTAACACTTCCCTATGAAAAAAAGAAGCAGGCTACCTGGAGTGAGGGAAAGTAACTCAACCAAGCTCCAACTGTGGTTTTAATTAACAGATGTGGACTACTGAAAACAAGCAACAAGCACAGATAAACCCAGAGCAAGCAGGAAAGGAACAATGAGGTCTCTCATAACAGAGAGGGGGTGGAAGAAAAGATTCATGACCTGGAGGACAGGACATCTGAAATCCTACACACAAAAGAACAGATAGGGAAAAGAATGGAAAAATATGAGCAACATCTTAGGGAACTGAATGAAAACAGGAAGAGTATGAATATACGTGTCATGGTGTCCAAGAAGGAGAAGAGAAGGAAAAAGGGGCAGAAACAGTAATGCAGGAAATAATCACTGAAAATTTCCCATCTCTTATGAAAGACATAAAATTACAGATCCAAGAAGTGCAGCGTACCCCAAACAGGATAGATTTGAATAGGCCTATGCCAAGACACTTAATAATCAGATTATCAAATGTCAAAGACAAAGAGAGAATCCTGAAAGCAGCAAGAGAAAAGCAATCCATCATATACAAAGGAAGCTTAATAAGACTATGGGCGGATTTCTCAATAGAAACCACGGAGGCAAGAAGGAACTGGTGTAATACATTTAAGATACTAAAAGAGAAAAACTGCCAACCAAGAATACTATATCTGGCAAAAATGTCCTTCAAAAATGAGGGGGAGTTCAAAATATTCTCAGACAAACAGACACTGAGAAAGTTTGTGAACAAGATACCTGGTCTACAGGAAATACTAAAGGAGTACTATAGGCAGATAGGAAAAGACAGAAGAGAGAGATTTGGAACACAGTATTGGGTGATGTAAGTACACTGAACAAAAAAGACTGTGAATACGGTTGAAAGAGGAAGGTTAGAGGCATGTAGGACACCAGAAGGAAAGACAGAAGATAAAGACTGGGACTGCATAACTTAGTGAAATCTAGAGTGGTCAATGATTGTGATTAAATGTACAAATATAAGAATGTTTTTACATGAGGAAGAACAAATGAATGCCAACTTTGAAAGGTGTTAAAAAGAGTGGTATTGGGGAAAAAATACAATTAATGCAAACTAGAGTCTATAGTCAACAGTAACATTGTAACATGCTTCCATTAAATGTAACAAAGGCAATATACCAAAGCTAAATGTCTATAAGAGGGGGATATAAGGGAGGGGTATGGGATTCTTGGCATTGGTGGTGTTGTCTGATTTTTTCATTGTATTTTATTTTAATTTTATACTTTTGTTGCTTTTTAGTTGTCATTTTTTTCTTTCTTTTTCTCTTTTTTTCTTTTTTTGTCTCTTTCTCTTTCTTTGCGGAAGAAATGGAAATGCCCTTATATAGATAGTGGTGGTGAATGCATAACTATGTGATTAAACAGGGATCCATTGTTTACTTAGGATGGAATGTGTGGTGTATGAATAAAACCATCTAAAATATAAACAGATGGATACAAGCACTGGAGAAAATGTGGAGAGAGGGATGTACCTAATCACCGTTGGTGAAGAAGTAGAATGGTGCAGCCCATCTGGAGGGCAGTGTGGTGGTTCCACAGGAAGCTGAGGATGGGGTTGCCATGTGGTCCTGCAACCCTGTTACTGGGTATATACTTGGAAGAACTGAAAAGAGGGACATGAATGGACATTTGGGATTTATGGTGTCAGTATTCACAATTCATAGTGGATGGTGGTGGCCTAAGGGTACATTGATTGATGAACAGAATGGTGAACTGTGTTGTTTTACATACAATGGAATATTGAGCTGCTACAAGAAGGAGTGAAGTTGTGATGTGAATGGACATTGAGGACAGTATGTTGAGTGAAATACACCAGAAATGAAAAGAAAAACATTATAATGTCTCACTAATATGGACAACTGTAATGTGCAAACTCTGAGAATTGAGTCTGAGAGCATAGGTTATCAGAGGAAGGCTTATTGTAAAGGTTCCTAGACTGTAAGCTCTTACAGTAGTTACATCTATTCCTGAGTTATAACGGCTATTTCTAAATTCTGAGATTCTGAGCTCTTTGTGTATAATCTGGTCAGTCCCTGGAACTTTGGGTATCTGTGTGAAACCTGAGACTCAGACAGAGTCCAGCAACTATAAATATCAGCATTACCCCATACAGCAAATATTAAAGAGTCTGAAAAAAGATATCAGACTTCAATTAGAGATATGAACCAAATGGACTTGGTTAGGACTAAGGTAAATCAGATTAAAGGGTAAAGGGTGATATTGACAGTGGTTTTAAAACTTCAGCTTCTGTGTGAGACCAAAGGAAGAGATGTTTATTTGGTGCAAAATCTATATTTTTTGTAACACACCATATAATTTAACTTGTATGTTCATTTTATTCAAACAACATAATTACATGGAACATTGAATATGGAGTGAAATCTGGTTGGGAAGCACCAGTACATCCCAGAATAATTTGGGCAGAGAATAAAAATGTATTTGCAAAGTCCCCTTGAGGGACTGGGGGAAAATATGGAAATATTAAATTTCCCCACATGGAGAATTGACAATATGCTCACAAGCATTGGGGGCTACCAATCTAGAAAGCTGAGCCCTTAATCTTGGGACTTGCCCTTATGAAGTTTGTTGCTGCAAAGGAGAGACTAAGCCTGCTTAAAATTGTGCCTAAGAGTCATCCCCAGAGAACGTCTTTTGTTGTTCAGTAGTGGCCTGTCTCTCTAAGCCAAAACTGAAGGTAAACTTACTGCCCTCCCCTCTATGTGAGACATGACTCCCAGGGATGTAAATCTCCCTGGCAATGTGACTCGCAGGTATGAGCTTAGCCCTGGCATTGTGGGATTGAGAAAGCCTTCTTGGACCAAATAGGGGAAGAGAAGTTGAACAAAATAAAGTTTCAGTGGCTGAGAGATCTCAAATAGTGTTGAGAGGATATTCTGGAGGTTATTCTTATGCGTTATATAGACACACCTTTTTAGTTTTTAGTGTATTGGAAGAGCTGGAAGGAAATACCTGAAACTGTTAAACTGCAACCCAGTAGCCTTTATTCTTGAAGACAATTGTATAACTATATAGCTTACACTGTGTGACTGTGTGATTGTAAAAACTTTGTGGCTCCCACTCCCTTTATCCAGTGTATGGACAGACAAATAGAAAAATGAGGACAAAAAGTAAATGAATAATAGGGAGGGATGGGGGGTATGGGATGTTTTGGGTGTTCTTTTTTACTTTAACTTTTATTCTTATTCTTTTTTTGTGTGTGGTAATAAAAATTAAATGCTCAAAAATTGATTGAGGTAATGAATGCACAACTGTATAATGGTACCATGAACATTTGATTGTACACTGTGGATGATTGTGTGGTATGTGAATATATCTCAATAAAATTGAATTAAACAATGCAGGGAGGACATATTCCAATGTTCTTATATCCTTAAGAAGAAGATGTATGCATGTGAAAGACCAACATTGCCTGAATTTCAATCCATTACTTTACTACCTCATGTTTTCTAATTTTGACATATTGAGCCACATTTTTTCTAATCTCGTCATGGTGTTAGATATGTAAGTGTTAGTTCTAAGAACTGGGCAAATAGTAGACATGTAAAGGGTTTGGAGGATAGAGAGAGATTGGGCTATGTTGGAAAATGAAATAAATTTTTACTACTTGCAAGGTGATTGGAAGCTACTTAAAAAAATATTGGTTCTGTACACTTTCAGGATTTGGGATGTAAAATATTGTTTGTTTGTTTTTTTCCTCTGGATTTTGCATGACCTCTCCTCATTTTCGGACTCTAACAAAGGATGCCATGGAAGCAATTTATGTGGTTTACTTTTGAACATCTTTGAGGACTAGGAATTTGATAATCAAATTCACTTCCTAATGATTCATTGTTCTGCATTTTATACATACACACACACACATATATCCCAGGTATAGTGCTTCCCTGAGAAGTGAGCTAAATGATGTCAAGTCAGACAAGAGGAATTCTTCAAAGAAAGCCAACTTGGCATACAGAATCCAGACTGGATAGCACATTTGAAGAAATAGGCAGACTGTGTACCTAAAAAGCTGTTTCTCAACAATGCCAGGATTTGGAAAGCTGAAGAGTTTGGTTATTTCAATAGGAGTCTTCCTAGAAGACATCATCAATTAGTGGATAGATGACAGAGCTAGCGTGAGGAAGCCACAGTTGTGGCCTTGTGTCTAGGTACTCAACCTGCCTGACTTAATTTTCACCACTGAGCTTAGCATTCTGTCATCACCATGATAACTATACTTAGACCTGCCTCTCTTTGCTTAAATTGCCTGAGATGATACTAAGTCTACTACTAAACACCATATAGCTAAACCACATTTTTCTAGTTTAGTTATCCCCCTGCATAAGTATAAAAGTAATATATGTTCACAATAGAAATAAACTGAGAAAAATATCAAGAATAAAAATTCCAGGTAATCCTTTTGCTCAGAGATAAACTTTCTAATACATTTGGTATGTTTCTTTCTAGTCTGTTTTCTATGGATGTCTCCATGTATATCCCCCTATCTACACTCCTTCCTACACATGCAGGGACTGACACACCCACCCACCCACAAACACAAAATGGAGGATGATATCCTCGATTCCTTACAAGCAGAGTACTTAACCTCTATATACCTTAGTTTTCTTATCTATACAAGCAGATAAAAAGTTTTCCTACTTCACAGGGAGAGTGGAAAGATTAAACGAGTGAGTTAATAAATATAAAATGCTTTGAACTTTGGCACATAGCATATACTTAATAAATGTTGACTACTATTATCTTACTGTGTGTACAGTTTTGTTTCCCTTTTTGACTTTATAAAGTACATTCAAAATCTGTCCAGGATGCCCTCATCTTCATTGTAACCCTAGCCTATGCTAACATCAACTCTCTCCTGGGTTTCTGCATTGGCCATCTATTGCTCTCACCACTAGGACCTTCAGTCTAGTCTTCTTTTAGCAGATAAAGGGATTTGTTACAGACTTAAATCAGATCACGTCACTCTTCTTCTTAAAATCTTCTAATGATTTCCAATTACACACAGAACAAAATCTCAACTTCTTATTATATTTATCAGTCAGGGATTGGATTCTGATTCATGTCACAGAAACCTGATAGGGCAGCCAACCAACAGGAACCCGAAGGCGACCATTCCAGAATGAGGGCAGCACCTCCACCACATCCTTGGGGCCCTGGGCCCTTCTATATTCCTCCTACAAAATCCCAAGTCTTTGACTCTCAGTCTCACTGTTGCATGACACTGCTATATCTCCAAGATCTTGTCCATGTTGCAGAAAAAGAAAAGGGAGGAGTAAAACGCAAAAGTCAAAAGTGCAAGGAGATAAGTAGCAGAGACTGTTCCTTTGAAAGAGTCTTCCTAGAAGCCTCCCTCCACACCCTATGATTTCAGCTCACAACTTTATTGGCATGGCCAGGGTGACAATATCCCAGACCCACCTCTGACCCCTGCATTCTGGTGCCAGAACCCCAGTCCAGCATCAAGAGAAACCAGGACACCCAGTATTTTATGTATACACATTGGTGTCCCACACTAAACCAGAGTTGCCTTTGTCACAAAGACAGGATATTAGGGTAAGCCATCCCCCCCTCCAACAGCCCCTGCATACCTGGTCTACCTTTATCCTTGCTAACATGTCCAGCTTCTCCAGCCTTGGTCCCAAGGACACAGCAAGCTCCTGCCTGCCCTCAGGAAGGCCCTTACTCTTCTAATCCCTTCTTCCCAAGAGAAACTTCTTTCCTCCGGTTCTCACAGGTCTTAGTTGAAATGTAACCTCTTTTGAGAGCCTTCCATGACATGCTATGCTGTGCAAGGTCACCCGCTCACTTCCTCACCCTGTTCCATGCTCCTCAAAGCATTTATAGCCAGTCGAAGTTATCTTGTTTATCAATTTGTTTACTTGTTTACTGTCTATCTCCCTGAAAGATGCAAGAGAGCTGGGTCTATAGTAGATGTTAGATTTGCTGAATACATGTTGAATGAAATATGGTAATTTTCTATTTTCATGAAATGTTACTCAAGAAAATGTACTGGCTGTGTAACTGAGAAGTTAACAAATGATTATGGTTACTGAATCATTACTTAGGTGACTTCTTACTTCCTAGTATATTGTAGAATCACCAACAGTAAATACCCAAATTGACTGAAACTCACTGAACTGTAAGCCAGATGCCTTGATCTTTGATAATGATTGTATCCTTACCTTATGATTATAAAAGCCTCTTGATAACTCGTGAATAGCCACACCTGTACTCCCTTACTCTGTTTTGCAACTTTAAAGACTTGTGATCACTAGACAGGCCCTTAGTGTTTATTAATGAAGGAACTTGAGTCAGCCCAGAACTAACACACCCTAGTTCCTAAGCTGGCTTAATAGATGAAGCTAGAGCTAACCAAAATTGGCCCACCTGACACATGCAGTAGCTTAAACCTTAATTTATGAGTGACCTATGCCTCGTTCTAACACTAAAGATCATGCCCATCATCATGTTAAGACCATAATTTTCTTACATGCATTCGGTGACTAGGCATATAATCAATCTGCACATGTTCAATAATTAGATCCACTCTAACTTTGTCATCCTGAGCCATTATATACTCATTATCCTAAAACCTATCCGTCTTTTGATACTATGACACTCTTGGAGTAACTGCAGTTCATTCAGATTAAGTTGTCTGTTTTTCTTGCTTCACACTTGGCATTAAACTCTTTCTCCCTTTGAAACCCCTTGGTCATTTGTGAGCATCTGGCAGAGAACCTCTGCTTTGATCAGTATCAGCCACATAATATTCCATTAAATAAATATATTTGACCACTTCCCTCTGGTCAGATATTTAGAGTTTCTTTCCCTAAAATTTTGCTATTGTAGTAATGCTATGATGAGCTTCCTTTAACAGACATTTTTCTGTTCATTTCTGATGATTTCATTAGAAAAGATTTCTAGAAGCAGAATTACTGTAACCTTGTACCATCTTACAATATCCTGGGCTATGTCTAGGAAAACGCCTCTATTTTAGACCACAGCCACAGGGCATGCACAGAATTAACCAACTCTGTGCAGAAATCCCAAGCCGAGTGTAAACAGATTGTTTCCCAAGAGAAGAAATGCATATACAAAAAATAAGTAAAAACAAGGGTCATTTTTTAGGTTTTTTTTTTTTTTTTTTTTTAATTTTGCTTTCTTCCTTTTCATTCTCTCATTAAAATTATAACCTAGGAGTGGTGGGCAGGAAAGAGTTAAAACAAAAGAACAGGAAAGGGCTCAGGCTCTGGCTCCAAAGAGCTAGACACACCTTTGATATCTGTCAGATGGGCCTTTGAAGTGCAAAACAGGATGAGATCCCTCAGGGAAGGCTGGTGTGCTGGTCCAGACCTGTAGCTGTGTTGCAAGGCCCCTGGGTGTAAACAGATAGTGTAGCTGTTAGACAGTGTGAGCAGTTAGGCTATGTGGCCACCGCTGTCTCCATGTCAAGAGAGAGAAATAGTTTACTTGGGGACCAAGTGACAAGTGTAGGGTCCCTTAGGGTACAGTATATTAATGACCACAGCTCAGCACAGGCCAGAAGCAAGTTGCAGATAATTCAGTACCAAACTTTGTAAATGATGAATGACCCTGATCCAAAACAGTGGGTTCTCTGCCCGATGTGCTCAAATGACCCATTCCTGAGACACCAAGGTTTCAAAGAGAGAAAGTTTATTGCTAGGTGTGAAGCAGGAGATCAAATAGCTTATTGGCCTAAAAATTTGTCTCCCCAAACTCCAGTAACTCTGATGGTTTTATAGTATTAAAAGATAGGCAGGTTTTAGGATAATGAGCACAATGGCTCAAGATGTTGAGGTTAGAGATGATCTAATTATTGAGCATGTGCAGATTAATAACAAGTTTAGTCACAGAACATACATGTGAGAAAATAGTGGCCTTAATATGATGGGCATGATTTTTAGCATTAAAATGAGGTATAGGTCACGTATAGGTTAAAGTTTAACCTACTGTGCATGTCAGGTGGACCAATTTTGCTTAGATCATCTTGTTCTGGCAAGAGAGTTTTGAAATTGGGATGGGTTAGTTTTGGGCTGTCTTTAGTGATCACAAGACTGTAAAGTTGAAAAACAGGATAAACGGGTACAAGTGAGGGTCAGTCACAAGGTTTTTACAATCACAAGATAAAGACTACATAGTTATATAATCATTATCAGAGATCAAGGCAGCTGAATTATAGTTCAGCAATTTCAGGTATTTCCTTCTAGCTATTCTAATACACTAAAAAAGTAAAAATAAATATCTATATGATGATTCAGTAATCATAATCATTCCCTAAATCCTAACTTCTGGCTTACACTCACTCTTGGGTTTTCCAAATCTTTCCCAGTTCACCCCCTAGAGCCTTACAAGGAACATGGGGCACCCTATGGGAGCTTGTTAGAAATACAGAATCTCAGGCAGCACCCCATACCTACTGCATCAGAATCTTCATTTTAATATCTCCAGGTGACTCTCATGCACATTAAAGTTTGAAAACAAAAGCCCTAGAATGTAAGCTGCATAAAAGCAGGTCTTTATCGGTTCTGTTCACTGATATATTTTCAGAGCTTTAGATAGAGCTTGGCATTATCTGGAGGGGCTCAATAAATGCTTGTTTCATGAATGATTAAATAAATGGATGCACTAAAGCTTGTATGCTTAAGACAAATTTGAAAAGATGAGGGTTATTTAATTTTTTTTCTCTTTATTTTACACACACACACGCTATCTTAAATCAGAGAATATTTTTTGTATCCCACCTCAGGTGTATTAGCCTGACCTAAAGCAGATGTTGCTGCAAGATGAACTTTTTCCTTGACCATTGTAAAAACCTAAATCCAGGGAGGACATTAAGATAAGAGCTCCAGAGGAGATGGGAGAAGTTACTCCCGGGACTGAGAAGAGGTTGGGTGGTATGGTCCACCCCAGTGTCAGGAAGTCCCACCCCTCCTTGAGAACAAATGGTTCAGGCCTCAGAGGGCAATGGCCACCCAGGAACCTGAGCCTAGAGGGGACTGAGTGAGGCTGGCCCTAGCTCGGGTACTACAGGCCTCAGAGAAGAGTCCTGGGCCCAGCCTTGGCATGATGCAGCACCGCACACTTCTTTTTAGGGATCATTCATACCAGCTTCTGACCATATTTCCCTGACCCCAAGTCCTCAAGACTTTTGAGACACCTCATGAGCCTCCCACATTGATGAGTGACCCAAACAACGGGATCAAGATAATGACTAAGATTGAATTTTCCTCCAGCCTGGTGGCATCCAACGACACCGCATCTGAGTTAGATGTAATGTTGTTTAAAGAAAATAAAGTGCAACATTTCCTTTCTAAAAATTTCTTTTTAGCTTTTTATTATGAAAATTTCAAATGTACACAAAGGGCAAAAAGGAAAAGTATAATGAATTCTTATTACCCATCATGCAGCCTGAGCCATTATCGATATATTGCCAAACTTGTTTCATCTATACCTTCTCACTCTCCAGACCTTGCTGGTTATTTTTATGCAACAGCTTTGTTGCGGTATAATGCATACCCCAGCATTCACCCATTTAAGAGTACGAGTCAACGGTTTTTAGAAAGTTTATAGAGATGTACCAACATTCCCACAATCCAATTTTAAAACATCTTCATCACTCCAACCAGTTCCCTTGTGTCTGTTTGCAGTCAATCCCTGCTCCCATGCCCAACCCCAGACAACCTCTGGTTTGGGTTATATCTCTACAGATTTGTTTCTTCTGGATATTTGATATAAAGAAAATCACATGGTATGTAGTTCTTTGTTTCTGGATTCATTCTCTTAGCATAATGTTTTTGAAGTTCATCCATGTTGGAGCATATATTTGTATAGCAATCCTTTCTATTGCTGAGTACCACATTTTGTTTAACCAGTATGCAGTTGATAGGTATTTAGACTGTTTCCAGTTAGGGGTTTTCATGTAATAACCCTGCTATGAACACTTAGATGCAAGTTTTTTTGTGTATATACATTTTTTTTCTCTTGGGTAGATACCTATGTGTGGAATTGCTGAGTCATATGGTAAGTTTATGTTTAACTGTTTAAGAAACTGAAAACCATTTTCCAAAGTGGCTGCACCATTTCACATCCCCACCAGCAATGTGTGAATGTTCCAGTTTCTTTACATTCTGCCCAATACTTGTTATTGTCTCTTTTTGATCATAACCATTCTAGTGTGCAGGGAATGGTATCTCATTATGATTTTAATTTGCATATCCTTGATAACTAATGATGTTGAGCATCTTTTCATGTGCTTTTTAGCCATTCATATGTCTTCTTTGGCGAAAAGTCAATTCAAGTGTCTTGCCCGTGTATTAATTGGATTGCTTATCTTATTGTTATTGAGTTGTAAGTGTTCTTTATATATATCATGGACCTAGTTTTCACAAAATGTAAGATTTGCAAACATTTCTCAAGCCAGTCAGTAACTTGTCCTTTCATTTCTTTACTGATGTCTTTTGAGTGCATTTGACCCTGGCTGGTTACATCTACTCATTGACCTCATTTAGCTACATTTAGTTTATTTGGCTGCAACATATAACCAGGAAATCGATTTCAATTAAAACTTTTTAAGCTCTTACCAAGCACAGGTGTCTGCATTGGGAGAAACCACTTCCTCTAGCCCAGCTCCTGGGCTCCAAGTGACCAAGGCTCAGGTACAGCACTGAGCTGCTCCTGAGGACAGAACACTGGCCCATGCACAATAGGGATTGCACTGAATCAGTAGATCCAATTGGGGAGAATTTCCATCTTCCAAATCATAAACATGGACTTTATCTCCATTTCTTTAGAACTTCTTTAATTTCTCTCAGCAACATTTTGCAGCTTTCAGTGTTTTTTGTTTTTGTTTGTTTTTTCTTTGTTGTTGTTGTTAAATTTATTCCTAGGTATTTTATCCTTTTTGGTGCCATTGTGAATGTTATTGTTTTCTAGATTTCATTTTCAGGTTGTTTGTTGCTAGTATATAAAATTACAATTGATTTTTGTATATTGATTTTATATCCCGTGACCTTGTTGAACTTGTTTTTTATTTCCAGAAGTTGTTTTTTGACTCCCTTAGGATGCTCTACATACAAGTGTGATATTTTTTGCAGTTGTAAGTTTAAGGGATAAAATTCATAGCAACCTCATTTTAAATTAAACAGATTAGACTGTGCTTAAAATTATTCTTAATATAGCACTGTGCATGCCCAAAGGGCAGAGAGGGGGAGGGGGAGGGGGGTCATGCTGGGAATCAAAGGTCATCTGTGGCCTAAGACCCCCTTCTTAGTTTTGTCAAAAGGTGCCTGTATCTATAGGGAAGTGTTGGCGGGAAAAATCATTGAGAACTGCTGCCTTTGAAGATTGCACGGCCTGAGACAAGTCCTGGGGGAAGATTCTGGGGAGAGAGAAGAGAGCCTCAGAAGCAGAAGCAGCATAGGAATAAATCAAAAGGAACACAGACCAGAAGGGGATAAATTTTGATGCACCCAAGTGCAAAGGGTAAAGAGATGCAAAAGGACGTATCTTTCCTGCTTGGCGGAAGGTATATAGAGAGATCCCAAATCAGCATTTTGAACACTGTACAGAGTGTACAATTCAAAGGGACAAGGTAAAGCAGTGAAAAAGAGAAGGAGTGGCAATTGCTAAATGGCTGCTACGAATGTTGTGAAATCCATGTATTATAATATAATAGAAAACCAGCATGGAGTTAGTGTGCATAAAGCACTTAGCACAGCAACTGGTTAAAGCAAGTGTTCAGTAACTGATAGCTGTTTATTCATTTCCATTATTATTGCAACTATAATTAGAGGCACTCCATGACTCTCTACAACTAGTATTTGTAAGGCTAAGGACAGCGCCCTTGTTCAATCTCATGGCCATTTCAGGGGCAGTGTCATGGGGCTCAGGAAGTAGATAAGGCAGCACAGGAGAGAGTGGACCTCAGAGGAGAAGATGATAAAGGTGAGGAGAAAAGCAAAACTTTGTGCTGATGGCTAGATCAAGACTACAAAGTGCTTATGGAGGGACTAATGTTATACCTTAAATACATCTCTGCATATGTGTGTGTGTGTGTTTATTCAGAATATCTATTTCAAAATTATCCATAATCATATTTAATTACATATTTTATTTCTAAATTACCAGATCAAGAAAGAAGTTCTTTTCTCATTGTAGTGGAAAACCTGACACTGGACATGCCTGCTCAAAATGAGGCCATTATGTGTTCAGAGACTGTGGCCTGAAGGGGTCCTGGATAGAAGCAGTTTCAGAACAGACCCTGCTCCTGCCCTCTCCTCCCCTCTCCTTCCCTCCCTCTGACCTAGTTGAGCCCTTGTCATCTGACCCTTGGTGGTTACAACATCACTGGGAGGGGGTTCATTTGGCTACGTTTAGTTCATTTAGCTACAGCATATGACCAAGAAACCAAGTTCAGCTGAAGCTTTTTAGCCCCTGCAAAGCAGACACTTGCATCTGGAGAAGGCAGCTCTGCGGGCCCAGCCCCTGCATCTCAAGTGGGGAGAGTCCAAGGCCAGGCTGAGAGGATGGCCCCATAGGGGTCCCAGAAGTGGCCTGAATACAAGCAGGTAGCAAGAATACTTGGGTGGCCCCAGCACCTCCAGGGGAAATGGGCGGCGTCCCTTCTGCCCTTGTCAGCCTCTCTGCTCTGAGCAGGTGTGACAGTCTTAGAGCTAACAGAGGGAGGCCTGGATTGCTGAAGGAAGAAGGAGGGGGCACACTGATTTCATCTCTGTGTGGTCCCTGCTTAACAGGCACCTGGCTGCTACTTCAGGAAACGCTGCATTGATTCTGGACTCAACTTCACCACTTGGGAGGTCAAGTCATTTCATTTCCTTGAGTCCTTGTTTTTCCTTCTGTACCCTGGGGATGCAGTCGTTCCGACTTCGCAGGGTTGCCTCAAGGGTAAAAGGAACACATTCCAGAATGCACTTTGTGAGGTCTTAAAACACAGCACCAAGAGGAACCAAAAATTACAAGCTGCCTCCAGGTTTGCTACTTCGGATCTAGGCCCGGATATTAATACTTTAAGTGGTGAAGAGGAAGGCCAAATTTCTCACTGATGTTCTTCTGCAATGGGTAATTTAAGTTGTAAGAACACACGTATTATTTTTGTAGAATTCCATGATGTTATTTTCATTTGAATGAAATGAGTATGGTGTGTAAACATTTTACTTTTTTTCCGAACAGGCCCTGTACAAAAAAAAAAAAAAAAAAATTCATTAATCATGGCTGTAATTGGCTCCCTTGTTTCAGTCTGATGCTCTCTTAAATCTGTCCTTCAGACCCCTGCCAGCCTGTTCTGGCCAAAGACAAACCTGAGGTTGATTCCCCTTTCTCCCCAATGACCCATACTCAGTCAGGCAAGTCGTGTGGATTCTGCCTCCTTAATGTCCCTCAAATCCGTTCATTACTTTCCAGCCTGCCGGATGCCTACATTTTAAGTCCCTTGCATTTCTCACCTGACACTGATGAACTAGCCTCCTGTGTGTTCACTCCTAGGGGCTCCTGTGTTGCTCTTTTACCCTGAATCCTTTCTCCAGGCTGCATCCAGAATGATCTTCCTGAACTACACATTTTATCTTGTAACTCTCTGCTGGAAACCCTGATTGTCATCAGATAAAATCTCCAACCGCTGGTGTGGCCTCCCTGCCCTCCAGCTTCATCCTTCAGGTTCAGGCCCTTGCTGGGCCCTCTTGTTTCCTTGGTCATTACTTCTTCTACTGCACTTTCCACTCTGACCTTCCCTAACACCCAAGGTGCTCCTCATGCTGGGTTCTCACATTTCCTGCACTTTGCATGTGATGTTCCCTTTACTGGGAAGATTCTCCCTCCTTAATGTTTGCCACACTCATGCCCTTCACATGCCTAATTCCTCCTTACCTTCTACTCTTTGACATCACCTTCTCGGGGGATCCTGCTCAGGACCCCTCAGCCTGGGCTAGGCTGCTCTTGCTATGCATCCTCACATCCTGAAAGCACTAACCATACTCAGTTGTTATGGCCTCTTGCCACCACGTCTGTTCAACTAGACTGGTAGTCCCCTATGGTCATGAAAGGAATCTGGTTCCTGCTACATGGTAGATGCTGTTGTGTTCCTGGGGATATTGATTGCTATGGCTCAAAGCCTTGTCTCTCACTTGGCATTGCCCTAGGCTGCAAAGGAAGGCCTTGCCCAGGGTTGGACCCCTTCTCAGGGAGGCTGGGCCACCAATGATGGGCCACCAATGACTGGCTGATGTGGACATACAAAGGCCTGGCTTCCCTGCCTCTTTGGGACAATTCTGAAGAGTTATCTCAGCTTCAGAGCTCCTGATAGCTCAGTTGTAATTTCATTGAATGGTAGCCTCTTTCCCTGCTCAATCCTCCCATCCTCACTTTCTTTCAGGTGTGTCTTCCAAGAATATTCTGCAACAAATCTTCTGTACAAAATTCACAAGTGTCATTCTTAGAGTCTATTTCCAGTGAATCCCAGTGTAAGACACTCCCCACCACCCAATGTGTACCAAGCCAGAATTATCATGGTGATGAGAAACAACTTCCAAATGGACAACCCAAAAGCATCTCATGACTTGAAACCTGTGCCTGCCCAATACAACTTGGAGAGAACAAACCTCTTGGGTTATACTATCTCTCCCTCTTGAAGATTCACATTGCGTATTAGCATATCAAAATCTTCAGGAAATCTGATTAGTAAAGAAAACTGCTTAACTTTTAAGGCAGTGTCCTCCCCAAATTATCTACTCCTAGCCACTAACATATGTAGGACCTTGTTGAAAGAATGCTACACAGCCTTTTTTTTTTTTTTTTTAAGCAATAGAGTGGCATAATCATAGGGGATATTCCTGAAGATTTCTGTGGCCATTGGATGCAAGATCATTTGGAGGTGAGAGTGACTGGAGATGTGAACCCTGTTAAGGGACTGCTACAATATTACAATCCCAATTCCTATCAAGAAGAGAGTGAGGACAGTGGCTAAAGGGCAAGAAAGGGAGACGCAAGAGAGCAATTATTGAGGACAAATTGATTGGATGGGGCCACTAGCTTCTGTATAGATGGCCAGGCCTGGAGAAGGAAGACTCATGTCATCATAAAACTTTAGAGCAGGAAACGGGCTTTACAATCAGCTAGTTTGTTGGAAATCAAACTTTTATTTAACCACAGGACTTTCAAGCATCAAAGTTTCAGGAAGTTTAAAGTGCAGAAAAGATGAAAGTAGAAAGGCTGTGGGATGTCTTACAAAAGGAGATTAAAAAAAAAAAAAGAAGAAGAAGAGTGTGGGGGGGAAATTCCTGTCCTTCAAATTGTGAAAAACTGCCTGGAAATTTTTAGGACAATCTAGATCTGCAAGAAAGTGCCCAAGATAAAGACTTAACAATTCAATTATCATTTCTCTCATTCTCAAAATATTCCAGGGCAAATAAGTTGAAGAGACAGGAGAATTTCACATGAATGATTTCGGAATGAGGAAAGATATTAAAAGATGGTGCAAAAATAATAAGCCTCTATGTTTGAATAATGCTTAAGAGCAGGAGGTTGCAAACTAGAAGCTTATAGGCCTGATATGGCTCTTGGGTAGAGTTTATCTGTTTTAAAACTTTGACTGCTTTTATTTGGGGCAAGAGCTTTTCCAATTAATGCCTCCTACAGCTGAATTCCACTTGGCCAGCCCACTTCATTCAATGCTGTTATCTCCCTGGTCACTGTCAGCAACAGAATTTTTGACACCTGCTTAATAGTTTAACAAAGTACTTTCATATTTATGATTCCATTTAATTGTTCTACTTATAGCAATCCCACAAGATAGGAAGATACTATCACTTAAAAAGATGAGGAAATAGGCTCAAAGAAAAATAGTCTGTCTACAGTCACTAAAAATGGGAACTCAAAATAATATAGGCAAGGTTTGAAAAACAAAGTAATAGACTAGAGAACATTTATAGTAGAAGCCCAAAGGAAAAAAAATAGAGAGCAAGCAGTGGTAAAATTAATAGAATTGGATTCTGGTATGGGCCAAAGAGCTAGATCCAGATTCTACACTGGAAGTAAGTTTCTAAGTAGACTAAGGCCTGGAAATGGAGAGGCCTTGCTTTTGGAAAGGTCCATAGCACAGTGGTTAAAAGCAGGCATCCTAGAGTCGACGACTTGACACCAATTCTGGGCTCCATCATGCCCTTTAATGTTGAATGTTGACATTCAACAAATTGCTTGACTTCTCTATGCTTCAGTTTTCCATCTGTAAAATGAAGATAATAATATTATTACCCATTTCCCCAAGTTATTGTGAAGATTAAATGAACTATTCCATCTAAAATGCTTAGCACAGCACCTAATACAGGGGAATCATACATTTAGGTCATTATTTAATAAATTTTAGCTCATCATGTAAGAAGGCTGCTACATGCCAAGCACTGTGCCTTGGCTGATGACACAGAGTAGAAAGCAATACTATTTGAGCCTTCAAAGATTTGCTTTCATTTACTGGGCACTTATTTTGTGCCAGGAGTTTCATTATGTTACCTCTTGTGGTGGTTTAATATATGTGCACAAATTCTTAGATGCTTCCTTCAAGAAGTGGAGCTTCTTGAGTGTGTGTGGGTGGGGGGGCGGTTCTCAATGACTCGCTTGTAGCAAATAGAAGAGGTGGAAATGATGATGTATGATTTCTGAGACCAAGTCACAAAAAGGCACTGGGGTTTCCTCCATGTTCACTCTTGGACCACTCTCTCTGGGGAAAGACAGCTGCCATTTTGTGAAGACACTCCCACAGCCACCTGAAGAGGTCCGCATGGCAAGGAACCGAGGCCTCCCACCAAGAGCGAGCAATCACTTGCCAAATATATGAACGAGCCACCTTGGAAGTGGATCCTCCAGCCCCAGTCAAGCCTTCAAATGACTGCAGCCCTTCACTGCAACCTTACCAGAGACCTCGAGCTGGAGTCACCCAACCAAGATGCTCTCAGATGTCTTGCATCACAGAAATTGTGTGAGATGATAAATATTCATTGTATTAAGCTGCTATTGTGGGTAATTTGTTAGTTAGATAAATAACTTATCCTCAAAACTACCCTGTGAAGAACATATTATTCATTTTATGGATAAGAAAACC
The DNA here is from genome assembly GCF_015220235.1 of Choloepus didactylus. Classification (NCBI taxonomy): domain Eukaryota; kingdom Metazoa; phylum Chordata; class Mammalia; order Pilosa; family Megalonychidae; genus Choloepus; species Choloepus didactylus. The sequence goes on along the minus strand of NC_051320.1, from coordinate 74,841,957 downwards.
AAGCCCAGAGATGTTAATTATTTTGTTTCTGCTTCCCCAGCTGGTATGTCATGAGGGGCAGATTTCAAACTCAGCTCTGTGTGTTTCCAGAGCCTGGGTATTTCTACTCTTCATTGTACTTCTGAAGGCAGAGTCAGTAACACATACAGCACATGTGAGGCACGCTAAGGACCCAGGGCCTGAGGGACCCTTGGTGGTTGGGGTGATTATGTTGTCCTTAGACCAGCCTAGGAAATGAGGAAGCGGGTCCCCAAGTGTCCATTGGAGGTTTGTATGAGGAAGGCACAGATCGCCTTAACAAATACACCACTGCCTCACTAAAGGAAGCTAAAAGATGCTTTATCATTAACATTCAAAATCATGGGGCAAAAATTAGATTATAATTTCCTCCAGCCCCAGAAGATGCAGAATCCAAATTTTAGAATCCCTCAATAAAACCTCCAGAACTCACAGAAATACTTTCAAATACCATATTGTTTACTAACCGTTATCACAGGCTAGAAAAAGCAAGTAGAATGCAAAACCTGGGGCTGCTCTATGCTAATGCTGGCCTTCCCTCCCAAGGCACATCTTAGCAGCCTGCATTCTCTCCCATCCAGGTGCAATCTAAATCATCTCCTATGCCCCATTTTTCTTTTACTTCTTTGAGTTGGGCTGACAGTAGGATTGAGCCCTAGGTCATGCCTTCAGGTTTATGAGGACAATAATCTGTCATCGGCACCGGGGTGCCTTCTGCAAACTATAAGCACCAACTCTGACTTCTCCCAGACTCTTACTTTCTGACAACTGATGAGACTTTTCTCTCCTCTCACCACGAAGGCCAGACTCAGTTCTTTCCCTTTGTGACAAGAAAGCATTGGGACTCCCCAAAAAAGGCTGCTGAGGTTTTATCTGTATTACTCCCCAATCTTTCAAGAAGAGAGGGCACATGGAGGGACTCTCCTCTGGGCTTAGACCTGAGATCAATATATCCAGCTCCATGGTTTCACTTTGGCCTACCATTCTCCAAAAGTGCATATGGCTGACAGTATGTAGACAATTAGAAAGGCAGCATAGCTTAGTGTTTAGGCACACAGCCTCCAGATCTTGAATGCCTGGGGTTTTGTAAAACACTTAGGAGGATGTCTTCACGTCATAACCACTCCATAGGTGTTTAATTCATTTAGGTGGCTTAAATTTATTGAACAAACTGCCATTTCTTTTGAGACCAACCTCCACTCTAAGTCAGGACTTTCATTTTCTCATTTAATCATCACAAAATCAAACAGCATATTAAGGTTAACCAGAAAGAAAATTTGGAACTCTCTATCCATCTCTTCTTTCACAACTAGGAACTTGATTCTAATTTTAAAGGCATAATGTTTTGAATATACAGACAATTACATGAAGACTTTCCTTGTATTCTTTCCCTTAGGTTCTCTAATTTCGGTGTGCTAGAGGATTCTCTACAAGATTGCATACATAACATTACATGTCCCATATTTCATGGCCGACAGAAGGAATTTTCAAGAGTTGAGTAGCCCATTCCTGAATTGTACACTTTTACTTGAGAATCTAACCCCACCTAAGATCTGACTCCCTTTTGTTATATTTAGTTGTGCATTAGATGTGACCTCACTGGTAAATTAACTTCCTACATTCCATGCCTGAAATGCTATATCCAATGATGGCATTTTTTCTCTCCCACTTTGCACATACAGCCACTTGGGTCCCCGGGTCACTCTTTTCCAGAGCTGGCTGAAGGCAGAACTATGGAGTCAGCAGTATGTCTTTGGCAATAATCAGTTTCATAAACATTTGAAACACTTTGCAAAGCACCTTACTTACATTGTGCCATGGATTCTACCCAGGGTAGCTTGTGCCACAGACTCAGGGAAGCAGCCTTGTTGCCCTCCTCTTCCTCACATACACAGAAAATGGAAATTCATTGTGATGTTCCTGGTATAAGAACAGAACTGCATCAACACATCTCCTCCAAGAGGTGAGCAGACCCTGCCTTCCTCAGAATTATATTATCACTCAGTGAATTGGCTAAACCCACTCTCCTAGCACCTGCCTCCTTGTGAATAATTCCTTCCTCCCACCTTTTTGCCACCAACTAGATGCCCGTATCCCTACTCTCATACCTTTATATGCCTCTAAATCAACAGGCAAGGAAGGGGACTACTGTACTGGCTCGGGTGATTGATCCTGACTATCAAGGGAAAATAGCACTGCATCTACACAATGGAAGTAAAGAAGAGTTTTCCTGGAATACAGGAGATACCCTAGAGTGTCTCTTAGTACTACCATGCCTTGTGATTAAAGTCAATGGAAAACTGCAACAACCCAATCCAGGCAGGACTACCAATGGCCGAAAAACTTCAGGAATGAAGGTTTGAGTCACCCCACCAGGCAAAGAACCATGGCCAGCTGAAGTGCTTGCTGAGGGTAAAGGGAACATGGAATGAGTAGTGGAAGAAGGTAGTAATAAATATGAACTACGGCCATGTGACCAGTTACAGAAACGAGGACTATGATGGCATGAATCTTTTCTCCTTGTTTTGTTATGATTATGTTTGTATTTTTCTGTAAAGCAAATATCTTTGCTTTCTTCTCTGTCTTATCCCCTTATCATATGGCATAACCCATGCTATTCATTTTGCTGCATTTAAGCTAAAAGAAATCAATTTTAAGAGCTAATGTCACCCAAGGACTTGCACCCTGTTCTGGAGAGATTTAGTGCATTTCCAGTTGTACGCTGCACAGCAGAGTATTGTTAGGCAAAATATATGTCTGTTATTGTTATATACTGACAGGTAAAGTACGGTTTTAGGTGATGTGTATAACTGCCAAGTTGACAAGGGGTGAACTGTGATGGTTAGGTTCATGTGTCAACTTGGCCAGGTGATAGTACCCAGCTGTCTGGTCAAGCAAACACTGGCCTAACAATTGCTGCGAGGACATTTGTGGCTGGTTAATAAACCAACAGGCTGGTTCATTAAATCCTCAGTCAATTGACTACAGCTGTGACTGATGACTCACCAAAGGGCGTGTCTTTCACAATGAGAGAATGCAATTGGCTGGATTTAATCCAATTAATCAGTTGAAGACTTATAAAGGAGACAGATAGAGGATGTTCACTTCTTCTTTGGCTGCCCAGTGAAGCGTTTCCTGAGGAGTTTGTTGAAGTTGCTGGTTTGTTTCCTGAGGAGTTCATCGAACACATTCGTCAAAGATCCTGGTTCATTTCCCGAGGAGTTCGTTGAAGTTGCTGGTTCGTTTCCTGAGGAGTTCATCAGACATCTTCCTTGGAGTTGACAGTTTGCTGACTGTTCTACAGAATTTGGACTCATGCATACCCACAGTTGCGTGAGTCACTTTTACAAATTTGATAGTCAGAGACACCTCTCATTGATTCTGTTTCCCTAGAGAACCCTAACTAATACACTTGCTTTAGATCTTCATTCGGCCAGCAGAAAATAGCCTGGAGGACCATTCATGGAGGACTGTAAATGGCTTCTGGGCCTTCCTTGAATAGTGATGATGATGATGATGACAACTATGATGACGACCACAATGATGACAATGATGATGATGACGATGATGATGACGATGATGATGACGAGGAGGAGGAGGAGAAGGAGGAGGAAAAGAAGGAGGAGGAAGATGATGATAGCAGACATTCATTGGGTATTCATCATGTCCCAGGACCTGTGTAACACGCTGCATATCAACACTGTGAGTCAGGTAATACTATTCTTGTTTTACATATGGGGAAGTCAAGGCACAGAAATGTTAAAGACTGTGTCTAATGACCAACAGCTAGTAAATAGCAGTCAGGATCACAACCTAGTTCTGTATGCCTCTGAAGCTTGAATACCTAACCAAATACTAGGGCTGTGTGTTAAATACCACATTTAAGCTTGAATACTTAATCAAATACTATGTGTGTTAAATACCATATTTAATAACAACAAAAAAATCGATTTTGCCCAATTTTGGACATGCAATTTGAGTCTTTGATTTTGAAAGTGTAGTTTAAAAGAAACGTGCTATAGAATCTCGGAGGCTTATCACAACAAAGATTTGGCTACACTTTTACTTAAACCACATTCCCTGAAATATGCTTACTTCCTCCAACAAAAGCCTGATTTAACTTGGCACTTTAAGTTGGCACTTCTGTTCATGCCTCAAGGATTAGAAAGAGTTATTTTTTGTTTCAGTAACATAGAAAATTATTTTCTCTCTCAGTTCTATCATGTCAAAAGTTTTTAATATTTAGAGTTTGGACCTTCTGGTTAGTTTTACAAGGTCTGTCTGAACAGACTGGAAATATATAACAAACCTATTTACTTTTGAGATATATGTAAGTTTTCTATAGGGCTTTGTTAAGATGGCAACCCAGTTAGAACAACAAACATAGAAAATACTTATATTCACTATTGTAAATTTTAGGATCTGATAAAATCAGTAATCTTATATTAATATTTCCTCTTTTTTGGTTTAAATCACTGTAATAAATTGTTGGGCTAACTTTTTCCTTTCATTGCCTTTTCTTGTATTCAGTAATTATTGAATCATTCCTAGAGATAATATTTTCAGGCATTAAAGTATTGAAAACTCTTCATTTTATTATTACTGCCAATTCCTAATTGCTCAAGTACTCCTAAAATCAGGTTTGTGATTAGGTGATCAATATTTAAGTCTGAATGGAGTGATGCTGCAAAGTTCCACACTCGGTTAACCTGATTCCTTCTCTTATCATTTCATGTTCCTGAGACAATGAGCAAAATACTTAACCTCTCTGAGCCTCAATTTCCTCAGATGGAGAATGGGGACAACTCACAAAATTATAGAGGTTAAATGAGACAATGTACCCAAAAGTGTGAGGTGCAGCGTCTGGCACTTGTAAGCACCCAATAAATGCTAACAACAACAATGACGATGACAATACATTATTTATTGAGCACTAATTATGTAATCAGCATTACGGCTGAGAAAATAGAAGATATAAAGAAGTGTAAGACTCAACTGCAGCACTCAAAGACATATAACACAAGAAAAAATGTCATAGTAATTAAACAACACAGGCTTTGACTTTTGGAGGCATGGGTTAGAATCTGGACTCTGGCCTTTACAAAAATCGGGTGTATCAGTTAGAAACTATACTTGGCTGTTGATAACAGAGAACAAAAATAACAATCATTTAAACAAGATCTCATACAGAAGAATTCCAGAGGTAGTCAGTCCATGGTTGGTTTGCTGGTCCCAGCATCATCAGGTTCTCCAACTTTCTCTAGCTCTGCTCTGCCCTTTGTGACTCATGGCACCAACCCTCAAGATCACCAACTAGTGCAAGATGGTTGCTGGAGCTCCAGCCATCAGCCCTGTGTTCAAGGCAGAAGACAGGAGGAAAGGTGAAAAGTAAAAACTGATCCACACCAGCAGCATTCCCCCTTCTACAAAAGATTTCTTAGAAGTCTCATTCAACAACTTTTGCTGGATATCATTGGCCAGAAATTAGGCACTCAAGGGAGGCTAGAAAATTAAGTACAACATTCCCATCCTAAATAAAATCAGGGTTCTGTTAATAAGAAGGGAAGGGCAGAACGGATATTCAGAAAAAAAGGCCAACTCTGATACCCTCAGGAAAATCATTAACTTCTCTTTCTTGAGTTTCCTTGTACTTAAAATGAAGACACTATGACCCTTATCACATGGCATTTAATTGTCAATTGAGTTGCCTGTCTCCTCCCCACACATCTCCTCTCTCCTTCTTCAACTGTCTGTCCCATCCCTGATGAGCTTAAGAGCTCATTATTAAATTCCCAGGCCCTAGAATAGTAGTAGATCTCATAGTGATTGCCCAATAAATGTTTGATGAATAAATGCATTGCAAAGAAACAGGGAGAGAAAACATATTATCTACCTCGATGTGAACTGATGAATGTCAGGACTTAAAGAAAGGAAGTAAATGTAACATTTTTGAGCACCTAATAGGACCTATTAATAAGAATAACCAACATGTGCATGGTATTACCTATGTACCAGGAAATCTCTAAGTGTTGTACATAAATTAACTCATTTAATTCCCAAACCACCATAAGAGAAAATCATCACTGCCAATTTACAAATGTGAATCAATCTCCGTGACTTTGGAAATATAATGGATCTGGAACAAACAGCCCTCAACCCTCTTATTCATCAGAGCCAGGCTTTGAACCCAGGGCTGTCCGACTTCTCCAGGGTGGTAGCAGAGGGACTGCAGAGGACGCCCACATCCAAGAGGCATGACACGGGAGACATGACAAGAATCAGTGACGGATTAAAGAGCATGGAGCAGAAAAAAATGTGAAACATGCATCCTCTTTACTTCTTACCTGGGGCTGTTGTTCTTTATCCCTTTAATGGAGTTGCTCAATAGTACAGATTCAAATCACCAGAGGAACTTTAAAGAAAAAAAATAAATGCTTGGGAGGGAGGCCCTGCCTCTAGAAATGCCGATTGACTTTGTCTGCATTTGTGTTATTAATAGTATCATCATCATTATTTTTTTTTTATGTTTGTCTCCACCCGTAAAAATAGGGCTTGCTTTGCACACGATGTCTCCTGTATTCATTTTCTATTGTGCATGACAAATTATTGCAAATTTGGCAGCAAAAACAACAACCTTTTATTAGCTCACAGTTTTGTAGGTCAGAGATCAGGGTGAGTTCAACTAGGTTCTCTGTTCCAGGTCTCACAAGACCTAAATCAAGGTGTCAGCTGGGCTGGGCTCTTATCCAAAGTCTCTGGGAAAGAATCCACTTCCAGGCCCCTGCAGATTGTTATCAGAACCCAGTCCTGGCAGCTACAGGCACGAGCTTCCTGTTTCCTTCCTGGCTGTCATCAAGGGGTCCTCTCCATCTTCAAAGGAGCGTGGAGCATTGAGCCCTTCTCATGCCCCAAAGCTACCTCAGCTCCTCCTGCTGCATTCCTCTTCTGCCATCAGCAGGAGAAAGTTCTCTGCTTTTAAGGGCTTTTGTTTTCAAGTGATGCCTGCTCAGATAATCTTCCCTTTTAAGGTTAACTGTTCGTTATAACATAACACAATCACAGGAGGGATATCTCATCACCTTCACAGGTTCTGGGCTGACAGTGTGAAATCTTGAGGGCCTTGCCTAGAAATTCTGCCTCCGACATATCCCAAGCACTCAGGAGTGGCGGTACAGAGTAGGTTCTCAAAACGTATTTGTTAAACGGAATGGAACTGAACTGCCACTTTGCTATGGCAAAGAAAAAGAAAAGAGAAGGCATAGATAATCAAAGAGTGACTGATAAATAGGTCATTTACCATATTTAATTGAATCTAAACATAATTCCTCTTTACCTTTTTAAGCTTTTCATTGGAGAATAGCATACATGCAAAAACATGTAAAAACCATATACATATATATATGTATATATCATGCAAAAACTTGTAAAACCATTTATATATGTATGTATGTATGTGTATCTGTATATGAATATATATATATATATATAGCTCAATAATAAAAACAATATAAACTGCAATCAGATCAAGAAACAGAATTATTTCCAGCACCCCAGATGCCCTTGTGGGGCTTCCTTCCAGTCACCAACAGTTAACCCCCTTTCCCCAACATACTCTGAGGAGATAAATGGAATCATGCAATATGTACTCTGTTTGGTCTGGCTTCATCTGTTCTTCTGCTTGTGTGGTGTGGTGGGCAGCCTCTAAGATCACCCCCCAATTGTCTCCACCTCCTGGTATTCAACATATTGTCTAATCCCCTCCCCTTGAGTAACTGGCTCCTAACAATAGAATATGGCAACACTGAGGGGATAGCACTTCCAGGATGAGGTTACACAGACTGTGACTTCCGTTTTTCTAGCAGAATCCCACTCTGGCTGGCTTTGATGCCATGCTTAAGGAGCCCTTGTGGCAAAGTCCTGAGGGTAGCTTCCAACCAACAGCCTGTGAGGAAGTGAGGCTCGCCATCCAACAGCCAGCGAGAAACTGAATTCTGTCCCCAACCACATGACCACAGAAGCTGATCCGTCCCCCGTTGAGCCTTCAGATGACATCAGCTCAGCCAACTCCTTGATGGCAGCCTGTGAAAGATCCTGAACTTAGGCCCCACTAGGCTGTGCCCGAATTTCTAAACCACAGAATTTATGAGATAATAAATGCACATTGTTTCAAGTTGTTAAGTTTTGGGGTGATTTGTTACACAGAAATAGATATTAATACATGTGGCCCATCCATGTTGTTGTATGAAGTTGTAGTTCATTTTCATTTCTTTACAGCAGGGTTTGGTAAGCTTTTTCCTATAAAGGACTTGATAGGAAATATTTTAGGCTTTGCAGGCCAAGAGGCAAAATTGAGGATATTATGTAGGTACTTCCATATAACTTTCACGTGTCTCAAAATATTATTGTCTCTTTGATATTTTTTCCCCCAACCATTTAAAAATGTAAAAATCACATTTAGCTCATGGGCCAAAAAAACAAACAAAAAAACATGGACCATAGTTTGCTGAGCCTGTTGTATAGCACCATTTAGTTGTATCACAATTTATTTACCTAATAAAAACAAACAAACAAAAATCATGGGCCATAGTTTGCTGAGCCTGCTGTATAGCACTGTTCAGTTGTACCACAATTCATTTATCCAGTTTATTGTTGATAAACATCTGGGCTGATTCCAGATTGGGGTTTTACTAATAATGCAGGCATGAGCACTCTGGTATTGGTCTTTTGGAGAACATGTATTTGTATTTGTTTATTGGTTGGGTATACACCTGGGAGAAGAACTTCTGGTTCAAAGGATATGCATGTATTTAGTTTAACATTATTGTCAAATGATTTTCCAAAGTGGCTGTGTCAATGTGCACACCTCAGCAGTATGTAAGAGTCCTTACTGCTCTACAATCTAGCCAAAAGTTGGTAATTTCTGTCTTTTCATTTGATCAGCATTTCACTCCAGTTGGCATTATTATTTTTTCAAAGCTCTCAGGTTATTCTAACATTCTGCCAGGATTGAAAGTCCTTACTTAACTTCTGCTTATCTTTTAATTGGTTGAAGCACATGGTATTGCTCTATTCACATGTAAAAACACAGTTTAATATTGGCTGTTTCCCATGGATCAAACTAATATTTCCATTGTATCTTATTTACATTTACTCCAAAAATGAAACTCAAACTGGAACACATGTCTGTTGGGAAGGATATTAAAGACTTGAACTAAAATGAAGTTTTTGAATTCATAATGGATCTCAGTGACTTTAACATTTTAATATCATCCAGATCCTTAAAAGCTTGAAATGCAGATCAATGCTTTTCAACCTGGCTGCAAATTAGAATCACTTCTGGATTTTAAAAACTTCAGTGCCCCTACCCAATGCCTCAGAGATCTTGATTCTTTAAGTCTAAGGTGGGGCTTAGGAATATGTGATTGTAAAAGGTTTAGGCACAGCCAAGGTTGAGAATCATTGACATTGCCTGTCCCATGGCTTTCTTTTCCATTCATTCAATTTAAGAAAGGACTCATTGTGTTGGTGATTTTATACATTTGGTAGGGGGATGGGAGGCGGTGAGTGGAGGGAATTGGGAGGTGAAATGTGGAGAAAAACCTGGATTTGGTTTTTTTCCAAACCTTATAATGATTTGCTGCATATTAGGTTGGAAAAATTCTTTTTTTTTTTTCCATGGAAATTTTGTCTCACTGAACAGGTATGACGCTATGTACCCGGTTTTCCTTGGGTTTGATTTACACATAGCTGGATTGAGTCAGAGTTAAAAGTATCACCAAGGACATGTTATGGTTGCACACATGTATATTTTTAATGTGCTCAGACATGACATACTACCCAGTAGTAGGACTAAGCTTGTACTCAATCACCAGAAAAGCAGGTGTGCATATACACCCACACAGGCAAAACTGTTCTGATTAAAAACATTGATGTGAACAAGACAAACAAAATCTAAGTACTCATTATGGGAAGAATTGGATTGTTGTACTTCTGTAGAGTTATTTTACAGGATAATTTTTAATAATTATATAGGGAGGGTGTTCCAGTTTGCTAAAGCTGCCAAAATGCAAAATACCAGATACGGATTAGCTTTCATAAAGGGGGTTTATTAGGTTACAAATTTACAGTTCTAAGGCCATAAAAGTGTCCAAACTAAGGCATCAACAAGAGGATACCTTCACTGAAGAAAGGCCAATGGCATCCGGAACACCTCTGTCAGCTGGGAAGGCACATGACAATGTCTGCTGGTCCTTCTCTCCTGGGTTTCAGTTTCAAAATGGCTTTCTCCAAAATGTCTCTGGGTTTCTCTCTTACCTTCTCTCTCTTGGCTCTTGTGAGTCCTTGCTTGTTTCTCTCTAGGTGTCTGGGGGTCCTCTCCTGGCTTCCCTGGGGCAAACTCTGGATTTCATCTTTTAGCTTCTTTCCTGGTTCTGGTTTCAATGGCTGTCACCAAAATGTCTTTGGGCATTTTGTCTTTAAGCATCTCTCTGAGCTCTTTTCAAAACATCTCTGCCTTTTATCCTCTCACAGAGGAAGCCAGTAAATGAATTAAGACCCACCTTGAATGAATAGGGTCACATCTCCATGGAAACAACTGAATCAAAAGATCCCACCCACAACAGGTCTTCCCCCACAAGAGTGGAATAAAATAACATAGTTTTTTTTTTTTGGGGGGGGGGTTCATAACGTATTTCAAAGGGGTGGGGGGAGTAGAAGTGGAGAGTGGTGGCGTGGTGGAAGTGGAGGTGGTTTCCTACGCATTTCAGAGATCAAGACCTTAAATCTTAATCCAGCCCAGGGACAGATTTGTTCCCACGGCTCTTCCCTTACCCTTACTAGCCACAATGCATTTCCACATGCCGGAAAAAAAGTCGGGGAACTTCAATTTTTATATGTATTTACCAGCTCTGGAATTCTATTAGCATCCATGTGATTCTTCTTATCCTATCTGTTTATTACACTAACCACCTGGAGAAAGGGCATAGGTAACGGATATAAGGCATAGGTTCAGAAGTTGAAAGAGCATTGACTCTTAGGTACCACTAATTATTAGGTCCTAACCCAGACAGCCACCTGGCTCCCAGGCCAAGCAAGCTGAAATCCTCCCACCTTGGTAGCTGGGAAAGGATTCCTTCCATCACCTGACGTCTTCCGGTGGAAACCTGGTTCCTAGACTTTGTTCCCAATAACCCCTTGGCATGTTACCTGTTCCGGCTTTTTATGCTCCACCCTCCCCCTATACCAAGAGTTTAGCCACCGGAACACGTCCCGCCCCGGAGGATTAGAAGACAGCTGTATCACTTGGCGGGATCCCAAACAAACCTCCCAGGGTGCACAGGAACGAGTTTCAACCGCTCCCTGTGCAGCGTGTCTCTGGCCCAGGCGGAAAACCACAGGCGGCCGGGTATCTGCTCTCCACACCACAGGGTCTCGGCTAATTTAGGGAGGGCGGTCAAGGAAGGCAGGTGGACAGCGCAGACTGCTGAAGCCAGAGGACAGTCCAGGAGAGCAGATCATGCACCGGACCACCTCCTTCCTCCCGCACCAGTCCTGCGCTGTGCCTGACCCCTGCTAATTGACAGGGAAGGTCTCAATCACGGTCCCTGCTCCTAGCGCTAAACGAAGCCCAGCGCGCGGCATTTTGGGAAATGTAGTTCCTGCAGCCGCGCGGGGTGCGCGGGTCCGCCCCGGGGTCCCCCTGGGGGGGTTGCTCCGCCAGAGCGTGGGAAAGCCGGAGACGTCCTCTGAGGGTGGAGGCGGGGTCGCGTCCCGGGGACGAGCTGGGGCGTTTTCCCGGGTCCGGGCGAGGGAGGGAACTACAATTCCCAGGCCGTCCTGCGCGGAGCCTGGAGCCGGCTGCCTCGCTTTGCGTGACCGCGGCAGGTTGGTCCTGGAGCAGATGAGCGCAGAATATTTAGGCGAGAGCGAAAGGAGGGGGGTAGCGCGGAGCAGGAGGAGTGCTTCGGCCAAGAAAATTATGCATGCGTTAGGCAAGCTGTGAGAGAATGGCTGTGGAAGGTAAGGGACGCTTGGGGCATCTTGAGCCCCCACTTAACCCGCACACCCCAAAACACACATCCCCGATGAAGCTTGGGGATCGTGAGGAGGAGAGTTAGGGGGGCGGTGGAGAACGGGCCCCTTCTCCTTCCCCTCTTGGCGCTTACCTGAGCCGCAGAAGGCCGGCAGGCGCTGTGCTCACTTGTTTTGGAGAGATATAGGTACGCAGGGCTTTTGGGCAGGAGGCGAAGAGGAAAGTGTGTGTAATGCGAAAAAATATGCTGGAAATGGGGGAGACTGGCATGAGGGGTCAGCGCCGAGGTACGCCCGTATCCCTGCCCCTTACCCCCAGGGCTGCTGAGTGGCCACGGGGCTGGGGATGCTCTCGTCGCCCCCCAGACTTGGGAGACGACCCCGTCCAGGTGCGTCCCCTGGTATCATGGGCTGCGATTGGGTCGAGGGCTCCTCGTCGTGTGCACCTGGCAGCGGCAGCGGCAGATGTACCCTTAGGGTGGAGGTGTCCCTCTCCCTGTCTCTGTTTATGCAGCCTTCCCTGGGTTAGCAAAGTTTACAAAAACGAAATGGAATCAGCCAGGGAAAAAAGGACTACCAACCTCTTCGATCTGGGTGGACCCTTTTCTTTGAAGACTACCTCTCCCTTTCCTCGGGCTATTTTTGTGATTGGTTTTGCAGTTTGGGCTGTACAGCTCTGCCACCTTTGAACTTCCTAGTTGAATGCAGGGACAGGCGGTTTGTGAAAGATCCTGAGTTTTTCATTTTGGGTTCTAGTTGCTTGGAAGACAGGCTTGAGGGTAGTGTCCGGGAAAAATATGTAGACCTTCTGTGTTTGTGATATCAAATTAGAGGTCAAACCGTACCTGAATGATAAGAACGAAATGATCTTGGGATGTGGTCACGTTCAGAGTTATGGCTCCTGAGGATGGCTCAGGTCAGAGGGGAACTGAGGTAGGAAAAAGAGGGCATCGGCTGCCAGCTGCCTCAGGCTCCTTGCCAAGGGGAAATGAGCCAGTTCCTTGTAGGTTAGAGACCAGAATGAACCAGGAGGACTTGCTTGCTCCCCCTCCCTTCCCTGCCTCAGGAGAGAGAATGAACTAGTCTGACTCCTGCTCTCTTTATAATTACTGTCATATAACAACCTGAAGTAGTAACAGCCCAGCTCCTATGCTCAGCACCCACAGGAAACTATGGCCTTTGGGCTCTCTCAGGTTCAGAGATTCCCACTTCCAGCTTTCCTAACCATAACAACAAAAATGAAGTGCTCTCTCTCTCTCTATATATATAAAAGTCATTAAGAAAAAACATAGTCAAAGACTTTTATAGGTTTGCTCCTCAATGCAAATGTATTAGTGGGATGAGAATCTGGGTTTTGTACATTGTTGTAGTTGATGGTGAGTGAGACAAGGTTTCAGGCATAACTACTATCTTGGTTTATCCTGATTGGAGAACATGAGTAAGTTGTCCTACTGGCACCTCACCCACCCTGTCCCTCAGACAGCATTGGCCATCTTCTCTGCCACCAGTCCTTCTCTTTACCACTCCCCAAGCGAGGGACACTCCCACCTGTTGCCAGTCCACAATGCACTTGAAAACAATTTCCTGCTCCTTGTAAAAAATATAGAATTAGTCATATTTCTTGTCTGATGGCTTATTGTACCAATGAAGGCAGACATTACAAAAACAATGGCTTTTGAAGGAAGTACATGTGGACTGAGGAGAGCTTGTTTTATATTATTTTCTCATGACTTACTTGGTTAAAGTGCATTCCTAGTAAACAGGAGATCCCAGGTTTGAATCACAATGAAGTCACAACTTGAGGAATGAAGGAAGTATTTTAACTTTTGATGTAATTATGTTGCGTATCTCTGCACTTTGCAAAGGCAGTTTTCTGAGCCTGGACGGGAGCCCATGCTAACTACTCCCACTTGGTCTTTCATGGCTCAGGGAAAATCTCTGGGAACCTGTCCCTGCCCTCACTTTCCCTCTGCCTTCCCAGTGCTCAGCCCCAGTCTGTAGGAGGTGCCTCTTGTGCCACGTTTCCCTAGCACCTGGACTTTACATCCATCCTAACACATTATCATACTTAGTCTATCTCAACTCCCTTGGGACCATGAATTATTTGGCTTTCTATTCTCAGCGGGTTGCACAGAACCTGGCTCAAAATAGTTACTCAATAAATGCTCATGGGAAATAAATTGGATGTGGGTTTTGTTAACTGGTCCCATAAGGATGTGTGGAGCTTTCCAAAGGTTCCAAAATTCCATAAAATAAGGGATTTTTGAGAGATTTGAAGGTAAGGGAGACTCTTTGAAAGGAATTGCCCTTCTCTTCAGTATTTTGTCCTGATGCCTAAAAAATCATTGAAAGCAGTGATTTTCAACTCAGGGTGACCCTATCCTCCTAGGGCATGCTTGGGATATATACAGATTGCTTCTTGGGGCTGCTACTGCCCATGGGCCAGGGATGGTAAATGCCCTGCAGAGCATGGGCATCCATGCAAGGAAGAAGTGCCCGCCCAAGACCCAGTAACAACCAGCTTCCTCAAGCTCATTGAGAAACACTGATTTAGAGAATAGGGAATTTGGACAGAACTGGCATAGGAAATATAGTGTATTACTTAACATCTGAACTTTATTTCCCACATCTGGGAAAAATGGGCACATGACCATTCACTTCCTGGGAAGCTTGTGAGGATTAAATGAATTAAGGAAAGGGCTTGTAGAAGGGTGCCTAGAACTCGGATCCTCAGTAAATGTTACTTGAACTCCCATCCTTCTTTGAAAGAAGCTGTTCTACTTGGCACATACTTTTTGTATCCTGGGTTTTCATGTATTCATGCCAGCCAGCTTTCTAATTAGTAACAAATTAGAAGGTTTTTAAAGATGTGTAACCTTTTGCTTAAGTAAACTTGAACTTGTAAAGTATTGGTAGCAAGTAGGGAGCTCATTCTGTTTGCTGAACTTTCAGCCTTCAATTTTAGAGGAAAATGAGGTACCCTTTGTTTATTGCTTTATGGTTACACTGGGTTATTTTTTTCCTCTCTGAATTTAATTACAACATCCTATTTATGTTTTCTAGCCCGGCTCCTTGCATTTATGAGCTACTGGGCAGCTTAGAGGCGTGCCTTCTAGCCATAGAACAGGATACCGCCTGATGATCTGCATTGGGCTGGTGATTATATTGTCATCATTGTCTTTTATTTTTTAAACATTATATTGTAGTGTTTTTCCAAATAGCTGGCAAACCAGGACTATAGAGAGGAGGGAGTATGCAGGAAGCACAGAGGAATCCATAATCTATGGTAAGACTGGGTAGACGCATGTGCCTAGCTGTGTGTTTTCTCACACAAGTGGGTTGCAGTATTGTACAAGGAGAGAAAAAAAAGTGGACTCAGCAGAGACAGTGCTGGATTCATCTCTGTATTCCAAGAATGGTGCCTGGTACCAACCATTGTTTAGTGAGTGGCACATGCATGTACGAGTCCCCAGAGCAAGAGAAGAGCTTCCTAGCCCTTGCCCCCAATTCCTCTTCTTCTTGCTGTCTGAGAAATGTAGATGGGCAAGGGGTGGATGAGGAGAGGGGCGGAGAGGGGGAGAACATTGTACATAGTGTTTTTTTTTTTTTTTTATTGTGCTAAAAGTAGTTTATATATACATAGTGTTTTGATTCTAGGTTTCATAAGATAGCTCCTCTTACATGGCAGAAAAAAATGATGCCCAAGTGTTCAGCACCTGAAGTGATTTCAGATGGAAGGCTATGTGCTCTGAATAACATCAGTGTTAGGGCAAGTGAATTTTACATTCTAAGTGAATCAGTGGTTTAGTGTACAGCCTCTAAGTCATCCAGTGCTCTGTGATATGCTTCTCCTGTAAAACAGTGAAAAAAACTGCCTGTCACCAAAATATCATAAGGATCTGCAGTAATAACAGGGGCTGGGGAAAAGGGGAGATGAGGTAGAGTCAAATGCTCATAGCAAGCAGAAACAGGCATGGTTAACACTGGACATTAGGCAGTCCAGTAAATAACTCTGTGCCCCACTTAAATTCAGAACCGATTCACAGAGAGTCAAAGGAGTCACTCATTGGAGATAAAAATGTCATCATTATTACAAGGCTATGCTGCGTTATTTTCTCTGGCTTTGGGGTGGATAGTAAAGTAAGCTGGCTAATATTGCACTCCAGCAGTGAACTTGCCCCTTACAGGAGTCCTGGAAAATGGCAGGGGGCTTGCCCTGCAACCCTGACAGCCAGAGGAACAGAGCAGACAATGAGCTGCTGCTGCAGTCAGGTAGGACCCCAAGAGAGGGACGGGGCGCACAAGCTGCCTATTCTTCATTCCTTTTCAGAGACCTGCATGTTGGATAATTGTCTTGTCTTCTCCTGGGGAGGGCCTGAGGGAGGGTGGAAAGACAGACCACCAAGTTTCTTCTGATGGATGTCCCCTCATGTGAAACATGAAGCAAGGGAGAAGATGGGTGGCTGCCTCCTGTCCTCGCCTGACTTGATTGGTGCTAACCAGCCTGTGTTTTTCTAACTCAACTTAAGAATATTCTATTTCTTGGCTTTCCCTGAAGGCAGGGATTGTGTCTTGTGTCTGGCCTGTGGTAGCTCCTCCGCAAAGCTTGTTAAATGGAATCAACGAAAGCACAAATGAATTGATGGGTAGGACTATGTGTGCTTTCGATTTCATGGAAGCCCTTATACACACTTAAGGAAAACTCCCACTGTGCATCTCTACTGAGTAGGCAGTGGAACTATGGAGAAGTTTCCCTTATAAGTACATATGTTTCCAGAGTCATTGTGATATTATTAAATGAACTGCTACCGAATTCCCGATTTCTCTTCCTTTTCATTTATCACAAAGGGTCCCTTTTGACCTCTGAGTTCCCTGCACAGTGACTTCTGGCCGGAAGATGTTCTGTTGATCACTGTTTTAGGCTATGAGAAGAGTGAATAGAGCCCATCCTTAAATTCCTGACCAGTGACGCCTCAGGTCCTGGTTCTAAGTTTTCCATGAGAATGGTTCCTGCCACTCCCACCTCTTCAGCATGACCTCCTAACCAGTCCAGACAGGGCTTTGGTCTAATCCTACTTCTGCATTGCCTGGCCCAGCCCTTACTGATTCCATTTCAGTTCACTCTTTCTCATCCCTCTTGCTGTTCTCTCACTCAGGAAGCGAGAAGGGCTGGCGTTACTAAGAGGGGTTGGGATTGGTAGCTGCCTTTGTACGTGAGCTATATTGCATGATGCTGAGTCACAGTAGATGCTGCGGGAAGACATTACAGGAGGGGCAGCCAGCGATCTGGGAGCCTGTTGATGAACACCAGGGAGTGAGTGTCAGATGCTGGACATTTAACTAATAAGTAGAAGGAGTGGAAATTGCTAACTCTCCTTCATTGGCATTCAGGCAGATTTTGCATTTTGATTGATAGTAGACTACCTCCCCTCCTGTGTGCAAGGAACTCTGCTAGACTCCGTGGGAAATTTAAAAAACAAGGGAGCTTAGTCTGCAGCCCCACTTCCTACCCCCACCCCCAGCCTCCACTTTGGTGAAGAACACAGAGAAGCAGATTAGGCTGAATGATACAAGTGCTAACTAAAAGTACAAGCAACATAACGTGGGAGGACCGAGAACAAATGGAGCATTTAGTTCTGGTCTGGAGGGGAATAGCCTAATGAAGGGTGTAGCATTTGAGCAAGTGTTTAAGTAGGATTTTGATGGGTGGGGAGTGGGGGAAAGGGAATGAAACAAAATGTGTGCGACCTAATGGGTTTTTCCCTCCAGTCCTGGTGGTGTGGTTGTTTGTCCCTTTATGGGCAGGAAAGCGAAAGAGGATGCTCCCAAGTCAGGTCTGGTACATTCCTTGTCCCGAGGGCTCTGTTATCTGCTCCGCCAAACCTTCAGCGCTCCCCACAGCCCAGTTGGATCTTGCATATGGTCCTTTGGAAACCACAAGGGCAAGCAAGGGATGCTGCTCTCTTGTAAACCAAGCCAATTCCTCCCTGATTTCCTGAAATGGAATGCAGCAGCAGTACCCACTCCAAGCTGGCTCCTGAGAGCAAACTTGGCTATATTTAGTCTGATTTTTTCTGAAGTGTGGGTGCAAGAAGCTGTTCGTACAGCCCACCTCATGAAGTGAAGAGCGCAATGGGGTGGCAGCTGTCTGGTGACAGGGGCGGCCCACCTCTCTGCCTTTCCTAGACTCCTTCCAGAGGGTGCTGGGGCTGGGATGAGCTGCTCTGACAAGTCAACCCCTTTGCTTCTCCCTGCTCCTCTCTGTTCTTGCTGTGGTAGAAGGCGTTTGGTGCTATTTAATGGTTTGATAGGTATTTGTGCGCTGGCCATGGTGTTTGGCTCTCATGCCCATGTCCTCTTCCTTGCCTTCCCAGCTCTTTGCTCTCATGGTGGGTGCTATAGCCCAAACAGCATGGTCTTTCAGTGTGCAAGCTCTGCAGCCACACTGGGTGTGGCCCCAGCTCTGCCGAGGGCCAGCTGTGTGGCCCTGGGTAACTAACAGCACATCTCTGAGACTGCTTTGCTCATCTATCAAATGGGGATGCTAATAGCAGCAACCTCATGGGCTTGTTGCAGACATTGAGAGAGTACTGCTAAAGCTTGTAGGACTGGGGCTGGTAGGTGCTCCATCAAATGCTCAGTAAGTGCTCAGTAAACTTAGATAAGAGGAGGGTGACTATCCTGTCTGTCCCTCTTTGTCTTTTCTCCCCCACTTAAGAAAGCATCTTCACCATTTTTATGGCTCTGTGGGTAATACAGTGCCTGGTTGGTGCTCCGTGAAGGAATACAAGATACATTCTTATCTCAGAATTGACATAAGACCAATAAAATCTAATTGATAAAGCATAAGGCATCTTCATCTTCTGATTATTGTTTGATTTATTGATTATATGATTCCCTGCAGTTATGAGGTATCAAAGGGGAGTAAAAGTTAACTTACTAAAGAATATAATCACAAAAGACACTCAAATAATTTTCCCCACCCAAAATTTACATGCCACTTAACACCAGCAATTTTTCAGGCTAGTCTCTCTCTGATTGTCTGTTAATCACCTGACCCTGTACTTTGTTTGCAAAATAACTTGATTGTAAAGAGAAATCGCAGATATTTCAAGAGGAAAAGTTTCATGGACTTTATGAAAGCGATGTTGGAAAACTGCTGGAATCACATAGGCATGGACCAATTAAGATCTGGCTGAGTTAGGCCAGATAACCATTAAAGAAGAGAAAACTGACTAAGATGCTGACTTGATAGGTACAAAAGAGAAATATTAGGGCTATCTGGGGATTATAGTGGTCTTAGGTGAAAAGTGATGCCCAGAAATATTTTGGAAAAGAATGATCTCTTTTATAGTTGGTCTATGAGAAGTCAAGCATGAAATGAAAGATGTTTTGTCCTGCCAACATAAATCTCACTGCAGAAGTTACATAATGAATAAAAAAATGGATTCATTTTTTGTTCCAAGAATTAACACATATTTTTACAATTTTAACCTAAATTTGGTTAGGAGATAAAATAAACTTCTCAGTTTCTCTTTTTAAGATCAAGTATCATTCATACTGTTTCACTGTTAATTTTGAAACTCAAGTTCCTATTTAAAGTTTATTTTCTCTTTGTTTTATATTAGTATATACATATTTAAAATTCAGGTAATTTGGTATAATTTACATACAGTAAAATTCACCATTTTTAGTTCTTTGAGTTTTGACAAATGTGTACAATCATGTAACCACCACCACAAACAAGATATAGAACAATGCCAACACCCCAAAATGTTTCTTGTGACCCCTTGTAGTAGTCAACTCTTCCTTTCACCCACAGTCCAGATGACCACTGCTCTGAATTCTGTCCTTATACTTGCCATTTTCCAGAGAATAATATACATAATATTGTACATTTGTAGCCATTTGAGTCTGGCATCTTTGACTTGGTGTAATGTATTTGAGATTAATCCATGTTCCGTGTATCAATAGTTCAGTTCTTTTAATTGCTGAGTAATATTCTATTGAATGGATGTACCAGAGTTTATCCATTCACCGGTTAAAGTGCTTTCAGATTGTTTCTAGTTCTTGGCAGTTATGAATACACCACTATAAACAGTCAAATACAGGCTTTTATATGAACCTAGGTTTATTTCTCTTGGATAAATAGCAGGGAGTAGGATATTTGAATCATATAGTAACTGTATTTTAACTTTATAAGAAACTGCCAAACTATTTTCCGGAGTGGATTTGCCTCACGTGTATTCTCCTTTATTTGGATTTTTTTCTATAAACTAATTATTTGCTGATATTGAGAAGCTCACAGGAATAAGAGAATTATGTTGATGAGGGCCATGCTGACAGTTGAATGACAGTAGAAGGAAACAGATTTTTAGAGATGTGTTCCTTGAGCTGCATTCCATGCAGTATAGCTATGGTAAATATACAACCCACATTTCCAGGTTTCTCCAAACTTCAAGCATGGGTACAGCCTAGAAGTGCCACTGGTTTGGGCATGCAAAAGAAAGCTGCTAAATTTCCATTTATAGTAAGAAGTAGAACAAGAATTTGCCATTAAGTTCTGACTATTGACCTTTTCTTTGTGGTGGAAAAACAGATAAAGAAAGCAAGCCAGACAAGAGAGAAATTGCCTTTGGGGAAAATTAGGCAAGTGCATGAAGGCAGGAAAGAAGGCTGGCTTTGAGAGGCCAAAGAGGGCCGGCTTAGCTGGAGGGGGAAAACCTTCCTGTCTCTGGAAGGAATTGGTCTTGCCTGCCCAGGGGAGTTATGGGCCACACACCTTGTGAAGCTCAACAAAATGATAGTTGACTCTGTTTCTAACGTGGTTTACATTTTGAGGAGGGCACGGGCTAGGTTTCTTTGCTGCCAGAGAGATTTTGAATAGGAACTTTCATCAGATGCCCCTTTATTCAGTGGGAGCTGTGCTTGAGTCACCACAAAGATGCCATTTTACACAGCCAAAAATTGGGTGTAGGGCCTAACAGTGAAATTGCATGATGCTTCTAACTGCAAAAGACAGTCTTGGAGATGTAATTTGGCTGGTAACACATTGGGATTGTCAGGATTTCCCACTGGTCTGTGGGGCCATGGGATGGATTATTTGAGTTTAAGATTGCTACAGAATTTCTACACACATGGTTGTGCTGATTCTACAATCGTTAAGGTTGTAAGATGAACGTTTTAGTTCAGGGCTTGGTTTTTGTTTTTTATTTTTTGGAGAGGGGGTTTGCGCATAGAGGTGAAATTATTATGTTATTAACCAAGCTTTAGTGGATGTACATTGCACTTGATTTTCTCTGGAGTTTCTTAATGTCTCCTTGATGACCAGTGGTAACCAAGAAATGGAGAGGGGCCTTATATGCCTGGTCTCGAACCCCACCCCCCATGCCCCCTTCACCCTGTTCTGAGAAAGCACCTGATATGTGTCAGTGCTTTGTGATGGCCCAGCTGATATTTCTGTTCCTTCTCTGCTCTCTGAGAAAACTTAGCTTTCTACATTGGGGTTGTGTAGCAAATATGTCTGCCTGGCTAAACTTTGGGATTGCCATTTGGTCTTAGAGTCATGGAGGAAATTTATGTGAGTGTAGTATTTACTTCCTATAGCTTAGAAGTGGATTATTGTTTCTTTTACCTTGATAGTTATTTATTGAGCACCTGTCAAACTGTAGAAGGGTTTGACTACAGCCGTATGATACGATGGGTAATCTTAAGAAAACAAGTGTGGCTTTCAATTTATTGGGGGCTGTTCAGATCTTCTTAGGTAGTATTTCCTTACATGGTCAGAGTGTCCTGGGGGCCCTTGATAATATTCAGATCCCTAGTGTCCCTTGGGTATTCTGTTTTGATAAATCGGAAATGCAGCCCTGAATCGAACAGGTTACTGAACATATTTGGGAGACACTGATCTAGGGCAGAGTTCTTAATCTAGGATCACAAGAGGGAATTGAAGGATTCACGGGGTCCTTGCACCTCTTACAACTATATGCACAATTCGTGTTTGTACATTATGTGTATTTCTTTGCAAGGAGAGGGACTGGGGCTTCCATTCTATTCTCACAGGCTCTAATGATGAGTAATATCAGCTCCATGAGAACATGCGTTTGACTTTTTATTCTCCCATGTATCCCCAGTGACTACAACAATGTCTTGCACATGGAAACACTCAGTGACTATTTGTTGAGTAAACAAAAGAAATAATGTTACTTTGTATCTACTCTGAGCCAGGCTCTTTCCTTCCACTCTGTAAGTTAGTTTTCATAAAGCAGTGAGATGTGTGGTGTATTCCACATGTGATAGTTGAGGAATTTAGGTACAGAGAAGATAAGTAATTTTCCCCAGGCCACACAGCTAATTTGTGGGGGAACTGGGCTTTGTAGCCAAGTTTGGCATATTCCATAATCCTTCCTTTTGCACTGTAAAGTGTTGCTTTCTGATTTTGTTCTGGTTTGGTAGCTTGGTCCTGATTAAACTAGCTGTCTTTTGGAAACTTTGGTGATTTAAGAAAAACAACATTTTAATGAGAAAAACATTGCTTGTTTGGACTCTGCAATGGGAAAACATCTTTCAGGTTTTTGGATCAAATTGCCAAAAAAAAAAAAAAAATGTTTATCATGATATTAGCTTTCTACAGTGTTGCTTCTTCTCTTTGTAAGAAGTCCCTGGTCTTTAGTGATCCCCCATCCCCTGCCCCATGCCGCCTTCCAAATTCACCTGCATGCCCAATTCAGGATTAATGTTAAGTTGCTGTTTCATCTGGACAGTAAGAATTCTCCATGTACCAGCTATAAGCTCAGCACTGTGAACTGCACTGAGTGATATAAAAGAATCTAAGGCCGTGAACCTTCCCCTCTTGGAGCTTTGAGTTGAGAAAGAGATTCAGAACTCACGTTGTAAATGTACCACAGCAAGGAAGGTGCAGACAGAGGCAGGGCATGGGGAGGGGAGGTGGGGCTCTGCTCGCTCTCTATTGTGGGGATCCCTCCTGCTCACAGCGGCAGCCCTCCCACAATTGTTGTAGATTCTTTAAAAAGGAGTGAACCAGCTGCTACAGAAAATTGGGTCGTAGTCTGGAGAGCTTGAAGAAAACAGGGAAGAAGTTGAAGTGATGTACTGATGTGTTCATAAGGGGAAAGAGGAACAGAGAGGGGCAGATGCAAGAAACATTTCATAGGGATAAAATGATAGGATATGGGGAAGTTTAATTGTAGGGATTGGCAGATACCTTATTGCCCCAACTCTTCAGGGGCTCTCCACTGCCAATGAAGTAAAGTTCTAAGTCGACCTTCAGGGTCCTTCCCAGATGCTTGCTCTGGGCTTATTTCCCACTCCTTCCTCTTGGGAGTCTTCCTAGCATTCACTGGAGTCCAGTGCTCACCCCCATGTGCCTTGAATCCGTCCCGTCTTTGGTTATGCTGTCCTCCCCCGGGATGCCTTTCTCCCATGGTTCCATGTGGACTTGTACTTCTCATGTCCTTCTCCCTTGCCCCTGCAAGAGAATAGGTGGGTGAAGCTGGGGAGATTTCCTAGTGTGAGAATAGAATGAATGCCAGGCAACTGCAGTGTTTAAGGGATGGGCAGAGGAAGAGGAAGCTTATGGAGACAGAGAAGAAACAGCTAGAAGTAGTGAGGGAACCAAGACAGAATGGAATGTTTCAGCATCGCCTCGTGCACAAAGTCAGTAAGCAAAGTGTGTGTTGGGAAGTGCTAGTGGGTTTGGCAAATAGTAAAAGGCATTTTGATGAAATGGGGAGGCAAATGCATATTACAGTACTTTAAGGGTTAAATGGATGATGAGGAAATTTATAGAATGATATAAATATATAGTATATAGAGAATGTATAAAAATGGAAAGAAGGAAATGTATAGAAGTAGAAAGAAGGGAGAAAAGGCTATAGGAAGAAGATCAAGGTCAAAGGAGTTATAGACCTGGAAAGAATTTGGAAGAAGAGAAAAAAGGGCTATACCAAGAGGGAAAATGAGTTCAAAGGACACTTAAAAAGTTTTTGAAGATTGAGAATGTTTGTGGGCTGTGGTAATTGACCTAGCAGAGAGGGGAATTTTGAAGATACAAAAGATAGAAGCAAGGGCCGTCAGGAGATTACAAGTACCAGTCCTTGGAGAAGGTAGTGTTCTTACTGGAAGGTGTAGGGAGTAGATGGGGTGGATAAGGAAGGGTGTAACTGAAAAATAAATATGTGACTATTAAAAATATTAATCCCTATACTATGTGATGGATGCTGTTATAAATTTTCGTCACATATTAACTCAATCTTCACATCTATCCTATGAGATAGTGTTTGAAGTTGAATCATGTGTCTCCCAAAAGATATGTTCAAGTCTTAATTCTCATTCCTGTGAGTGTGAACCCATTTGTAAATGACATTTTTGAATATGTTAAGGTGAGTCACCATGTGGACTCATCTGTGAATAGGATCTTTGAAGATCCTATTTGATGAGGCCAAATTGAATAAGGGTGGGCCTTAATCCACACTACTAGAGTCCTTATAAGAAAAGGAATTTGGACACCTAGGTAGAAGCCAGAAGGGAGAAGAAGCCAGAGAATGAATCCCAGGGGTTGTGGCAAGCCAGCACCAGAGCACTTCAGACTCCAGGAGAAAGAGTGACTTGTAAAGACTTTGATTTTGGACTGATAGCCTCCAAAACTCCAAAAACCAGTGTTTGGTGTTTGTCATAGCAGCCCTGGCAAACATGACAGATAGCTACCCTTGTCATCCCTATAATGAAAAGGGGAACAGAGAGGATAAGTAATTTGCCCATGGTCACTCAGCTAGTAAGTGGCAGAGCTGGGATTTGATTAAAAACAGCAGCTATTCATCCATGTTCCTAGTTGGTACACTTTGGGGAATACTGGATTAAGGCATTGCCATCTTCATTTCTTTAAAAATGAGACCATGAAAGGATGACCTTTATTTAGGAAGATATGAGTCATTGATAATTTATTGTGAATTAGTTTATTGTGTGATAACTAACTACAGGTAGGGCAAGGATGGAATAGGAGAACTTTTATTTCTCAGTAGTTGGGGGAGGGTGTGATTTTTGGAACATGGATTATTTTCTGGAGAGGTTAGGTCCTGGGGGGGAGGGGGAGATTGTTTAGAGAGCAAGGATTGGGAACACCAGCCAGCCAGCAGGTGCCACAAGGGCACTCGGATCCCCTAGCTGGGTTCAGGGGTTGGGGGAGATAACAGAAAGTAGGGGATAGTGTCAGAAAGGAAAGGTGGAAAAGATGCAGAGCGTAAACGCGGCCACCTTCATAATTTTGCCAAAAGGAACATAACCTCCGTTTCTTTCTCCAGTCTCCTGCCCCCTTCCTGTTCTTAAAGGCCTCACGGTTTAGGTTTCCAGGGTGCTGAGGCCATTGTTCCTGATTCTAACAGTAAGGGAGAGTGATTTTCCCTGGCTGATGCTTGTTCTATTGCTTGTTAAGTGCCACTTATGCAACCCCATGAAGCTTCCTGCCTCCCCGTGACCTGCTTTGCTTGGCTAGGGCTTCA
Source organism: Choloepus didactylus (assembly GCF_015220235.1). Classification (NCBI taxonomy): domain Eukaryota; kingdom Metazoa; phylum Chordata; class Mammalia; order Pilosa; family Megalonychidae; genus Choloepus; species Choloepus didactylus. The sequence continues at coordinate 74,816,392 of NC_051320.1, read as the reverse complement.
TAATTGAAACTCAATAGCTGGTAGCTTTGGCACCTGTTTGTTTGCTGGGGTTCATACCGAGGCCATCATCATTAAAATCATACCGCCCTGGCTTTACACAGCCCTTTGGTCCTTCCAAAGTATAGTTTCTCATTTGAGCCACAGCTGATTCATTGGCATCTGGCACAGGCATCCTTGTTCCCATTCCATAAATAAGGATGTGAAAGCTCCCTAAGATCTCATAGCTAAGTAGTGACAGAGCCTAGATTTAGAACTCTAGTGTCTTGAGTCTTTTTATTATAGCCTCTATCATTGCCGTCATGACTGGAAGGAGTGGCACAGTGCCCACTTTGAAGGGGTTTGCAAATGGGATGTTCTGAAAGGGATCCAGCATTTTTCTTAAATCATGGATGAAAGCCGCCAGGGTCAGGACTGGGATCTTGCCTAGTGGAGAGGGAGATTTTGAAGATACAAAGGATGGAAGTGATACGTGATAGAGCAGTGGCCTTCAGGAGTTGAGATGTAACAGCCCTTGTAGAAGGTACTGTCTGTTCTTTCTGGAAGGGTTTTGGGATGGATGGGGCAGTGCTTAGTCTTTGGTTCAAATGAAAAGAGGTTAAATTATTTTTTCTCTCCCAGCATTTTATTTATTGATTTTCCATAACTGACCTTCCCAATAGCCAGGCTAAGGTAGTATTTTAAAACTTCTGTTTTTCTAGGTATGAAAATTCTTCATATTCACCATAAAAATTAAAAAAAACACATAAAAATGCAAATGAACTAATAACAGTAACTAATATTTATTAGTAACTTGTCAATATTATCAGCCAGGGCTGCTCTTCAGCCGGTTACCCTGACACTGGTTGTTGACGGCCAACAACTGTTCTGATGGGCTGGTGTCCAGGCCATACCAGTTGTAATCTATTTTTAATATCTAACCTTTTTACAATAATCCTATGAGATAGATGGTTATAAATATTATCTCCATTTCCTAGATGAAGAAATAGAGGCCCATAGAGATTAAGTAATTTTCCCAAGGCCACGTGGTAAATGATGGAGCTAGAATTCAAGCCCAAGTTCAGATGCCTTCAGAGTGTCCTCTGGTGCCACTGTTCAAGTCTGCCACTTTGAAATACCTTTCCTCTGGGCTTTATACAAGTTATGGATGAACATAAGCCATTCTAGCTAATATTAATAGTTGTCAATAAAATATTAATACATTTTATTTATTCACATTATTTTGTAAATATGTGTAAGCACAAAGAACAATCTCATTCTCCTCTGGTACAGCACTTAATAAAGCCAATGATGGAACTCTTGACAAGGCAACAAGTGACTGTCCAGTCTTCAGAAGGTGTTGTTGTATTCTGTCTGTTCCAGACCTGTGACTTGTTGCTGGTCATTGGTGAGGCTCAAGGCCTAGAAAACACCTCTTATAATGAAAGGCTTATCTGTGCTATGAGAAATGGGAAGTCTGCAATATGAGAACAGTAGCCAAGTTAATTGTAGAACTCACGGCTCTAACACATTACTTAACTTATGCTTTCCCACTTTTATTGCAGCTTACTGATTATTCACATGTGGTATTTTTTTGTTATCCCTATGGCATTTTATTCTTCTACTTTTAACTGTATTCTTTTAATGAGGTGTTCTTCCATCTTTGTCTTTTGAGGTTTTATCTCAGTCTTGTAGTCTATCTGATCTATCCTCTGGTGTTTTACTGTGCTTTTCTTTTTCTTGGCATACTGTGGAGGCTGTTGAACCATTTCTATAATTAATGTTTTAAAATCTTTAAATAGTCAGAAACACTGAAGTTCTTCTATTCAGTCACCATGTATCTGTAAACCTATTAGTGTTAATATTTTAGAATTCAGATTTGATTTTTCAAGTGATGAAACATACCCAACATTTTGTATACAACTATAATTAGATAAATATTCTCTACAATTTATTAAATGCTTACTATATACCAGGCAGTGTGCCTTATAAGCATTTTCTGTAATGCCTACAACATTGTATTTATTTCCATTCTGCATAAGAGGAAACTGGGGCTCTGGATGAGTAACTTTTCTGAAGCCACTTAGTAACAGAAGCTGGGATTGAGGCCTGGTGTATGTATGCATGGTTCAAATCATTTTATCATTATAATAGTGGCTGAAATTTATTGAGTACTTCCTATATGCCAGGAAATATAATCACATTATAAACTTAAAATTTATATTTTATTTTTAATAGCTATATATGAGCATAATTTAAAAAGTTAGTCACTGTCTTTTTATAAAAAATTGTCTTTCGTCATTGCTGTTTGCTTAGTGTTCTATAATCTTATTCCTAATTTAAATCAACAATTTCCCTCAGTTATGTAAATCTCCCAATACATTTAGACATTAGATATTTTATCCATTTTTTCTTATTGAAGAAATTTTCCCTGAAGAATTCAGACTTGCCCAAAAAGGTGTGTTTGGTCTCTAGGCTTCTTTTATAGTTGTCATGTTTGAATTTCCTTTTGCCTTCATTCTCTTACTTTGTTTACATTCTGGTTTTGATGAAGCACATCCTCCAGTTACTTCCTGAGAAAAGGTACATGGGGAGCGTATTTTTAAGAACTTGATTATCTGAATAAGTCTTTATTCTTCCCTTATACTTGATTAGGTTAAGAATTTTAATGTTCAAAATTGTCTTCCTCACAACTTTCTAGTTTCCAGTCTTGTGTTTAAGAAATCTGAAATTATTCTGATTCTTGATCATTTGTGTAAAACTTATTTTTTTCTCCTTGAGATTGTTGAATCTTCTATCTCCAGTGTTCACCTTGGTGAGAGCGTATTTTTATCTATTGTGATGGGTAGTCAATTGTGTTTCAAACTAGAAACTTCTGTTATTCATATCTGGGAATTTGGGGGAATTATTTATTTTATTTCCTTTCATCCATTTTGTTCTGTGCTTTCTTTTCTGTAGCTCCTATTTTTTGAGATGATAAAGCTCCTGGACTGGTTTTTATTTTTTAAGTTAACATTTCTTATTATTCATGTCTATTCTTGTTGTTGTATTTTCTGGTAGACCCCTTTAATTTTATCTTTTAAGCCTTCCAAGACATTTTACATCTTTATTATTATTTTCCATTTTGCAAGAGTTTGTGTTTTTTTCGTGTCCTGAATTTTTCACAGCATCCTATTCTTATTTTATGGATGTGATAGTTTCCCATATTTCATTGAGGATATTAATAAAAACACTTTTATTTTTTAATTGAAGTTTTATTCCCTCTTTATATTTCTTTCTTCCAATGTGTTTTTTTCTTATTTGTTAATTCTGGTCTTCTCCTTTCATGTTAGATGTTTTCTTCAAATGTTTGGCAATATTAGGCTGCCTGCTTATATTTGAGGAGTCTGCTGAAAATGCTGCTTGAAAACTCTGTATGCATGGACTGGGCTTATTAATCGCAGTCCTCCTTGTAAGCTGAACTGGCTGGACATTTTTTGAGCAAGGGGGAGGGGTTTTTCTACCGTAGGAATGTTTAAGTCATTTTTATTGGGCTGGTTTAATTACCTAGAGAAGAGCCAGTATTCAAATTCCAAAATCTGTTTCCAGAGCCTGCGTTCTTATCCACTGATTTAATCAACTTCCAGACAAGGTTCAATGTCTGTGTGTATTTTATTATGTTATTTCTACCAAGGTTGGTGATCTGAATGTAGATTTATAGGTATTCTCTGTTCTGAAGATGACCCCTTAAACCAGAAATTTCCCTCCATTATAATTATAAATTTTATCTGTCTTTTCTCTGGTATATATTTGAGTACCTAGGAGCATGCTTGGCATTGCGTAGGTGCTTAGCAAATGTTGAATGAATTCAGATCTTGGTCACAGCATTGGGCTTTCTGAACAATATGTATTAAGATGTAGAAGAAAGCCCAGGTTTTCTAACCTCCTGTACTAGTGCTATATGTATGTGCCCATACTCAGATTTGGCAAAGGCTGTCATGCAAACCAAAATACATTCAGCTCCGAAAGATAGGTTTCCTGTTTATGGAGCTTCTTGAGGCAAGAGTATATTTCTTTATATTTGGGATCAGAAGGTATTATTTGAGATAGTATCAACCATTAGTTGGCCTGAAAGGGGCAAGTGAAAAAGGGCTGGCTGGTGTACAGATTTATGCCATGTAGGAATTCTGGATGTACACATGCACTGAGATTGTGGCATTTCAGATCTTGATTTTAAGCGTACATTCAGCTGACTTCTTCCCAGAAACTTTCCCATCTGCTCCTTTCTGCTGACTGGGTCTGTTTGAACTTAGAATGGAAAGATGTCCCCATGGGCCACCCACAGCTGCCTCTTTGATTCCTGACTGGTTTTGTTGCTATCTTTCCTTCTGGTCCAACCCATCAGCTCTTCACTGGAGTGGGAATGGAGGAGAGAGCTTGTTATTGATGAATTGACCTATTTGGAAAAGCCAACTGACAAAACACAGGGGCTGGAGAGGGTTCAGTATTGGCATGGCCACTTGCTCTATGATATAGCCTTTTTCCTCCATTTTGACATCTGGGCTCCCATTCTTAGGGAGGGATCTGTGGGTTAGGGATTCCCAGAAAGAAGTGGGAAGAGTACAAGGCCTCAGCTCTTCCCAGACTTTTCTCATGATGAGAATGAGGCAACCGTGTTTGAAGAAATGTGTCCAGAAAAACTTGGATTTACAATACTTAGTCTGCCAACTATGTTGAGTTTATTTGTCTGTAGATGAGAAGAAAGGGAGATTGTGTTACAAAATAGGATAATAGTGAGGATGATATGTTGTCTGGAAATATTTAACCAAAGAAGGGTCATTCACTGGGCATGGAGAGGAAAATAATGTATCCAGTTATACAGCTATATCAGCTATTTAAACCTGAAAGCACAGTTTGTTGTAAAGCTAAATTTTTTAACCTCATTTATTCTGTGATTTCATAGAGCAAGATACCACTAGAAATTCAAGTTTCTCAAAAAAAGTATGTAACATAGCAACGTTTCCTTACCTTTTAAATTAACCTTATAAAATTATAATTTCATGATTATTCTATATATACTTTGGAAATTGCAGGAAAATAGAAAGAAAAAAATTATCTATGGATCCACTTTCAAAAGACAGCTTCTATTAAAATTTTGGCATATTTTCTTCTAGACTTTTTCTCTTTGCATGGGTTTTGGTTTTGCTTAGAAGTCATAAGGCATTTTGCCTACCTTTTAGTAGGAATTTTGGTCTTCAATTAGAGATGGCTATGGTTATGTTCTGATAATGCATGCCTGTGATTTATTCTTTTCCTGTCATGAGGCTGAATAAGCAGTGCCTTAGTTCTTGGCATGAATAAATTTTCTATGTGCTTTTAACATAAAACATTGTTCAGATTAGAAAATGAGTAATACTTATAGCAAAGAAGTATGATGTGTGTTTCACAACCACTTAAACACATCACATCTTCAAAAAAAAAAAAAAATCAGAGCCACAAATATGGCTTGGGGGAAATGTGTCTAACAGAGATAAGACTTTAAGGTTCTTAGGATGGGAAACAGTCTCAGTGGTCCTAGGACACATTATAGATGCCTAGTAATATTTATTTAATTTATGGTAATTAATATTACATGTAGTATGGTTGTCTCAAGGCAGAGAAAGAGAAATCTTTTCATATAAAGGCATGGAAGAGAGGAATGTAAGTGAAATAGAAGCACTGCTGAAATCAGAGGTAAAAATTCTGGTGCTGCCTGCGTTGCTAACCAGTTGTCACCTCAGAGATAACTGATCCTTACCAATAAAATGACACTGTTGGACTATATAATCTTAGTGTGTTTCCTGCCTGCTCTGACATTCAATGACTGAATGAATTTGTGAGTCTGAGACCAAACGTTGAGAATATAAAAAGTCTAAAACCTAGCAGTTACCTTGACTCTTCATTTCCCTCATCCCTCACATCCAGGCAATTACCAGGTTTGGCCCAATTTACTGACTAAATCAGGAGTCTGCAAATGACGGCCTGTGCACCAGCCTGCTGCATGTTTTATTGTTACACAGTTATGCTTATTAGTTTACGTACTGTGACTGCTCTTGCACTACTGTGGCAGAGTTGAGTAGTTGTGACAGAAAATGCATGGTCAGCAAAGCCTAAAATATTTGCTAGGTGGCTCTTTATAGGAAAAGTTTGTCAACCCCTGATCTAAGTGATTTGCAAACCCATCTCTTTCTTTCTCCTCACCATCATTGTCCTAACTTTGACTATCATCTCTTACCTGGAGAACTCAAGAGCTTCTAAATGTAGTTATTCTGACTACAGTTTTGATCCTGTCAAGTGTATTCTTTAAGGACATGTATCCTTTGTTTGTTTATTTGTTTTTCTTGAACACCCATGTACTTGTTTAAAACCCTTCCAGGGCACTCCACTGCACTGAGGATAAAGTCCAAGTTCCTTACTTAACATAAAACCTTAGAAAAACACCACATTTCCCTGACATCTGAAGACCCTTCTGATTTTGAGATTAACTTTTTGTTTGACATAATACATTCTAAATCAAAAGTTTCAGAAAACCCAACCCAACTCAACCAGGCTTACAAGGAGGCTATATGTTGGCTCACCTACCTGAGAAGTCCAGATGTGGATCTAGCCTTGGGAAGTCTTGACCAGGTTTCAAGTTGTGTCACCCACACTCACTTTCTTTCTCTTGGCTTTTCTGCTGCTGCATTGGGGTCCTATTCTCAGGCAGTCTTTCATCATGAAAGGTCAAGATTGCTGTAGCAGTTTCTGCTTCATATACTTCTGGGCTCAAGTCTGGCAGGAAAGAGAGCAAATCTGTTTGAAGAAATTCCCAAATGAGCTCAAAAGTCTGTCTGATTGGACTGCATAGGTCATGTGATTGGGGAGACTGGAATGTGCTGATTGGCTTAGGGCCAGGTCACATGCTTCAACTCTGGAGTTAGGGTGCGAGGCTTCTGGAACCATAAGGACGGAGAATGACGGAGGGCTTTATCCCCAAGCAGACATTGTGGCTGTTGCTGGAAGCAGGGTGAGTCGAGGTGGACTGGCACGAAAAAAACAACATTCACCGAATGTATCATGAGTGGGAGCCTCAGACAGGGTCAGAAGCAGTAGCTGTCAGTACCTGGGGAGGCCAGAAATCAGAGTATTTGCTGCTGTTCATCATGATCTTTGCAATTGTCTGATCTTTGCGCTTGTCACATGGACATCACTTGGTTCTTCTATGAGAGAGAACTTTAGGCTCTTGGAACGATAGAGCTGAAGGGAGCTCACACTCATCCCATCCATCTCTGTCATTTTAAAAGAGAAGTTCTGGTGACACAGAGAAGGAAAGGGTCTTTCCAAACCACAACCGTGAATCTAACAGCTGCACTCTGGAAGTGGGAACAGGGACTCTTTATATCTCTGCAGCACATCGTCCACCTTAGGTCAGACTCCATAGTAGGTGGCACCAGTTTTGAATTCAAAGTAGAATTAAGTGGATGCTTCTGCTGGCCAAGTGATTGAAGCTCAGTCTGGTAGCCAGTACCATGTTTCCCGTGACATGTGAAGGCAAGGAAAAATCACCTAGTACTTTCCCCTTTCCTTCTGTAACATTTTATCCCAAGGAAATCAGAGTTAAATGAAGTATGGATGGCAGTTTCAGGCACAGAAAAGATCAAAAGATCACAAGGTTCTGGCTGCTCCTTACAATCACTGGATTCCCTTGTAAAAATGTAGATGCCTGGCTGTGCCCAGACCAATGAACTTGGAATCTCTAATAGTTGGCCAGGTATGAATGTTTTTAAAAGTTTTCCATATGATTCTAATGTGCAGCCAAGATTAACTGTTGACAGGGGTTTAGGTCGTAACTTCACTTACTGGCTCAGTGGCCTTGGGTAAGTAAGCCCTTTGAGCTTCGATTTCCTCTGGTGTAAAATAGAAACAATCATATTCACCCTATGTGGGATTTTGGGAGGAATAAATGAGGTGATATATGTAAGGTGTAGGGCCAACCTAGGTGTTCAAATAAATGGTAATTTCTTAGCAGTGGTTCTTAGCTTTATAGGAAAATAGAGCTTTGATTCTTGGATGAAAGCTATGGTTCCTCCACCCAGAAAAATGCAGAGACACACATACATAAAACCTTGCATTTAACTGCTAGGATTCAAAGATGCCTGCTAAACAGGATCATCTAATGCAGCCTTGCAAAGGGAAAAAATACCAGAGAGAAGGATATAAAGAATGTATGTACAGGAAGAGGGGCATCCTGTTCTCATTTATTCACCCACTCACTCATTCATTCATTCATTCAACAATTATTTTCCAAATGCCTCCCATATGCCTCTAGGCTAAGGTTATTAGGGTTATTACAGTGAGTAACACAGACAAAGCCCTTGCTCTTATAACACTTATGATTTTTGTTGGGAAACACAGTAAACAAATACATAGGCCATCCAATATTATCAAGTACCAATGCCATGTAGAGAAGCAAAGCAGAACAAAGGGGTGCTGCCTGGTAAGCTACCTTAGATTTTGTGTTCAGGAATATCCTCACTAAGGAGATGATGTTTAAATGGAGGCTTGAATAACAAGGAGTCAGGCATGCAAATGGGAGCAAAGGGTTTACCCGCTGATGAAATGCCCCTGACTCTCCGGTTTATTTTGGTACCAGCTAGCAGCACCACCTCCTCTTGCACCAGCTGCTTCCCAGATTCAGTTCTGCTGCCTGCAGGGCAAGAATTCAGAGTTTGCTCTGGAATAGGCGTGGTGATGGAGGGTGGCTTCTCAGCTTTGGATGTTTCTTTTTCTTTTCTCCTGCCTCTGATATGCCAAGGTCATGTGTTTGAAGGGGGCAAGGCCCATCGATTCAACATCTGTTCCTCTGAATTCTCACTGACATCTCCACAGTTTAGTCACTATCATCTTTAGCCTGAATTAGAGCAATTGCTTGGGAGTGGCATTGATGGCATGGTAAATGTGTAAACAATAATTATGTTGCAGTACCTGCTTCTGTAATGGTGTGCCAGAGCGCTGAAGGATCTAGAGGGGCCCCAAACAGCAAGCAGCTGGATGGGGCGGAGAAGACTCCTGATGGCCTTAGGATAAAGAACTAAATCTTACCACGGCCTGCAAGATCCTGCAGGATCTGGCATTCTTACCTTGTACCACGCACCCACTCCCTCTGTGTCCCACGCATGCTCAGAACTTTCCATTCTTTTTTCACGTGTTGCAGTCCCTCCAGCTTCACGGCCTTCATGCATGTGATTCCGTTTACCTAGACGACTCCTTGCCTAGTGGATTCTCGCACATTCTTGGGAAAGCTTTTCAAGACCCCCCAGACTAGATGAGGATCTCCCACCTTCCCAACCACTGTCCCCAACACACACAAGCCTGCCCAGGCTGTGTCCTTTTTTCAACAGCACCTAAAACTGTTTCTGATGTTCTTTCTTTGTGATTGCCTGTCTTTTCTACTTGGCTTTTAGGCTCCATGGCAAAGACTGAGTCAGATTTACTCACTAACGAATCTCTGATGCCTAGTACAGTTCCTGGCACACATGGAGGGTAAGGAAGGGAGACAAGGGACTGGGAGTTGCCAGACAGAGAATAGGAGAGTAGTATGGGGAAAGAGGAGAGACAATTAGAGGCAGGAGAGAACAAAAGAGCCTGGGAGGTGATGGACAGAAGAGAAAGAGGAAACCCAAGGAAGTAAAGTGCCGGATGCCAAGGGAGGGAGAGTGTGGAGGTTGGGAGTGATCTAATGCTTATGAGTGCCGGCTCTGCAGTTAAACTGCTGGGCTTCAAGTGCTGGCTCTGCCATTTGTTAGTGTGAATTTGGGTAAATTACTTAACCTCTTTGTCTCAGTTTCTTCATCTATATAATGGGATCCTAATGCATCTAGTTCCCAGAACGTAAATGTATTTAGTTCCCAGAACTTAAATATTAGCTATTGCTCTGTAGAAAATTGCTTCCATTTAAAAGGGCATTTGTTTTCTCATTCATGGCTTATGGGTAGGCTGAGGCAGCTCTGACTCAAGCCACAGTTTGCAAGGCTTGGCTCCAGACTTCAGGTTGGGGTAAGAGCTGCTCCATGTGAATCATTCTGGGGTCCAGGTTGGAGGGGCAGCAGCCAGCTGGACATGTTCTCCCTCTAGTGATCATAAGTGCATAAGAGACCCAGCTAAACCACACAAGCATGTTTAACACCTCTGCTCACATCTCGTCCACTCAGATCCACTGGCCAAATCAAGTCACATGGCCAAAGCCCAAGTCACTGTGCAGAGACACCAAACAGGAATTCAGTCTACCCTAGCAAGTAAAGTGCTTAGAATAGAGCCCTGAATATCTACTTACACCATACACTATAATGCACTTTTAACAAGTCTTACTGTACTGAAGGAGAGAAGGAAGGGAGTCGTTTTTTAATAACTGAATGACAGAATTGAGGGAAGATTTGGCAGGACGTGAGCATGTTGATGTTGACAGACTTATGGGAAGGAGACAGTGGACTGGCTGAAGATGCAACAAAGAGTGAAGCATGAGGACTCAGCTAAGGTGTGAAAACATGAGGCGCCATCTTCATCATGGTTGTTGATACCATCCAGCAGGCTTTAGCTACTGGGGTTTGGTAGCTAAGGAGGCAAATGGTTGACTGGGTAGACTCTCTTTCATCTAAGCTTTGCATACTTGATGACCCCCCCCCTTTAATCTTAAGGAGAGAGTTAGATTGTAACAGTTGGTGTTTACAATGTTGTAATGACTGTCATATTGAGAACTGACTGAAAGCATCTTTAGAAATAATTTACAACAGCATAAAATGAATTGCTAATCTTTCAGAGTGGGTTCTTTAGAATTATTTTTGTTTATTTTTGTATACCAGCCAAGAAAATCTAGACCAATAAGGAAACTGGTAAAATATTTTAGAAGTATCATCTGATTTGAAAAGCTAAGTAAGGAAATAAATCCTTCCTCAAATATGCAGTCATGCTCTCTGCCATTTGCTTGCAGTTCTGAGTTCTCTTGTTAAGAGGCAGTGTGCATGTACATGATTAAAATATCCACAGGATGCCCGCCCACCATGCTCAGCTATAGGGATTCATGGGTGGGAACATAAGGGCTATGGGGTATGCTCCAATTTTTCTTAATCTGTGCCTTCTTTTAAATTGTTCCTTCTGCTGGTGTACCCTTCCCCAGATCTGTGGGTGCAAATCCAACCTTTTTTTAAGAACTTCCTGAAATACCAGCTTCCTATGAGGTCTTTCCTGCTTTTTTTTTTTTTTTTTTTCTTGGAAGTATCTTTTTCTTTTTCAATTTTTGCAGACTTTCATCATTACTTTCTCTGCAGCTCTTATTCCCGCCCTCCCTTGCTGCCCAATTGTTAGCCCGCCTGTCTTTGGTCAGTAGCATAAAGCTTCGCAGTCCTTTAGTTTTCACAGACCAGACGTTTTTTTAAATGGGGAAACTCACATAGTTTCTATAATTTTTTTCTTTTGCTAACATTAAAACTCATACATGCAAACACACACGCTGTTACCTAATTTCATAAAGGATAGGCAATCAATAGCAAAAATGCAGGCAAAACAATATCAGAATAAAGGGACAGGACTTTACATGGGAAACATTTGGCCAATGGAAAATTCATGAGGCTGCCTGTTTTTCTCATTTCACTGAGGACCAATGAAAGCTTCATTACATATCTATTTCCTCTCTTGATAGGCATTTGGGAGCCACTATTTTAGTAGACCGTAAGCTTTACCAGAGCTGATTTATCTGTGGATCCCAATTTATCTCTCTCTCCCTTAGAGGTAATCTTGGGTCTCTAAAAGCTTGTAACAAGAAAATAACTGTGATTTGTGACACAAAAGTAACCAGGTTGGGGGCCAGATTATTCAGGGATCTGACAGTTCTGTAAAACGACTAAACAGGCAGTCACTTACTTTTATAAATAAAACATTTCTGAAAATGGGTAAGAAAGGCAGAGCAATAGGTAGGTTCCAGGGGCTGGTCTTTCTCAAAGAGCTAAACATTTTAGAAAATCCCTAATTATGGCATTATATTTAATTTTTTCTCATCCCTAGGTAAGAAAATGTAGGTAGAGTTATCGAGATCACAAAAACCAACAATTAAATAAACGTAGAAAGGATATAATTTCTAAAGTAACTGCCCTTGTTTTCTCAGTTCTTAAAGTAATATTTACAGAACAGAGAAAATTGATTTTTTAACATTGGGCAGAATGATGACTTTTCAAAGTTGTGCTGTTCAAAAGGACTTTCTCTGATGCTGGAAAAGTTCAACAGTCTGGATAGTACAACTGAGGAATTCAATTTTCAATTTTCTTTATACTTTATTTAAATTAAAATAACCACAGGTGGCTATTGGCTCCTATATTGGACAGCATAGTTTCAAAGGACTGACCAAGGCATACTGAAGACTATTCAGCTGGGATTTGTGATGTCAACTTTGATAGTAACATCAGTTTTCTTAGGAATTTTGAGAACTTTAAAAAGAAACATTTTTTTCCTTAACAAAGGAGACTTTAGCAAATTGTATAGCTGTTAAAAATTCCCTGGAATTTGATCTACATTTAGCCTTTGGATCACCACAACTTTTTCAAATGATGTTTCTCAATCCTTAAATTAAGATGTCCATTTCCTCCATAGTTTTATCTCTTTTTCTTTAAATAGGGTAATCTTTGACTTTTATAGCCTTGGTAAACCTGAATATTCCTTTAGTCTGAGCATTACGATGAGTAGAGAAGCTGAGCAAACAAAATTGCCTGCTAAGATTATCACCCTCAAACCCCTTGTAAAAGGGGAATACTCATGTTCATGAAGTCACACTGGAACCTACCAGCTTTTTCATGCTTCTGTGATTTGACAGATCCTGAGGTTTCTGCTTGAAATATTCTCCCCGTCCTCTGAATTGCCAGGATAACCCCTTCAAGAAAAGTTCAACTCCTCTGTGTCTCTTTTATAGTCTTTATCTGACTTTATGTTCCCCTCACCCTTCCCCATCTTCCCTATCAACATTAACCAGTCATGGTTCTTCCTTCTTTTTATGGAGTAGTGTGTGTCTGTTTATGCAGACTGACTATGTCAAAAGTTCCTCTCTTTATAAGGCCTCCAGTCATACAGATTAAGACACACCCCAATTCAGTTTGGCCACACCTTAGTTATTATTAGCTATTTACAGATGGGTTTATACTCACAGGAACACGGATTAAATTTGAACATGTCTTTTGTGGGGTACGTGATCCAATCCCCATCGGCACTTTAAATATATTTTCATTTAATTATTATAAAATGTATAAAGAAATTATGAGTATTCCAATTTTATGAGTAAGACAACCCTAACCCAAAGTTAAGTAATGTGCCCAAGGCCACACAGCTGATTAGTGGTAGAGCCAGATTTGTTTGACTCCAAAGCCCATGATTTTACCTACTGAGCAATAATTAAAATACAGCAGAAAGAAATCTTATCCCCAGAGTAGCATGGGGTGGTGGAAAGAACATGGTATCTGATGTGAGATGGTCCAGGTTTTCAATCCCTCTTTGACGTGTTTATGGTGTTAAATAAATTGCTTAACATTCTGAGTCTTTCCCTCCTTGCAATATCTAAGTTTAGTGGATTAAAAGAGAGAACAAAAGGTCCTCCATATATGTAAATTCCATACTTCTTCCTCCTCCCTGCCTGAGGTATCAAATTGTAATATGTACAGACTTCCTAAATGATTAGGGTCACTCTGTTTCCATTAGGTAGGTTTGACAGAGAATGCAGTCAACTTGCTGATAAAAAGTATGTTACAAGGTGTAGGCAGGCATTTATTTTCCCTTTGTTCATAACCTTATTCCCCAATTCCCACCGAGGTTGTTTATGTGTTTGAAAAACTGTTCTTTTTACATGCCTGTCTACTGAATTTCACTTCAGTTTGCCTTTTTCTCTTAGCGGGACCACTTTTCCAGTCTATACTATGTTTTTCTTTTAAAAGTAACAACTACCATTTTGCTTATTTAACAGTTAAGACTGTTGATGCCTAACGTTCCTCTCCCACGGTGGAGGAGGGCATTGTGGAAGACAGATGCTCCTTACGCACGTTGAGCATGTTCATTGAACACATGATAGGCATGTGTGTTATTATGTTATCTTATTTTATCAACGCAATAACAGCTTGAAGGTAAATAAAAAAAATGCTAGTATTGCCATTTTACAGAAAAGAGGGTTTACAACTTGCCCATACTTAACTATATATAGCAAATAAGTGGTCGAGTTTGGAGTTGAACCTGTATATATCTGTGTTGGGCTAGAGGAAAAGGGTACAAAAGAAAGAATTCAAATCACTTGCAAACTCTTTCTTTCAAAATTAATATATATCTAATATCTGTATGTAATTCTGTGGTTTTTTTTACCTTTTCAGATTATTTTATATATAGTAAAAAAGCACATGTAACTAAAAGCACAATTTTCAATTAAATTTTCCTCCACCAGAGGCAACTACTTTTTTATTTCTATCACCATTGGTTACTTTTGCCTGTTCTTTATTTCATCACAGATGGAAACATACAGTATGTACTCTTATACTGTGGATTTTTTGCCTTATTATAATTTTTTAGAGATTTTTGCTTGTTGCGCATGTTATCAGTAGGTCCTTTTTATTGACAAGTAGTATTCCATTCTACAACTATGCTGAATTTGTGTATCTGTTCTGCTATTGGTATATATTTGGATTGTTTGCAGTTTTACAATATTATGAATTAATCTACCATGGAGATTCTTTTTTTTTTCTTTATTAGAGAAGTTTTAGGTTTACAGAACAATCTTGCATAAAATACAGGATTCCCATACACCATCCCACCACAAACACTTGCATTGGTGTGGAACATTTGTTACAATTGATAATAGTACTTTTTATAATTGTACTACTAATTAAAGTCTATGGGTTAAACTTGGGGTTCACTGTTTGCATAGTATATTTCCAAGGATTTTTTAAAAAATGTTATTCTGTTACCATATATACAATCTTACATTTCCCCTTTTAATCATATTCAGAAATATATTTCAGTGTCATTAATTGCATTTACAATGTTGTGCTACCATCACCACCAACCATTACCAAAACATTTCCCTCATTCCATATAGGAATCCTGAACATTTCAAGCCTTAACTTCCCATTCCATATCCCCACCCTGTCCCCAAGTAACCTATATTCTAGATTCTGACTCTAGGAGTTTACTTATTCTAATTAGATATAATTATTATATATATATATAATAATAATATGTAATTATGATATCATACAATATTTGTCATTTTATGTCCACTCAACATGATGTCTTCAAGGTTGATCCATGTTGTCTCATGCATCAGGACTTCATTCCTTCTTATGGCCGAATAATATTCCATTGTGGGTATATACCACATTTTATTTATTACCATGGGCATTCTGGTACAAGCTTTTTGTGGACACATGTTTCCATTCTTCTTGGGTAAATACCTCAAAGTGTAATTTCTAGGTGATGGAGTTGATGCATGTTCAACTTCAAAAGTAACTACCAGTTGTTCCCCAAAGCGATTGTGTCCCTTTATATTCTTACCAGGAATGTCTGAGAGTGGTGGTTGCACTACATCCTCACCGACCTTTGGTATCATCAGTTTTTTTTATTTTAACCATTCTTTTGGGTACAGAATAGTATTCCATTATGATTTGTATGGATTTGTTTTTCCTGATGACTAGTGATGTTGAACATTTTTCCATGTGCTTATTAGCCTGTCATATGTCTTCTTTTGTGACGTATCTGGTCTAGTCTTTTGCCCATTTTAAAAAATGAATTGTTTGTCTTTTCATTGTTGATTTTTAGGATTTTTATAAAAATATATTTTATATATTTATATATTTTATGTAATTTTTTATATATTTGGGTCCTATTTCAGAAATTTGTCTATCACAAAGTCTCCTATATTTTCTTCTTAGAAGCTTTTGGTCCTAGCTTTTGTGTTTGAGTCTTTCACCCATCACAAATTAATTTTTATATACGGAATTGGGAAGGGGTTATGGTTCACTTTTTTCCCATTTGGCTATACAGTTATCCAGCATCCTTTGTTAAAAAGACTTTCCTTTACCTATTGAAACAACTTGGCCCTTTGTTCAAAACTCAGTTGTCTGAGTAGGGACCAGTGGGACCCCCAGCGGCATGAAATAAACCAAGCAGCCCAAAATAGCATTACAAAGCCTCTGAAAATTACATTGTCAACAGAGCCACAGCTCCAATTAAGTATGCTAGGACCTGCATGCTACACATAGACAGGGTGACTTCCTGCTAAAATGAAAAGATTGAAATAAGACCCAGAATCTTCTAATATAATAGCCCAAATGTCCAGTATATAATAATAATAAAAAAAAATCACACATCGTATCAAGAAGCAGGAAAATAAGAAAAAATGATCAACTGATGCCAATACCAAGATAAATCAGATGTTGGAATTATCTAACTAGTATTTTACAGCAACCATCATAAAAGTGATTAAGCAAGCAATTGTAAATTGTCTTGAAACAAATGAAGAAATAGAAAATCTAAGCAAAGAAATAGAAGTTATATAGAAGAACCAGATGGAGATTATATATAACTGAAAAATCAAATAACAGAAAAAAAAAAAAAAAAACTTGTTGGATGGACTCAGTGGTAAAGTGGAGAGTACTGAGCATAAATCAGGGAACTTGAGGACAGATCAATAGAATTCACCCAATCTGAACAACAGAGAGAAAATAGACTGAAGGAAAAAATAACAGAGCTTCAGGGGCCTGTAGGACAGTAATAAAAGATCTGATATTCATATCTTTGGTGACCCAGAAGGAGAGGAGAAATAGGATAAAATAATATACAAAGAATACTATTTGATGAAAGATATAAATCCACAGCTAGAAAGTGAGGTCCAAATAAGATAAACTTCCCCAAATCCATCCAACACACATCATAATTAAATTTCTGAAAACTATAGACAAGGAAAAGTTCTTAAAGCAATCAGAGAGAAATGCCATATAACATATAGAGGAACACTTATTTGAATGACTGCAGATTTCTCATCAGAAGCCAGGGAGACCAGAAAGAAGTGCTGAAAGCAGATAAGTAAACTGTAAATTTTATATCCAGTGACACTATCCTTCAGGAGTGACATGGAAATAAAGATTTTTTTTTTTTTTTTCATAAGAAGGAAAGCTAAGAGAATTTGGAGTTAGCAGAGCTACCCTTAAATAATGGCTAAAGGAAGCTTTCCATCTAAAATAGAAGCAATGACAGAAGAAGGGTTGGGACTTCAGAAAGGAAGGAAGAAAAATAAAATAGGCAAAAATAGGGATAAAAAGACTATCCATATCCTTATGTTTTTCTTAAATTATATTTGATGTTTGAAGCAAAAATTACTACTAGGCTGCCCCTTCTCTTGTCCTTTGACTGGAGTGAGTGACTTATGTTTTTGTCTACACCCATTGGCACATCCAGGTTGTCAGCTTCTTCAGCTCCAAGTCTGGATATATGAGACCGAAAAACCCAAGGAACTCACCACCATATCATTTCTTGAGTTCTGAGGACCCTAGGTGGTCTTCTTCTCTACCTTTCAAAGTCTTCTTATGCTTGTTTTATATATAATGCTCAGGGTTTTATTTTTTACTTAGTGGGGTAAAGTGGTAAAAGTATGTCTACCCCACCTTCCTCTAAGTGTCCAAGGGACACTACTTTATGTTAAAAAATAAAGAAATAAGGAAAAAAAAAAGAGCACATCACATGGTGCAAGGGTAAGTATTGTTTCATGAAAACTTACTTCAATCCATATACATAGGTATAGATGTGTTTGTTATAGTAAACATGGTTACAAATGTTTTCCAGCTACCAGTATAATCCAACTATCAGTCCCTCAATCTGATACCTGAATCCCCGGTCTGAAGCTTCGCAGGACCTCTGAGTATATCTCTCCTTGTGTTCTCTCTATGAATGAGAGGAGTTCATGTTTCTGTGTCTTAGAGATTGTTCAAAGCCTTTCCCTTTCTATCGTTGTTGAAATATGTACGTTTTAAACATTAGTTTTATATCTACTGATTTATATTGTCTAGTTTAGATATCACGGGTAGAGAGGTGATTCTACTTGGTGTTTGGGGACTGAGGTCCCTTTATAATAAACTGTTTTAGAAAGAAGAAATCATCCCTTAGATCATGCAGAGCAGAGTGAGTGGCACCATGCAGCGCAGGGGCAGTGTCCTGATTTAGCTTCACGTGGCCTGAGCATCTGACTGAGATGGACTGTCCTCTGCACCCAGGAAAATTGTGAGGACTTTAAAGTGTGTTTTCTGGGTCCAACCTTTTACTTTCTATGCCATTCCCCCCTCCGCCCTCCCTTCTCGTTGGCTAGGTGTCTTCCTCCTCTCCAACCTCTTCTTGTGTGGAATAGGGGAGCCATCTATTATGGTCACTGAGACTTGCTGGGAATGGGCATGCTAGCTTTTTAATGATTTTGAGTTATCCATCTGGGAATTTGTATTTTATGCCTTTTTTTTTTTTTTGATAGTGAGAAAAGAACTTCAGCCTATATTTAGAAATTTTAAGCTTCAGCTTATATATGGAGAACTGCATTTTGTTGGCCAAGAAGAGGTTTGGAAATCATACTCTATCTCTTCATAGCCTGACCCAAATGACAAGTTTAAACTTAATTTAGTTCATTTAAGTTGACTGAGAAGTGGGAGAATGCAGGATACATCAGAGAGTAGTCCCAGAAAGATCTTTGAATTCTTCCTTGATGTTGCTCGGAAGAGGGGCCTGGGATTCACAGACTCTGTGTCTTCCAGGACCTGACTGCGCTCTATGCGAGAATGGGCCAGCAAACTTTTTCTATAAAAAAATAGCAGCTAATAGCTGTAGCAGATAATTAGGCTTTGCAGGCCACGTGGTCTCTGTCATACTACTCAATTCTTGGTGTTGTCATGAAAGCAGCTATAGATGGTGTCTAAGTGAATGAGCTTGGCTGTGTACTAATGCAACTTTATTTATGGACATTAAATTAGAAATTCACGTAATTCTCATTGGCATGAAATATTCTTCTTTTTACTTAAAAATAAAAGAAACCATTTAAAAATGTTAAAGGCATTTTTGGCTCACAGGTAATACAGCAATAGGCAGTGGATTGGATTTGGTCTCTGGGTATTAGTTGGCCAACCCTGGCACTAGCAGATGTCTGCTGGGCAGTTCCTCTGAAACATCAATGATCTAATACTTTTGAACACATTCTATGAATGTTCTGGGTGCTTTTCTGGGTCATCAGTTCTTCACAGTCTCTTCAGGATTGCTTCTTCCTCTGATAGTGTGTTTCTTGATAATGACATGCATTCTTACTAGCATCTTCCTCATTAAGGTATTGCTGTAACAGCTTTGAAATCATATTGCAAATTTTTTTTTTTAATCATCATTTTATTGAGATATATTCACATACCACGCAGTCATACAAAACAAATTGTACTTTCGATTGTTTACAGTACCATTACATAGTTGTACATTCATCACCTAAATCAATCCCTGACACCTTCATTAGCACACACACAAAAATAACAAGAATAATAATTAGAGTGAAAAAGAGCAATTGAAGTAAAAAAGAACACTGGGTACCTTTGTCTGTTTGTTTCCTTCCCCTACTTTTCTACACATCCATCCATAAACTAGACAAAGTGGAGTGTGGTCCTTATGGCTTTCCCAATCCCATTGTCACCCCTCATAAGCTACATTTTTATACAACTGTCTTCGAGATTCATGGGTTCTGGGTTGTAGTTTGATAGTTTCAGGTATCCACCACCAGCTACCCCAATTCTTTAGAACCTAAAAAGGGTTGTCTAAAGTGTGCGTAAGAGTGCCCACCTGAGTGATCTCTCGGCTCGTTTTGGAATCTCTCTGCCACTGAAGCTTATTTCATTTCCTTTCACATCCCCCTTTTGGTCAAGAAGATGTTCTCCGTCCCACAATGCCGGGTCTACATTCCTCCCCGGGAGTCATATTCCACGTTGCCAGGGAGATTCACTCCCCTGGGTGTCTGATCCCACGTAGGGGGGAGGGCAGTGATTTCACCTTTCAAGTTGGCTTAGCCAGAGAGAGAGGGCCACATCTGAGCAACAAAGAGGCATTCAGGAGGAGACTCTTAGGCACAAATATAGGGAGGCCTAGCCTCTCCTTTGCAGCAACCGTCTTCCCAAGGGTAAAACTTATGGTAGAGGGCTCAACCCATCAAACCACCAGTCCCCTATGTCTGTTGTCATGTTAGCAACCATGGAGGTGGGGTAGGCGAATACCCTTGCATTCTCCACAGGCTCCTCAAGGGGGCACTACATCTTTTTTTTTTTTTCCTTGTTTTTCTTTTTCTTTTTTTTTTTTTTTAACTTTCCCTTCTTTTTTAAATCAACTGTATGAAAAAAAAAAGTTAAAAAGAAAACAAACATACAATAAAAGAACATTTCAAAGAGACCATAACAAGGGAGTAAGAAAAAGACAACTAACCTAAGATAACTGCTTAACTTCCAACATGTTCCTACTTTACCCCAAGAAAGTTACATAATATAGCAACATTTCTGTGAACTTGTTCCTACTATATCCATCAGAAATTAACAGACCATAGTCATTTCTGGGCATCCCCAGAACGTTAAATAGCTTATCTGTTCTTCTTGGATTATTGTTCCCCCTTCCTTAATTGCTCTCTATTGCTAGTTCCTCTACATTCTACATTATAAACCATTTGTTTTACATTTTTCAAAGTTCACATTAGTGGTAGCATATAATATTTCTCTTTTTGTGCCTGGCTTATTTCGCTCAGCATTATGTCTTCAAGGTTCATCCATGTTGTCATATGTTTCACGAGATCGTTCCTTCTTACTGCCGCGTAGTATTCCATCGTGTGTATATACCACATTTTATTTATCCACTCATCTGTTGAAGGACATTTGGGTTGTTTCCATCTCTTGGCAATTGTGAATAATGCTGCTATGAACATTGGCGTGCAGATATCTGTTCGTGTCACTGCTTTCCGATCTTCCGGGTATATACCGAGAAGTGCAATCGCTGGATCGAATGGTAGCTCTAGATCTAGTTTTCTAAGGAACTGCCAGACTGACTTCCAGAGTGGCTGAACCATTATACAGTCCCACCAACAAAGAATAAGAGTTCCAATTTCTCCACATCCCCTCCAGCATTTGTAGTTTCCTGTTTGTTTAATGGCAGTCATTCTAACCGGTGTTAGATGGAATCTCATTGTGGTCTTAATTTGCATCTCTCTAATAGCTAGTGAAGCTGAACATTTTTTCATGTGTTTCTTGGCCATTTGCATTTCCTCTTCAGAGAACTGTCTTTTCATATCTTTTGCCCATTTTATAATTGGGCTGTCTGTACTATTGTCATTGAGTTGTAGGATTTCTTTGTATATGCAAGATAAAAGTCTTTTGTCAGATACATGGTTTCCAAAAATTTTTTCCCATTGAGTTGGCTGCCTCTTTACCTTTTTGAGAAATTCCTTTGAGGTGCAGAAACTTCTAAGCTTGAGGAGTTCCCATTTATCTATTTTCTCTTTTGTTGCTTGTGCTTTGGGTGTAAAGTCTAGGAAGTGGCCGCCTACTACAAGGTCTTGAAGATGTTTTCCTACATTATCTTCTAGGAGTTTTATGGTACTTTCTTTTAGATTGAGATCTTTGGTCCATTTTGAGTTAATTTTTGTGTAGGGGGTGAGGTAGGGGTCCTCTTTCATTCTTTTGGATATGGATATCCAACTCTCCCAGCCCCATTTGTTGAAAAGACCATTATGGCTCAGTTCAGTGACTTTGGGGGCCTTATCAAAGATCAGTCGGCCATAGATCTGAGGGTCTATCTCTGAATTCTCAATTCGATTCCATTGATCTATATGTCTATCTTTGTGCCAGTACCATGCTGTTTTGGCAACTGTGGCTTTATAATAAGCTTCAAAGTCAGGGAGTGTAAGTCCTCCCACTTCGTTTTTCTTTTTTAGAGTGTCTTTGGCAATTCGAGGCATCTTCCCTTTCCAAATAAATTTGATAACTAGCTTTTCCAAGTCTGCAAAGTAGGTTGTTGGAATTTTGATTGGGATCGCATTGAATCTGTAGATGAGTTTGGGTAGAATTGACATCTTAATGACATTTAGCCTTCCTATCCATGAACATGGAATATTTTTCCATCTTTTAAGGTCCCCTTCTATTTCTTTTAGTAGAGTTATGTAGTTTTCTTTGTATAGGTCTTTTACATCTTTGGTTAAGTTTATTCCTAGGTACTTGATTTTTTTAGTTGCTATTGAAAATGGTATCTTTTTCTTGAGTGTCTCTTCAGTTTGTTCATTTCTAGCATATAGAAACATTACTGACTTATGTGCATTAACCTTGTATCCCGCTACTTTGCTAAATTTGTTTATTAGCTCTAGTAGGTATATCGTTGATTTCTCAGGGTTTTCTAGATATAAGATCATATCATCTTCAAACAATGACAGTTTTACTTCTTCTTTTCCAATTTGGATGCCTTTTATTTCTTTGTCTCGCCGGATTGCCCTGGCTAGCACTTCCAGCAAAATGTTGAATAACAGTGGTGACAGCAGGCATCCTTGTCTTGTTCCTGATTTTAGAGGGAAGGCTTTCAGTCTCTCACCATTGAGTACTATGCTGGCTGTGGGTTTTTCATATATGCTCTTTATCATGTTGAGGAAGTTTCCTTCAATTCCTACCTTTTGAAGTGTTTTTATCAAAAAGGGATGTTGGATTTTGTCAAATGCTTTTTCAGCATCTATTGAGATGATCAATTGATTTTTCCCTTTCGAGTTTTTAATGTGTTGTAATACATTGATTGTTTTTCTTATGTTGAACCATCCTAGCATGCCTGGAATGAACCCCACTTGGTCATGGTGTATGATTTTTTTAATGTGTCTTTGGATTCGATTTGCAAGTATTTTGTTGAGGATTTTTGCATCTATATTCATTAGGGAGATTGGTCGGTAGTTTTCCTTTTTTGTAGCATCTTTGCCTGGTTTTGGTATTAGATTGATGTTAGCTTCATAAAATGAGTTAGGTATTGTTCCATTTTTTTCAATGTTTTGAAAGAGTTTGAGTAAGATTGGTGTCAGTTCTTTCTGGAAAGTTTGGTAGAATTCCCCTGTGAAGCCATCTGGCCCTGGGCATTTATTTGTGGGAAGATTTTTGATGACTGATTGGATCTCTTTGCTTGTGATGGGTTGGTTGAGGTCTTCTATTTCTTCTCTGGTCAGTCTAGGTTGTTCATATGTTTCCAGGAAATTGTCCATTTCCTCTACATTATCCAGTTTGTTGCCATACAGTTGTTCATAATATCCTCTTGTAATTTTTTTAATTTCTTCAGGATCTGCAGTTATGTCACCTTTTTCATTCATTATTTTGTTTATATGGGTCTTCTCTCTTTTTGATTTTGTCAGTCTAGCTAGGGGCTTGTCAATCTTGTTGATCTTCTCAAAGAACCAACTTTTGGTGATATTTATCCTCTCTATTGTTTTTTTGTTCTCTATGTCATTTATTTCTGCTTTAATCCTTGTTATTTCTTTTCTTCTACTTGGTTTAGGATTGGTTTGCTGTTCATTTTCTAGCTTCCTCAGTTGATCCATTAGTTCTTTGATTTTGGCTCTTTCTTCCTTTTTAATATATGCGTTTAGTGCTATAAATTTCCCCCTCATCACTGCTTTTGCTGCATCCCATAGGTTTTGGTATGTTGTGTTCTCATTTTCATTCGTCTCTATATATTTAGCAATTTCTCTTGCTATTTCTTCTTTAACCCACTGATTGTTTAGGAGTGTGTTGTTTAACCTCCAGGTATTTGTGAATTTTCTAAGTCTCTGATGGTTATTGACTCCTAATTGTATTCCATTGTGGTCAGAGAATGTGCTTTGAATAATTTCAATCTTTTTAAATTTATTGAGGCTTGTTTTATGTCCCAGCATATGATCTATTCTGGAGAAAGTTCCATGAGCACTAGAAAAGTATGTGTATCCTGGTGATTTGGGATGTAATGTCCTGTATATGTCTGTTAAATCTAATTCATTTATCAGATTGTTTAGGTTTTCAATTTCCTTATTGGTCTTCTGTCTGGTTGATCTATCTATAGGAGAGAGTGATGTGTTGAAGTCTCCCACAATTATTGTGGAAACATCAATTGCTTCCTTTAGTTTTGACAGTGTTTCTCTCATGTATTTTGTGGCACCTTGATTGGGTGCATAGACATTTACGATTGTTATTTCTTCTTGCTGAATTGCCCCTTTTATTAGTATGTAGTGGCCTTCTTTGTCTCTCAAAACATCCCTGCATTTGAAGTCTATTTTATCTGAGATTAATATTGCTACACCTGCTTTCTTTTGGCTGTAGCTTGCATGAAATATTTTTTTCCATCCTTTCACTTTCAGTTTCTTTGTGTCCCTGTGTCTAAGATGAGTCTCTTGTATGCAACATATTGATGGTTCATTTTTTTTGATCCATTCTGCGAATCTATATCTTTTAATTGGGGAGTTTAATCCATTTACATTCAACGTTAAAACCGTGAAGGCATTTCTTGAATCGGCCATCTTATCCTTTGGTTTATGTTTGCCATATTTTTCCCTCTCTCTATTAATATCCTTTATTGTACCCATACCGAATCTCTTTAGTACTGAACCTTTCTCCAAGTCTCTCTGTCCTGTCTTTGTTTCTCTGTCTGTAGGGCTCCCTTGAGTATCTCCAGTAGGGCAGGTCTCTTGTTAGCAAATTCTCTCAGCATTTGTTTGTCTGTGAAAAATTTAAGCTCTCCCTCAAATTTGAAGGAGAGCTTTGCTGGATAAAGTATTCTTGGCTGGAAATTTTTCTCACTCAGAATTTTAAATATATCGTGCCACTGCCTTCTTGCCTCCATGGTGGCTGCTGAGTAGTCACTACTTAGTCTTATGCTGTTTCCTTTGTATGTGGTGAATTGCTTTTCTCTTGCTGCTTTCAGAAATTGCTCCTTCTCTTCTGTGTTTGACAGTGTGAGCAGTATATGTCTCGGAGTGGGTTTATTTGGATTTATTCTATTTGGAGTTCGCTGAGCATTTATGGTTTGTGTATTTATGTTGTTTAGAAAATTTGGGAAGTTTTCCCCAACAATTTCTTTGAATACTCTTCCTAGACCTTTACCCTTTTCTTCCCCTTCTGGGACACCAATGAGTCTTATATTTGGACGTTTCATATTATCTATCATATCCCTGAGGTCCATTTCGATTTTTTCAATTTTTTTCCCCATTCTTTCTTTTATGCTTTCATTTTCCATTCTGTCATCTTCCAGGTCACTGATTCGTTGTTCAACTTCCTCTAGTCTTTTACTATGAGTGTCCAGAATCTTTTTAATTTGGTCAACAGTTTCTTTAATTTCCATAAGATCATCCATTTTTTTATTTAGTCTTGCAATGTCTTCTTTATGCTCTTCTAGAGTCTTCTTGATTTCCTTCATATCCTGTACTATGGTCTCATTGTTCATCTTTAGTTCTTTGAGTAGCTGCTCTAGGTGCTGTGTCTCTTCTGGTCTTTTGATTTGGGTGCTTGGGCTTGGGTTATCCATATCGTCTGGTTTTTTCATATGCTTTATAATTTTCTGTTGTTTTTGGCCTCGTGGCATTTGCTGAACTTGATAGGGTTCTTTTAGGATTTGTAGACCAATTGAAGTCCTTATCTCTAATTTATCAGATCTACAGCTTCGTGGAGTACATTTTTTCTAACTAACCAGCAGGTGGCGTCCACGAGCCACCTGTTCTCCACAAGCCAGTTCTCCCCTGCTTAGCCTTTTTGGTGAGTGGGGGAGTGAGTCTTGTGGGGTCCAATTGGTGTACCAAGCTTGCGTGTGTAGTTGGTGTTGCCTGCGCTGTATATGGGGCGTGTTTCTGGGCAGTCGGGGGGGGGGGTGGCTCTAACAATCAAATCTCCCTGGTGATCCTAGAGTTTTAAAGCTGCTGCAATAGTCTAATCCTTCAGTTCAGTCCTGCCACAGTTTGTCTCTGCCACTGACCCACAAGTCCTTGGTATTGGCGTATGGCTCCAGAGACTTGCAAGTGGGCCCCTCTTCCAGGCCGTGCACCCTGGGTCCTCTGTTGAGGGATGACTGTGCTATGTCACAGGTGAGTGCCGTCCCCCCAGGGCAGTTCTGGGCTGCTGGGCTGTGTAGGGAGGCTCCCAGTCTGCTGAAATGATGGCTGAATGGGGCTTTGTTAATTCACACTGCTCTATCTTCCCAACTCTGGGACAATCAGCTGAGGTTGCAGGGAAGGCTAATGTCCACGCCCAGTTTTGTGGTGTGTGCCTGTTATTTGAAGCACTTCCGTCACACTGGGTTGTCTGGGGCTGTTCTGGGCTATGGGGCTGGCGATGGGCAGGAGTGTTTCCTGTCCACCAGGATGATGGCTGTAAGCGGACACCCCCCTTTTCTTGGGAAGTTGTGGTGTTTAGTGAATTTTCTCAGCCACTAGCTTATTGCGTTTTGTCTCAGAGCTCTCCTAGTTCTGTTCTTAACTTGACCTGCCCAAATAGTAAGTCTTTGAAGCTTTCTGTATTGGCTTAGATTTCGCTGATCTCAGCAGTTCCACGTTTTCATGAGTGTTGTCTGAAGTATGCCCAAAGTCAGATTGCTCTGTGGTGTCCAGTCCACGCAGTTCCTGGCTTTCTACCTACTTTCCTGGAGGAGTAACTAAAACATACAGCTCACCAGTCTGCCATCTTGCCCCGCCTCTCCTCCCATATTGCAAATTATTAGATCAGGACTAGAATATTTTGCTAGGCTAATTCAGTTTTCTTATTTTTTCTCCTTAAAGAAGAAAGAAGAGCAAACAGTTGTATGTTATTGGTTAAAATGGAATCGTGTGTCAGTTGGAATGGGTCATCTGAAAATTATAGAATACCTGACTTGTATAGAGCTTAAATGAATAGAGGATTATTTTTCTCACAAAGCATGAAGTTGTGAGGTGGGAAGTTAGGGACAGAGTTTGAGCAACACAATGATGTCAGAGCAGTATGTCCGCTAGCCTCTTGGCTTTCTCTCACGTTTGCAGCCCTGTGGTCTGCAAAGATCTCCAGCAGCTGTAGATGTCATATCTGCATCCAAGGCAGAGAGAAGGGGGATGGGTGGTACCAGGGTCAGCCCTTGTTTGTTCAGTTCCAGAAATGTGACGTTACCTTTCAAACTTCTGTTTATGTCTCCAAGTCAAGAATCTGTCTACTTATAGCCGCAAGGAAGGCTGGAAAATTGAGTATTTCACTTCATAGCCATATTGTGGGAAAGGCATGGAGGAAAGCATTGGGAATATTTAGCTAATCAGAAGTGCCTGGCCTTTTGTGATGCCAAGATTACTTCTAGAAGGTAGTACTCTGCTGAATTTGAATCCAGAATATAATGAATAAGGTTCCTCATTTATTAAGCAGATATTCGGGGAGTGTCTGCTGTGTGTATTTTATATATGAGGGATATGTGATACAAGGACTTTGTCCCCAGGAACTTTCTCTCTAGCAAAAAACAAAAACAAAAACAAACAAAAAAAAGGTGTATATATATGAAATTGTAAATGGTCCATCTCAGTTCTAAAAACTAATGACGGGGATTGAACCACATTTGTTTCTAGGCCATCCATTCATTTAGCAACATTTATTGGGTGCAAAATATTTACTAACTATTTAAGCTTTGAGGTACACAGATGAGTAAGACAGTCTCTACTCTGCAGAAGGTAATCAAGGAAATCAGCAGTTTCAGGACAGCTCTGTGAGTCTGTAATTTAAACGTATTTTTAGGTTGGAAGCAACTTTTGCTTGCTCTTTTGAAAAATAAAGATATAAATTACTCATAGGAAGGGAATAGCCATGGGTAGGATTGAATCAGTATCTTTCCATTGTGTTTCTGCTCATTCTATAAACAATGATTAAGCACTTTCTGTGGGTTAGTTGCTTGGCGTTAGGTTTGTAAAGATCAATAAGAAGTAGTTCCTTATTTCAGGGAGCTCCTAGTCATAGACTAAGCAGACATGCTAATACATTTTTGCAACACTTGGTACACACACACATACACACAGACACCACAGACCTTTTAATAAGAAAAAGAGAAGAATTGTCAACATTGCATAGGACATATTGGGTACAAGATCAGTTAATGTTTCACAGTGGAAAGGAGAGAAACTTTATTTTTCCTGAAAGGGTTACCCATGCAAATAAGGGAAAGGAAGAGTATACTATGTAAAAACATCAGTTCTGTTAAAGCAGAAAAGAACAAAAAATGTCAGGGAGCAGCTATAGTTTTTATGTGTTGTAGTCGGGTTATCCCCAGTGCAGGAGCCAGAACATCCTATCAGGCCACTGCGAGTGTGTGCACAGTATCTCCGTTCATGATAAAGCTCAGACCAAAAGAACATTCAACTTGAACAAGACTCCATTCCTTGTTTCATTACAGGAAGAGTGGGGTGTGGGTAGGGCTCGAAAGGACTGGGAAGTTGGGTGAGTTCTTGGGGAGCAAGATCTGTTTGTTCTTCGGAATGAATTCAGAAAAGTTACTCCACTGCATCCCTCAGTTTTTCCCCTGTCCTCTTTTTGTAAAAAATTTATTTTTTGTCTTTGTTTTTTTACTCATCTGCCCATACACTGGATAAAGGGACTGTCAGTCACAAGGTTTTCACAATTACACAGTCACATCATAAAAGCTATATAGTTATACAATCATCTCCAAGACTCAAGTCTACTGGATTACAGTTTAATAGTTTCAGGTATTTCCTTCTAGCTATTCTAATACACTAAAAACTAAAAAGAGATGTCTATATAAATGCATAAGAATAATCTCCAAAATGTCCTCTCAACTCTATTTGCAATCTCTCAGCTGCTGAAACTTTATTTTGTTTCATTTCCCTTCCCTCTTTTGATCCAAGAAGGCTTTCTCAAATCCATGAGGCCAGATCCAGGTTAATCCGCAGGAGTCATGTCCCATGTTGCTAGGGAGATTTATACCGCTGGGAGTCATGCCCCACATGGTGGGGAGGCAGTGAGTTTATTTGCTGAGTTGGCTTAGAGGGAGAGGCCACATCTGAGCAACAAAAGAGGTTCTCTGGGGGTGACTCTTAGGCATAATTATAAGTAGGTTTAGCTTCTCCATTGCAGGAATCAGTTTCATAACAGTAAGCCCCAAGATTGAGGGCTTGGCCATATTAAATTGGTACTCCCCAGCGTTTGTGAGAATATCAGGAATTCCCCAGGTAGAGAAGTTTAATATTTCCACATTTTCCCCCAGTCCCTCAAGGGGGCTTTGCAAATACTTTTTTATTCTCTGACCAAATTACCCTGGGATGTATTGGGGCATTACACTAGCCTGTACAAACCAACAAGATCTCACTCCCTATTCAAGGTGCCATGTAATTTTGGTATTCAAATAAATGGACCATAGAAGTTAAATTAGATAGTGTGCTACAGAAAATATAAATTTTGCACCAAATAAACATATCTTCCTTTGGTTTCACGTAGAAGTTAAAGTTTTAAAACACAGTCAATATTGTCCTTTACCCTTTAGTCTGATTTACTTTAGTCCTAGCCAGATCAGCTTCATTCATATCTCTAATTGAAGTCTGATCTCTTTTTCAGCTTTTTTTTTAACAGTTGCTGTATGGGGTAATCCTGAGTTTCATAGCTGCAGAACTCTAGCTCTGAGTCTCAGGTGTCACACAGATATACCCAAAGTTCCAGGTAATGACCAGGGTATACACAAAGAGCTCAGCGTCTCAGAATTTATAAATAACCATAACAACTTGGGGATAGATGTGACTGCTGTAAGAACTTACAATCTAGGAACCTTTACAATAAGCCTTCCCTTTATAACTTATGCCCTTGAATTCAATTCTCAGCGTTTGCACATTACATTTAGTTCATATTAGTGAGGCATTATAATATTTGTCTTTTTAAAGTTTCTGGCTTTTTTCCCTCAACATACTGTCCTGAAGTTTCATTCACTTAGTTGCATGCCTCATAACTTCATTCCTTCTTGCAGCTGCTGAATATTCCATTCTGTGTATATACCACACTTCACCCTTGCATTCATCAGTTGATGTACCCTTAGACCACCTCCACCTAT
Organism: Choloepus didactylus; assembly: GCF_015220235.1. Taxonomy (NCBI): domain Eukaryota; kingdom Metazoa; phylum Chordata; class Mammalia; order Pilosa; family Megalonychidae; genus Choloepus; species Choloepus didactylus. The sequence goes on along the minus strand of NC_051320.1, from coordinate 74,786,311 downwards.
TGCAAATTGTGAATACTGCTGCCATAAACACCAGCATCCAGTGTTCATTCATGTCATGCTTTCAGTTCTTCCAAGTATACACCTAATGACAGGGTTGCAGGATCATATGGCAGCCCTATACTTAGCTTCCTGTCCATGTCCTCTTGAGGAGACAAGTGAGCCAGACACTTCTGGATAATCTGTTTCTGTTTCAGGTCATGTCAGAATGGGGTGCTCAGAGGTCAGGCACAGGAGGGCTGAGGCTGGGGCTGTGAGATTTCTCTCCCCTTTATTGATATCAAGAACCGAAGCACTACTTCTGCCGAAGCAGCTGGGGCCTGTTGTGGAGAACCTGCCCTTTCCAGGAAAATTCTAAAGCAACCCAATACTGCCGGGCCGTAACTACCTTTTTTTTCTTTTTAATCTTTTTTTTTAAGAAACCAAAAATCATGTTCTAGCTAAAAGTCACAATAAAGTTATAGCTAAAGAAACTCTCAAACCTTTGAATTAAAAAAATATATATCTCTTTCAACTCATGGAGGGAGTGGAGGGTGTAAACAAAAGGGAACTTTGCACCCAAGAAAAAGATGGTGCCTTCAAAACGGCATCTCAAGACAAAGTGAGGAGGCGGGGCAAGATGGCAGACTGGTGAGCTGTATGTTTTAGTTACTCCTCCAGGAAAGTAGGTAGAAAGCCAGGAACTGCGTGGACTGGACACCACAGAGCAATCTGACTTTGGGCATACTTCATACAACACTCATGAAAACGTGGAACTGCTGAGATCAGCAAAAGCTGTAAGTTTTTGTGGCCAGGGGACCCGCACCCCTCCCTGCCAGGCTCAGTCCCGTGGGAGGAGGGGCTGTCAGCTCCGGGAAGGAAAAGGGAGAACTGCAGTGGCAGCCCTTATCAGAAACTCATTCTACTGATCCAAACTCCAACCATAGATAGACTGAGACCAGACACCAGAGAATCTGAGAGCAGCCAGCCCAGCAGAGAGGAGACAGGCATAGAAAAAAACAACACGAAAAACTCCAAAATAAAAGCGGAGGATTTTTGGAGTTCTGGTGAACATAGAAAGGGGAAGGGCAGAGCTCAGGCCCTGAGGCTCATATGCAAATCCCGAAGAAAAGCTGATCTCTCTGCCCTGTGGACCTTTCCTTAATGGCCCTAATTGCTTTGTCTCTTAGCATTTCAATAACCCATTAGATCTCTGAGGAGGGCCTTTTTTTTTAATCCTTTTTTCTTTTTCTAAAACAATTACTCTAAGAAGCCCAATACAGAAAGCTTCAAAGACTTGCAATTTGGGCAGGTCAAGACAAGAGCAGAACTAAGAGAGCTCTGAGACAAAAGGCAATAATCCAGTGGCTGAGAAAATTCACTAAACACCACAACTTCCCAAGAAAAGGGAGGTATCTGCTCACAGCCATCATCCTGGTGGACAGGAAACACTCCTGACCGTCACCAGCCCCATAGCCCAGAGCTGCCCCAGACAACCCAGTGTGACGGAAGCGCTTCAAATAACAGGCACACACCACAAAACTGGGTGTGGACATTAGCCTTCCCTGCAACCTCAGCTGATTGTCTCACAGTTGGGAAGGTGGAGCAGTGTGAATTAACAAAGCCCCATTCAGCCATCATTTCAGCAGACTGGGAGCCTCCCTACACAGCCCAGGAGCCCAGAACTGCCCTGGGGGGACGGCACTCACTTGTGACATAGCACAGTCATCCCTCAACAGAGGACCCGGGGTGCACAGCCTGGGAGAGGGGCCCACCTGCAAGTCTCAGGAGCGATACGCCAATACCAAGGACTTGTGGGTCAGTGGCAGAGACAAACTGTGGCAGGACTGAACTGAAGGATTAGACTATTGCAGCAGCTTTAAAACTCTAGGATCACCAGGGAGATTTGATTTTTAGAGCCACCCCGCCTCCCTGACTGCCCAGAAACACGACCCATATACAGGGCGGGCAACACCAACTACACACGCAAGCTTGGTACACCAATTGGACCCCACAAGACTCACTCCCCCACTCACCAAAAAGGCTAAGCAGGGGAGAACTGGCTCGTGGAGAACAGGTGGCTCGTGGACGACACCTGCTGGTTAGTTAGAGAGAGTGTACTCCACGAAGCTGTAGATCTGATAAATTAGAGATAAGGACTTCAATTGGTCTACAAATCCTAAAAGAACCCTATCAAGTTCAGCAAATGCCACGAGGCCAAAAACAACAGAAAATTATAAAGCATATGAAAAAACCAGACGATATGGATAACCCAAGCCCAAGCACCCAAATCAAAAGACCAGAAGAGACACAGCACCTAGAGCAGCTACTCAAAGAACTAAAGATGAACAATGAGACCATAGTACGGGATACAAAGGAGATCAAGAAGACCCTAGAAGAGCATAAAGAAGACATTGCAAGACTAAATAAAAAAATGGATGATCTTATGGAAATTAAAGAAACTGTTGACCAAATTAAAAAGATTCTGGACACTCATAGTAGAAGACTAGAGGAAGTTGAACAACGAATCAGTGACCTGGAAGATGACAGAATGGAAAATGAAAGCATAAAAGAAAGAATGGGGAAAAAAATTGAAAAAATCGAAATGGACCTCAGGGATATGATACGAAATGTCTGAATATAAGACTCATTGGTGTTCCAGAAGGGAAAGTAAAGGGTAAAGGTCTAGGAAGAGTATTCAAAGAAATTGTTGGGGAAAACTTCCCAAATCTTCTAAACAACATAAATACACAAATCATAAATGCTCAGCGAACTCCAAGTAGAATAAATCCAAATAAACCCACTCCGAGTCATATTCCGATCACACTGTCAAACACAGAAGAGAAGGAGCAAGTTCTGAAAGCAGCAAGAGAAAAGCAATTCACCACATACAAAGGAAACAGCATAAGACCAAGTAGTGACTACTCAGCAGCCACCATAGAGGCAAGAAGACAGTGGCATGATATATTTAAAATTCTGAGTGAGAAAAATTTCCAGCCAAGAATACTTTATCCAGCAAAGCTCTCCTTCAAATTTGAGGGAGAGCTTAAATTTTTCACAGACAAACAAATGCTGAGAGAATTTGCTAACAAGAGACCTGCCCTACTGGAGATACTAAAGGGAGCCCTACAGACAGAGAAACAAAGAAAGGACAGAGAGATTTGGAGAAAGGTTCAGTACTAAAGAGATTCGGTATGGGTACAATAAAGGATATTAATAGAGAGAGGGGAAAAATATGACAAACATAAACCAAAGGATAAGATGGCCGATTCAAGAAATGCCTTCACGGTTATAACGTTGAATGTAAATGGATTAAACTCCCCAATTAAAAGATATAGATTCGCAGAATGTATCAAAAAAAATGAACCATCAATATGTTGCATACAAGAGACTCATCTTAGACACAGGGACACAAAGAAACTGAAAGTGAAAGGATGGAAAAAAATATTTCATGCAAGCTACAGCCAAAAGAAAGCAGATGTAGCAATATTAATCTCAGATAAAATAGACTTTAAATGCAGGGATGTTTTGAGAGACAAAGAAGGCCACTACATACTAATAAAAGGGGCAATTCAACAAGAAGAAATAGCAATCGTAAATGTCTATGCACCCAATCAAGGTGCCACAAAATACATGAGAGAAACACTGTCAAAACTAAAGGAAGCAATTGATGTTTCCACAATAATTGTGGGAGACTTC